>NC_045543.1:110468490-110785275 GCF_009769535.1 Thamnophis elegans
CCCAGCTGAGTGTAATGCTAAGTCGTGGTCTCAAATCCTGTTACAATACAAGTTATTTACAACTGAAAAAACATATAAAAGGTAATCAGGGTATTCAATTTATGGGACACCAGTAGATATAGTTGCAATTTTAAAATGTACAAGTTGTTTCTGTTGACAAATTTAATTGGAATTTTAGGAGAAAGAACAAGTCAATATGGCATTATGTTTAAGATGTTGGATGGGACTAAGAAGCCATAAGTACTACTCTACCCTTAGCCATAGAAGCTCAGTTTAACTTTAGCTCAGTCAATCAGCCCAATCTACCTCACAGAATTGGGAGTACAAAAACCCAACTACAAGTAGGTCTGAAGTAATAAAAATGTTATTTTTATCCTCAAAAAATCAAGCATGTTTTAAACGTATAGAAAACATTTTACTATAAACTGCGAGGTATAATACATCCAGTGGTTAGAATGCTGTAAGGTTTATTTATTGGCCACTCTAAAACCTCTGGGCAAAAAAACCAATAACAAGAAAACCAACTGTGTAGGGGTAGGTAAAGATAAAGGTTCCTCTCCCACATATGGGCTAGTCATTCCCAACTCTAGGGGATGCTGCTCATATCCGTTTCAAAGCTGAAGAGCCAGCACTGTCTGATAACATCTCCGTGGTCATGTAGCCGGCATGACTAAATGCCGAAAGCTCATAGAACACTGTTACTTTCCCACCAAAGGTAATTTCTATTTTTCTACTTGTATTTTTACATGCTTTCTAACTATTAGGTTGGCAGAAGCTGGGACAAGTAATGGGAGCTCACTCCGTTATGTGGTGCTAGGGATTCAAACTGCCGGTCTTTCTGATTGACAACTCAGCATCTTAGCCACTGAGCCACTGTATCCCTTAGAATGCAGTACTGCATACCAATTCAGCTGACTGCCGGCTCAAGGTTGTCTCAGCCTTCCATCCTTCTGAAGTGGGTAAAATGAGGAACTAGATTGTTGGGGGCAATATTCTGACTCTGTAAACTACTTAGAGAGATCTGTAAAGCACTGTGAAGCTGTGTATAAGTCTAAGTGCTATTGCTATCATAAGGGTGTGTACATTTTACTGATACTTATTTAATATAATTTACATTTACATTAATTAGTATAAGAGTCACGTAAGATTAAATAGGGCATATTAAATGTTGTCCAGTCAAACCACTGCCACTATATTGAATATTCATGCACAATTACATGTTTTTTCCTAAGAAGTTCCATGCATAATAGAAAATAAAATATGAAAATGCAAACAAAATATAATAACGAGCAAAAGTAACCTACAATAAAAACACTCCACTGACATACACATACAGGGGATTATATCCAGCAGTGAAACTGCCTCGATACAAACATGAACAGTCTGAAGCTTCAGATCCATTTTTTTCCTTCTTCCTGACAAGCTGTTTTTCAAAGTTGGGGTTTCCTCCAGCAACAAAAGTATAGTCAGAAGGAGGTGAAAAGGATCTGTGAAAAAGTGTATTTTAAGCTCTTGGGAGCCACAATATTTCTACTAAGGTTCTAACTTGGTAAAAGGTGGATTGATTTCTTAGGTTAGCATATTACACGTGTCTTCCCACTGAAGATTAATTAGGAAATGATCGTATTTTGCTTGGAATATCTTTCATGTGAAAACTTAAACAGGATCATTCAAACATTTGGCATAGTAAAATGCCAGTCTTTAATAGCCAGATTTGTTTATGTGCACTCGTGAAACTCAGGACAAATATCCCTACAAATCTAAATCAATTTTAATGCATTTTTTTCTAGCCATTGAGCCTGTTTTATGATTGATAAGTTTGATAAAAGAAAATGAATTATTTTTTCCACAACTGTCATTGTTTTCTGACTTATCTTCTTCTCAGTTATCATTTACTAATGGATACATATAGCTATTGGATTGGCAGAATAGTGCATAAGTGATTTTTTGTTTGTTTGCATTTCCCAATCCCATGCTTTACCTATGCTATATATGTTAGCATTTCATGTATGCTTATTTAATTTACTTTTTGCTTGCAAGTGTAGAATGCAAGTGTAATTTTTTTCAGACATAAACTATATTGATCCTACATCTCTATCTTCTTATCTCTCATGTACAATACAAAGCCAATTTATTATCAAGAAACTATTAAAATACAGTCTTTACAGCAAAAAATGGTCCTCAAGATATGAATTTGAAAATCAATACTTAAAATGCCTTATTCATTAATAACTCTGAAAATGTGAACCATAAAGCCACATAATATACTTTACATTTGTTTGTTTAGACGGTTGAGCCATTATGTATAGGCTTTCATTATAAAACCTTGAAATTCTGGAGATTATAAGTAAAACCATCACAAATATCCAAGTAATTATCTGAAAACAATTACCAAAAGAATGATATTGACTCATACAAAAAGCAGCTAAAAGATGCAGAACAAAAACTAAAATCTTTTTCCTTCCAATCTGAAAATCTTCTGTGGGCCTGTCAGCCATGGCAATACATCACAGAATATGATACATTTGCTAAGATCATAGACAAGCTTAGAGTAATAAACTGCTGTGACAAACATATTATAAAGTTTATATTAACATGTCTTAAATCCAAACAGTGACATGTGGTGAGGTTTATAGCTGGTGAGGCACTGACACAGGGGTTTCAAATTTTTTTTAGACTTGTGGACGTCAACTTCCAGAATTCCACAGCCAGGAATGCTCAGTTCCGATTTAAAGTGGCAGCATTTTTTGCCCTTGCAAAATAAGTTTTCCTTCATTCTTTTTCTTCTCCCTCCACCTCCTTCCTCCCTCTCTCCCTCCCTCTCAAACAGACACACGCACACAGAGAAGTTGGATCCCTCACTCACTCACTCTCAAACAAACACAAACACAGAAGTTGGATTGGATACATTTTCCAATGGCTTGAAAGCAGCTCCTCTGCCATACCCCTCCTTCCCCTGCTGCCTTCCGATCCGAGCCTTTGATTGCAGGTGGAGCCACGTTGCCTTTTCAAACTTGTAATCAGTGAAGCTGGGCTTATATACTTTTATCCAGATGTGTGTGTGTGTGTGTGTGTGTGTGTGTGTGTGTGTTTGAAAAGGCAATGTGGCTCTGCATACAACCAAACTTTTTGAATTCCTCCCCCTTCCCCCCCCACACCTTTTCTAGCTGTTTCAGAGAGGATTTCAACTCTGCTCTTGCCTGCCATCATGAAAAGAAAAAAAATGTAAAAGGAGAAAGGCAAGAGCTCTGAGGTCAGACTGAGCTAGTTGCTCCCAGAGAACTCTAAAAAGCCTCTAAAAATGTCCTCTACAGGAGGCGAGAGAACCACATGTCTCCTTTGCATAAGGAAATTTTCACCTTTTAACCCTTGCTTAACTCTGCTCAAGTGATCATAAAGATAGAGTAAAGGAGTCACATGGTTCTCTTGCCTCCTCCTGCAGTTAAGCACTAAGCAGAGTAATCCACTGTGACTCTGACAGCAACTATCTCAGCCTTTTTCATTTTTCATTTTTTTCTTTTCATGATGATAGTGGTGAGGTCCTGCCTCTCCTGCCTCCACTGACTGCACGTCCCTGAATCCAAATGTTCCAGAGTAACAGGTCTATGACATGAAATGTACTTAACTGAGTCATAAGAGTAATTCTGAGAAATCACAAGCCAACATTTTTGGATGTAAATAATAATCTGTATTTAAAAACTGTAGTTGCAAAAATGAGATTTTGCAGTGAATAAAAAAAGAGATAATTGAAGATAGTGTTCAAAAAACAACATTGTTAAGTAGACAAGGATAAAAGATAATATTGAAAACAATTTGTAATTTGGTGCTGAAGCACTCAAGAATTCAGCTAGAATACCAGTGACAAAATATTGAATTTTCAAGATAATTATCACTATCTTTACTTTTTTCCCATTAGTGCCAAGCTTCCACCTATCACAAAGCTCTGGAGTTTCTTCAGACACTTTTTCATTCAAGATTTCACCATGGTGTTGAATAACGCAGTTCTCACCCTCAGATGTTTCATAGTTAAACATGGCATCAACAATTATATACATCCCCTCCAGTGGTGGCATTCTTTTTTTTTACTACCAGTTCTGTGAGTGTGGTGTGGCTTGGTGGGCATGGCAGGACAAGGATACTGTAAAATCTCCATTTCCAACCCACTCCAGGGCAAGGATATTGCAAATTCTACATTTCCACCCACCTCCAGGGCAAGGATACTGCAAAATCTTCATTTCCACCCCAATCTAGGGCAAGGATACTGCAAAATCCCCATTCCCTCCCCACCCCACTACCTGCTTTCCAGCTCCAATCTCCTGTTCAGGGCAACAAAAGAAGACCCAGTTGATCAGCTGGACTTTGAGAGGCAGCAAATAGATGGGGGTGCAACCAGCCAGAGGTGGTATTTGCTGGTTCTGTGAACTACTCAAAATTTCCACTACTGGTTCACTAGAACCAGTTAGAACTGGCTGAATACCACCTCTGATCCCTTCCCCATACCCCAGTAGCCATAGCAAACTTTCAAAATAATCCAGAAAGTGGGTCAGGATTCATATCTCATAATATTCTTTAATTTTTACCTTTCCACAAGAACTGCTGAGAATGTTGGATCAGTTGGAAGTAAAAAGCCTTTGACTTATCAATTTCCCTCTTTCTAACAGATAATCATATTGTCTCTCTTCATCTCCAACCCTTCAAAATTTTACATCCATTTCAAACGTTTTCTCCTTGCTTTAATTCAGTTCTCATCTTGTCACAATTTATACATTTTTATGATTGAAAGATAAAAAATAAAGGGGATAATTTGAACCAAACTCACAGGGTATAAACAAAATGAAACATTGTTTTTAAAATCTAAATATTGGTTAACTTTAATACTTAACTTTAAGTGTTAAAGCAAAACTTTCAGTGTTAAAAAGAGTCAAGTGCACTGGTGATGGTAAGTTCATGGCCAGCCACCTCCAAATGAGTTAAATATTAAAGCACAAACTTTCAGTATTTGAAAGATTCAAATACAATACTGACAAATTCCTGGTCAACTCTTAGAGATGAGTTAAATACAGAAAATAAATAAGAAAATACAATATAGGACATGCTTGCTTGTATATAAGTGGAAATTTCACCGCCTTTCTATGGAGATATTGGCAACTATTTTCATATTATTAATACAAGAACTTCTACAGAAATATTATAAATTCATGAACAATCTGTGAATCTGTTTTATGCATACTACTGTATAATAAATAAAAATAAATTTGAATAAAAGGCTGAAAATATATCCAATTCCTTAATTTGTACAGAGAATTTAAATGAAATTACACTCCATATATAGTAAACAGAATATAAAATTCTAATGCAATTTGCCAGCAAGACATTTATCTATTTATTTCAAAGATAGGAGATTTGCTTCTGTTTTATTACACAGATTTCTTTTTAATGTACACCTGTATTCTAGGTGGAATGATTGGAATCGTCACTTTCTCTCAACCTCTCTTCCCAGATTCTGCCATGCCCAAAATTTAAATAAATGAAGAGTTGAGACCTATTTCTAGAGGCCTGCTGGAGATACTGAACTCCTTCCATAGGGAGCAGAAACAGAGCTTAACATCATGATCCACACTCCATCACATTCAGAAGGCCTCAGCCAGTTACATGGGCCAGCAGTGTGTGTAAGGAGGCTTCCAAATGATTGTAAGAATGGTGCCCATTCTCAGAAGGGCATGATGCAGTCTGCGTCAGAAGGCACTTCTCACATTAGCTAAGCAGGGCTGTCAGCAATTGCAGAGCAATGTAAAAGTAAGTGGAGAAATTTATGTAAGCCCTGTGGTCATCTGAGACCTCTCAACTTGTGATAGATTTCCATGCAGTGGTGGGTCCTGTAGCCAACTGGGGATCCTGGGCCAGTTCGAAAATTGGGGCCAGGGCCTTTTCCCATACTCATCTTAACAACCCACATAATTGCTTAACAACTGGGAAAACCAGGATTGTGATCATTGAGCAAAGTGGGAATCTTGTTTAACAACTGCTATTTGCTCAATAACAAATATTTCAGTCCCAATTGTGGTTGTAATTTGAGGACTACTTATATTTATTATTGTGATATTTTTAAGTAGATAATGTGTGCATATTTGCAGTTGATAAACAGGTCATGGCTTAAAAACTGTACATAAACAGTTCTATGCAGATACTTCCAAATTGAGGATTTCAGCGTTTCAGTTCCTGCTAACAAACAAACAGAAGTTTTCTCATTCACTTCTGGAAAGAGAGAGATTTAAAAATTTCTTTTGTTCTTGGATTTCAGCATATTTGTCAAACTATTCTTGCTGGTCTACATTCTAAACCTGCAGCCCTCTCACTAGCCCTTCCACTCAGCAGTTATCTCCCTGAGATCCTGTTTACTTCTTCTGAATCTCCAGCTGCAGATTCCTCCTTCAGCTGCTCCTTGATCCACATAGTACCTGTAGAAAAAGGTACTAAAGGTGTACAAAAGGTACATGTCAAAAGGAAAAAAAGCCTCCAGAAGTGTCCAATAACCTCTCCACTATGCCTCTACCTTTTATAACTTTTATATTTACTATCTTTACCTTTTCAGCTATATCCAGGTGTCCCCGCACCTAGATATTTAGTCAGACACAAAGCACCTTGGTGTCTATGACCTCATCTCTATGTATATGACCACCATGACTCATTTCATGTTCAACAGGCAAGTCACCCTGCCACAATAGTTAGAAACATATTATTCCTGCATAATGTGGAATATTATGTCTCAGACTAATTAAGTCTGCTCAGTTTTTGTACAGATACCTACTATTATTTTGTGAAGTATTGCCTTCTTTTGTATTTGCTAGACAAAATTGTACCTGACTGAAGTGGCTTTACAACATCATAAAATAAATTTATACTAAAAGTGTGGTGCTAAGTAAAAAAATAAATGGGATTATGGAATTTGATATTGCCTCTCAAACCCAATTGTTTTCAACTAAAATATTTACTAAGTCAACATTGAGTGATTCTGTATAGTATATCACTGAATGATATGATATAAAAGGAAGCATATTTATGAAATGAATCAGTCTACTATAGTTTGCAAGTTGAAGCTCGATTACTTCTTTGAAGCATTTTAACACCAATTCCGAGATTAATGTTTATTATAGTTTCTAAAAAGTATGGAGCCCATTCTCTGTACAATAACTTAAATAGCTTGCGGGGAGAAAATTCAAGCCTGACTGAAGTTAAACCAAGTCGTAAACTATATTTGATCAACTCCTGTTCTAGCAAAAAAAACATATTACACACAATTATTCTTTATTATGTTTTATTTTGTGCCTATAGGAAATTTCTACACAGGGAGTGCTACTTTACCATTATTAAGGAAAGGAATGAGAAATGATAAACCTGATACTTAAATAACTTAAACAAAAAAAAAAACCAAAGTAAAAATAATAAATATTTAATTACTATTTATAAAGCAGCAGCAAAGTGGTGTGTGGTGTGTGTGTGAGAGAGAGAGAGAGAGAGAGAGAGATATCTGTGTTTTGGTAAATTGTTTGCTTCATTGTCAAGTGGAATTGAAGCATAGGTTTTAATTCTTGTGAAATACCCTTCTAAAAAATTCCATAAATCTAAAGTCAATTCCCATCCTGGCAGTGAATTATTTTAAATGGACATAGTCGTTACAGAACATGGATAGGACACTTCACTACATTGTAATAGTGTAATTCTAAAGATGAAATTCTTGACTCATTTGTAATTAATGTGCATGACAACCATTTTGTAGTTAAGACAAGATGAGGAAAACTAAGTATCCATGCTGCACAACAGGTTTTTCCTTAGTTTCATTATTCTAAAGAAACATATAATGATCCTCACAAGGAAGGATTTAGCATTTGTAGGTATATTTTTGTAACATCATAAAATATTTAGTGTCATTCTCCTGTGATTATCCCTTAAAAAATTGCCAGATAATAAGAAAAAAGTTCTTGCATTCCTGTTATCCTTGCCCCCCGTCCCAAAAAAGTGGCATGTTCAAAGACTTGTACAATTGAAAAGGTCCTTTTAGTTAATTTCTTATCAGAATAGAAAAAATACTAGTTGCAGTTTTTTAGAACTTGCCTTCATTTATACATTATCCACTATGTATATAACATACTATATGTATATATATATATATATATATATATATATATAGATATATATATTATATATATGTATGTATGTATATATATGTGTGTGTGTGTGTGTGTGTGTGTGTGTGTGTGTATGTATATATATATATGTGTATGTATGTATGTATGTATATATATATGTGTATGTGTATGTGTATGTGTATGTGTATGTGTATGTGTATGTGTATGTATATGTATATGTATATGTATATGTATATGTATATGTATAATATATATAGATAACAGTGGACTATTTCAGAGGGTTGCAATAGCAGTATGTGAAATAAAACTAAGAAATTGAGCATTAGTGGATATTCATGGTGTTTTAAGATTTATTGAATTTCAGATTCAACAGTTTCTGGAAAATGTATGAAATGTGTTTCATTGAACCACGCCAAAGAATGTATCTATCAATATCTTCTCTATGTTAACATGTAAATAGTTGGATGAATCAACAGAGTTATGCAGATTAGCTCTGTTACTGAATTTTACTGTTTCTCTCAGGTTAACCCTGTGAAAATAGTTTAGGAGAAATGTTGGTCTTCAGGACTTTTCATTTTTTTTTTAAATGAATATAATGGTGTCACCATAAACAGTTTCTACCTCCTTCTCACCTTTGCGTTCATCATATTTCTAATATAAGCAACATTTGATCTGATCTGTACTTGAAATAGACATTGTTATAAAGTTAACCTTGAGTTAAAGTGATACAACTAGCTATCAAAGATTCCCTGGAAGTGACATCAAGAGTAACTGGTAGTATGTGTCAAAGCTAGTATGATCCTTTTCCTGGAATTTAAAATGAGGAAAAAAGATCTGGTGACAGGGACAAAACTATTCATAAAAGGTTTATTTAATAGGGGTAGAGATTTTCAAATGAAATGTGAGATCCTTTTGTATGCTATGATTTTGATTCATTATATTGCTGAAACAGGCAGTTAGAGGTGATGCTAAAGGAGAAAGCAAAGTCCTATTTTTAAATGTTCCTAAGAATTTCAACTGCTGAATAATTTGCAATGCAAGCAGATAAGGGAGGAATACAAGAATAGTACTGCAAAGATGAAGAAACAAAAGTGACCTCACACTATGTATTAGAGAATCAACAAATACGGGTAATCCTTGACTTACAACAAGTGAGCCCAAAATTTCTGTTTCTAAGGGACACAGTTGTTAAATGACCTTTTTTTTCCATTTTACTGTGTCCTTGCCACAGTTGTTAAGTGAATCACTGCAGTTGTTAAGTTAGTAAGATGGTTGCTAAGTGAAAGTCTGGTTTTCCCATTGACTTTGCAAGTCGATGACGATTGCAAAAGGTGATCACATTGCCCCGGACATTGCAATCATCATAAATATGAACCAACTATCAAGCATCTGAATTTTAATCAGATAACATGGGGATGCTGCAAAGTTGTACGTGTGAAAAATGGTCATAATATCGCCTTTTTCCAATGATGTTGTAATTTTGATGGTCACTAAAAAAATGGTTGGAAATTGAGGACTACTGAACTATCTAAATTCCAAGGTTTTAATATGGATTGATGAGTATGCACCATTCTTTAACCAAGCTATATTTAAACAGTAACATATTTGGCATATTTAGAAATGTTAATTTACCATAATGTGCATTATGTTACACAGAGTGAAGTAGCACAGATATAATAATAATAATTATAATTAAATAAAGATTTCATACATAATGTTAAATATTATATAAACATGTTAAATATATTTTATATATAAATAATTGTATAACTAATAATAATGTAGTTTCAGACTGTAGTGGCAAACCCAGGGATGTCTGTAGTAAGGAAGCCAGAATAATTATTGTATCATTTCCATTCCCACACCAGGCACCAGTCTTCTCTGCCTTTTCATCAGAAAGAAAAAAATACCTCTAAGTAAAGAACAAGAGAAACTGAAAAAAAGCATCTAAAAAATAAAAAAAACTGAATAATATTTCCTAGCACAAGTATTAAAAGATACCAATACTGTAATATCAAGTATCTATTTATTAAATTTGTATGTCACACATCTGACTCTGAAAAGCAATTCTGGGTAGTCTACAATTATAATTTAAAAGATTAAATACAAAGACAAGAAGGAAAAAGGCAAGATCAGTTCTCAGTTAAACCACCAGCCACTTCCAACATTGACCATTAGAACCCCAGGCTGATTGGCAGAGCCAGGTCTATTCCAGGAGGCCAAAAGGGTGAAGACAGGCATCAGTTGGCAAGACATTCCAAAATGTAGGGTTCATGGAGAAAAGGCTCTCCTTCTGATTCTGCAATCAAAACTCTTTGACAGAATTCATCAATCCATCAATAGAGACTGCAACGAACCAGTCAACACTTGACAAAGAAAAATCAGTGCAGCTCTATGTGACCACCTCAAAAAAATATAACCCAAAATGCAGGTTGGATAAAATAGGTAGGTAAGAAAAAATCCTGGAGAAAAGGGCAAGGAGATCCAGAATTGTTAACCACCAGGTAACTGCATGTGGGATTTTTTGGGGGTGGGCGAGTTGGAGAGGGTATTTCATTAGTAGGTGAAATCTACACCCAATTATTTTTAATCAGTTTCACAAAATCCTGCAAGGGCGGAAACTGAAGATTGGTTAGCCTCTGTCAAAACCTACCTGATTAATGCCAGATCCAACGAAGCAAGTACAGGCCAATTACCGTTTACTGACAACCTTCAAATTGCTAATTGCTGTGGTAGCTGATGCAGTCCAACAGCAGGTCTTTCCATGTGGGCAGAAAGGAAACTGCCCATATGGCAGAGGAACAAAAGATCAGCTTCTAATTGACAAGATAATTTTGCAAAAACTGCAAAAGAAGGAAGACCTACTTGAATGTAGTTTGGAATTGATTACAAGAAGGCAATTTTACTCCCTGTTACCTGATTGGATAATCAGAAGACTAGAAATAACAGGAACTAGTTGAAACTTCAGAGGTTTATGCAAGATCAATGGCACAATGAAAGACACAGTGTTGGTCAATGATGATAGACTTTCAAGGAGACTCACTTTCACCACTACTGTTTTGTCATGCATTGATTCCTCTGTCAACAATACTGATGAAGTCAGGCCATGGCTATCAAAAACATCTGCTAGGCTAAGTAGTGAAAACTGAAGGAATCAAGATGTCCTATGGAAATAATATCAAGAGGTAAACCATTATTTCCCTCCCACTTAGTCTTATATTTATATTTTAAATAGATTTAAAACAGTGTTTATTTTGGGTTATTTGGTCAAAAATCTCTTAAAGGTGATACAATGCAAACCATGGTGCACTGTGGTTAGGAATGCAGTATTGCAGGCTATTCTGCTGACTGTCAGGGTTCAAACCTCAGCTGCTCAAGTTGACCTCAACCTTCCTCCTTCTGAGGTAGGTAAAATAGAAGCCAGATTGTTGGTGGCAATGTGCGACTCTGCAAGCCACTTAGAGAATACTGTAAGCACTGTGATTGTGGTATAGAAGTCTAAGTGCTATTGCTATTCATATTAATCCTCCTTCAATTTATATTTCTGAAGTTTTGCTCTTATCTGCAGCTTTGTCATACATTGCTATTTCAAGAAGTCCACCAAAGAAGCAATTGTATTTTAGTGATGGATGGAGTGATTGCTGTCTATATAAAATTGTAAGGATGGTCTGGGATTTGAGTGGTGAAGTGCACAGTATATCTGTAAGGTATTACTGGGTAATTTCATCACTTTAGACCAGATAAAAAAGGACATAGGCCACATTATAAATCATCCTTCAACCAGTTAATCTGGAACTAAATAATAAATAAATAAATAAATAAAATGTCAGTCAGAAAAATATATATCAATATGAAATAGAAATAGAGAAATATGGGTTTCAGTAAATAGTCAAATATCTAGGGAAAAGAGGAAAGTTAAAAAAAAAAACCTCAGTGGTCTTTGGAGCACTGAAAGATCGGGTTATGAAAGATAGCAACAATCACAAACTGCCCAAACAAGAGAGTGCTATGGTGGTCCATCTCTATCAGTTTTATAATGATTTCAGCACTTCAATAATTAAACATAATTGTTCTAGTACCAAAAGAAACATTTGCAACATAATCAGTAAAATGTGGATAGAAAAAAATAATCCTCTCCAAAGTACTTAACTTAATCAATCATATCTGAATGTAGTATGTATGTTCTCAGCAGAATTAGAAAATTGCCTCATAATACAATGTGATCTGAAAGCATTCAGCTTCAAGGAAAACATTCACACAGTCAAGTAAGCTGTTGATTATGTGCTGTTTGCATAAAGTGGCAAAGAAAGAAATTAAGAAGAACTTCTCTCCTAGATGATGAACTGAAAGAAATTCTATGAAGTTTTCAATTTTGTGAAATTCCTCTGAAAACTATATGTTTAATTTGTGCATCTAGCAATTATGGGCAACATTGCTTATAGGTCATAGAGACAAAATATAATCTAATGTTTGGTGATGCTTTTTATAGAAGTAGATCTAGATCTTTCCCCTGGTTATGGCAGAAAACATTCAATTTATTGACCAATGTAAGATTTGTGTAACCATTCTATCTCCATAATACATTTACTACATATACAAAAAGATCTCAATAGGACTTTTGTTGTTGTTAAAATATATTTTTGGTACCTAGGATTGAAAAGGGCTTGAAACTGTAAAGCTTGTTTTGGTAAATAAAAAGTTGGTATTTGTTATATCTTTCAACTTGGTTCAACTATATTATTTATAGCTTAGTCGAAACTATGAATCACTGAAATATTATTTTTATTTTTCCCTTTGGAGTTAAGATATAAACATATGAGCAATAATACATTCACAAATAGAATTTACAGCAAAATGATATAATATGCAGGTTTTTGTTCAGGACTCAAATGTACTAGCTATGTTCTTCAAGTTCCATCCCACAACATCTTTGATTTTTTATTGTCACCTCTGCTGACCCAAAAACCAGATGTATGCAGTTCCCTTTAGGTTGTGAGATTTGTGGACTGGTAGGAAAGAGGTGATATTTGTGTTTCCCACTTTTTTTTTTTTTACATTGGCTGGCTATTTCTCATCACTTCTTTCCTTGATGATCATTTCCAGAATAACCTATTTTGATCCTTCCTTGATTTTCTTACTGCATAATGATATCTCTACTACCTCATTTTTGCTCATAATGCCCTTTGCCAAAGATCTTTCTTGCTGGTTCCCTTTTCCACAAATCCAAGAACTCTTCTCTCCAAGGAAGACAGGCACTGTTTCATAAGAAGATGCATGCTATAAACTTGAATGACATTTTCACAGGGAGATGTGCAAAGATACCACCAATTCTGCAATGAATTTTAACTCAACAGATAGAACAATGAACAGAGATTAATAGTTCCTGATGTCTATGTGAACTGGGGCCTGTTTTGCCTAGTGTCAGGGCAGTGATCAGGTGTTCAGCAATTGGATCTAAAGACAAACACACACCAGTAAATAAAGACATTTAAGCTTCATTATTAGCTAAAAGAGACAGATTGTAAAGCATAATATAAAAACCAAGAAAGATAACACATCAGGAGCTCCTTAATGACTGTAGAGATACTCCAAGAATAACCAATTTCTGTAGTATCTAATACTAGGTTATGTCTAGACATTTCAAACAAGCAACAACAACCCTGCAGTTTTTGTCAAAATCTGTCACTATGGCTTCATAGCCCTGCTATGGTCAGAAGACTGCAAGAACTGACCTTGACTGGCACATGACTCTGGGATGGAATCAAAAGTCGGAGACTTTCACAGCTTTGAATCTTTGAAGTAAGGTGAAAATTGCTTCCCCTTTTCTTTTATTCAGTAAACAAGAGTAAAAACACCATGCAAGCTAACTCATAATGAGTTCTAAACTTCTAGTTAATAGAAGAAATCAAACTACGTATCTCCTTGGAATAACAATGGTTGCCGCTACAGGCTCTATTAGACAGCTGATACTCTCAGAACCTCTACACTGAAAATATATAACAGATCTATATATTCTGGAAGTTCAAAAAGGAAACTGTACTTAATACCAGCGGAACTACGGCGGCTCGGATCAGCGATTTTCGGCGTGAGAGAGAAGATGGCGGCGCCATGCTGCCGATCTCAGCGTTTTGCAACTTTGTAACTTTTCGGCGCTCCCTCTCTCTCTGCCGGCTGTGACGGACATCGGAGTGATGCGGTGAGCTCGGGGGGCTCAGTTTTGTCATCTGAACAGCGGGGGTTATTAGAACTTGCCGGAAATCATTTGGGAGCTGTGGGTTGGGCGGTTGGTTGTATTTGCCACCGCCGTAGCCCCCCCCTCTGGACATTCCCCCCCCGTCCTACTCTGTTGCTCTATTGCCAGCTGCCTGCTTATCCTGTGGTCCTGCGATCCTCCGGGCCGTTTGTCTGTTCGGCTGGGGACTGAATGGAGGATGGAAAACGGAGCCCTGAGTAGCTCTATTATTATTCTATGCTTTCGATCTGAAGAGAAAAGAGGCCTGAACGCTCCTCCTCCCCCCCATCCTCTGGCCCCTTTATCATCACAGCTGCCTCAGACATTGCTCCTTTGTCGCTCCCCCCTGTCATTGGGGAGCTTTTTCTGCCTTTCTACCATCTCATCGATTGCCTATTAGGAGCAATAGATGATGGCAGCTGTAGGGACAAGGCCTTGGCACCAAGAAAACTGGTGCTTTCTCCCCCTCTGCCTTGAGCAGCTGGGGCCAGCTTCAGACTTTGGCCCACTGGACTATGGACCTTATATAACCTCAGGAAAGAGACTGTTTTACGTGGTCTGCTGACCTCCTCTGGGACCTTAAGAGGAACAAGACTGGACAGGCCCTGTTTACAAACATCAGGCATTTTTGCCTTGTCCCCCCCACATGCGACTGCCTTGATATCATTGATTTCTGGCCTTCCAGCTGTGGACTTTCCTTTGGGACATAGAAGAGGGAGAAGAACGGAGCAGCTCCCTCCTCATTTTTACATCACCGTCTGATAGCGCACTGTTGCAGTGCTCCGTAATTTTTAATTTTAATTTTTCACTGGTATGGTGAGTGCATGGGATTGCTAGTGATAGAATGAATGATCCCACTTTTATTATTCCATTTTGCTGTATTTTTGTGTTTTAATTACAACGTGGGGACTGATTGAGTGAGTACATGAGTGTGACCGATTCGGAGGGCCTGCCGGGGAATGCGGGAGCCATAGGGGTGGCTGAGGGAACCACAGCCACGAGAGTGGGTTGGAGCATTACGGTCATAACAGGGAGGGGCAGATATGGCGAGGACTTTAGGGCTGGCCATTACCGGGGAAGGAGGGTTCGCTACGTCACAGAGATCCCTCCTTCCGGCCCTATGAGTCCCACTCCGAGGCCAGATGGCGGGTAATCAGGACCCTGGTCTCAGGCTGTTGTCGCTAAATGCCAGGTCTGTTGTTCACAAGGCTCCCCTCGTCCGGGACTTAATTTTAGATGAGAGGGCAGACCTGGCATGTATTACTGAAACCTGGCTGGGCACAGAAGGAGGAGTCCCCCTTTAGAGATGTGCCCAGAAGGATTTCAGGTGCTTCATCAGCCGAGAGCCCAGGGAAGGGTGGCGGTGTGGCTGTTGTTATCCGGGAGTCTCTAGTACCTCGTAGGGTCCCTGCTCCGGAGCTTGTCGGGTGTGAGACTCTGCTGGTGAAGTTGGACCTCAAGGGTCAAGTGGGTCTGCTGCTAACGTACCTGCCTCCCAACTGCGTTGCAGCAGCCCTCCCCTCGCTCCTCGAGTCAGTAGCCGAGCTGGCAATTGAGTTCCCCAGGCTTATGGTTCTGGGGGACTTCAATTTGCCATCGCTCGGTGAACACTCTGATGGGGCGCAGGAGTTCATGGCTTCCATGACAGCCATGGGCTTGACCCAGGTAATTCGGGGCCCAACCCACTCAGCGGGTCACATGCTCGACCTCGTATTTCTCTCGGAGCAGTGGATGTGTGATCTTGGTCTGAGGGTAATGAGACCATACCCCTGTGGTCAGACCACTGCCTACTGAGGCTTGACTTCCGGAGGCCAAACCCCCACCGTAGGGAGGAGGAACCAACCAGGTGGTTCGCCCAGGCGACTGATGGACCCTTTGAGGTTCCAGACGGAGCTTGGGGTTATTCCTGATACTCGCCCACAGTTCGGCGGAGACTCTGGCTGCTGCCTGGTACTTGGCGGCATCGGAGTCTCTCGACCGGATTGCGCCACTACGGCCCCTCCGGGTCAGCGGATCCCAGAGGCCTCCTTGGTTCACCGAGGAGCTCTGGGAGAAGAAGCGCCGGAGGAGACGCCTAGAGCACTTGTGGAGGTCCGATAAGTCCGAGTCGAACCGAGCACTCCTAACAACTTGCACCAAGGATTACATCAGGGCACTTAGGGCAGCAAAAAGATCTCATATTGCCACCTTGGTTACGTCCGCTAAGTCCCGCCCAGCCACCCTGTTTAGGATAACCCGTTCCCTCCTAAATAGGAGGGATACGGGGGAACCCTTGCAGGGTAGAGCTGAGGATTATGCCCAATTCTTAGCGGACAAAGTTGCTCGGTTTCGGTCGGACTTGGACTCCACCGCTGCAGATCCAGCCGGGACACAAGAGGATCACTTGGCAAACCATCTCTGGGTTGAGTTTCAGGATGTTGCCTCTGGGGATGTGGACAAGGCCATTCGAGCTGTGAGTGCCTCCACCTGTATTCTGGACCCATGTCCCTCCTGGCTGGTTGCCAACAGCAGTGAGGTGACACGTGGCTGGATCCAGGTGGTCGTAACCGCCTCCCTTCGGGAGGGGCACTTCCCCACCGCACTTAAAACGGCGGTGGTGAGACCCCTCCTGAAGAAACCATCCTTGGATCCAGCCATTTTAAATAACTACCGTCCTGTCTCCAACCTTCCCTTTGTTGGGAAGGTTGTTGAGAAGGTGGTGGCCTTCCAGCTTCAACGGGCCTTGGAGGAAGCTAGCTACCTTGACCCCTTCCAGTCCGGCTTCAGACCCGGTTACAGCACAGAAACCGCTTTGGTCGCATTGACCGATGATCTCTGGAGGGCCAGAGATGGAGGCCATGCATCCATCCTGGTTCTCCTTGACCTCTCGGCGGCTTTCGATACCATCGACCATGGTATCCTTCTGCGACGACTGCGGGTGGTGGGGGTGGGAGGCACTGTTTTGCAGTGGTTCTCCTCCTACCTCTCGGACAGGTCGCAGTCGGTGTTGGTCGGGGGGCAGAGATCGTCCCTGAGGCCCCTAAAATATGGGGTGCCGCAGGGTTTGGTCTTATCCCCCCTACTATTTAACATATACATGAAACCGCTGGGCGAGATCATTCGGAGGCACGGGATAAAATACCATCAATACGCGGATGATACGCAATTGTATCTGTCTGCCCCATGCCAACTCAATGAAGCGGTGGACGTGATGAGCCAGGGTCTTGAGGCCGTTAAGAACTGGATGAGCGCTAACTGGATGAGCGCTAACAAACTGGTACTCAACCCGGACAAGACCGAGTGGCTGTTGTGTTTCCCTCCCAACAATTTGGCTAATGTTCCATCTATCAGGCTGGGGGGTCAAATTTTATACCCTCAGTCCTCCTGGATCCACAGCTGACTCTCGACCATCATCTGTCGGCTGTGACCAGGGGGGCATTTGCCCAGGTTCGCCTGGTCCGCCAGTTACGACCCTACCTGAATCGGGAGGCTCTCACAACAGTCACTCGAGCCCTTGAGATCTCTAGGCTGGAATACTGCAATGTGCTCTACATGGGGCTGCCCTTGAAGTGCATCCGGCGGCTGTTAGTTCAGAATGCGGCCGGGCGAGTGATAGTGGGCGCACCGCGGTTCGCCCACATAACACCCATCCTCTGCGAGCTGCACTGGCTACCTGTTGATCTCCGGGTGCGCTTCAGGGTCCTGTTGACCATATTTAAAGCCCTTCATGGTAGTGGATCTGAGTACTTGAGAGACCGCCTTCTGCCGATTACCCCTCCGACCGATAAGATCGCACAGACTGGGCCTCCTCCGAATTCCATCCGCCAGTCAATGTCGACTGGCGACTACACGGAGGAGAGCCTTCTCAGTAGCAGCTCCGACCCTGTGGAACTACCTCCCCATCGAGATACGCACCCTCACCACCGTCCAGGCCTTCCGCGCAGCCCTTAAGACCTGGCTATCCCAACAGGCCTGGGGATAAGTCTCTAATTTGCCCCACCCGAGTGTTGAATGTTGAATGCAAGTTGTGTTTTTATTACTTTATTTATTTTGTTCACATATTGTTTGTCTTGAATTGCACCCCTCCCTAATGATTGTAAGCCCCTGAGTCCCCTCAGGGAAAAGGGCGGCCTATAAATCCAAATAAAATAAAATAAATAAATAAAATAAAAATAAAATAAAATAATCAATCATATAATTTATAAACTTTTTTTAACCGATGGTATGAAATAATTCAAATAATAAACATATAATAGTTTATGGAAAGAAATAAACATTTGATGTTAATATTCATAGATAAGCAGTAACAATGCATGAAAAATTAACACATTATTCAATTCAATGAGAGGAAAATGAATGTAGAGAGTAGTGCATTTATTTCAATGAGGGAAAGCCAGGCAATTCAGAGAGAAACAATTCAGTAAAACAAAGTATAGAAAATCTCAGAGATTACCTTGGAGAAGCTATGTAGAGATAACTGCAACAGCATGTAAACAATATACTTTAAGTCCAGGAAACAAACAAACAAAAGAATAGGAAGAAAGTTCTGCTCCTGGGATATCAGAAAGAAGAAAAGAAAATACTGTGATGCTTCCGAAGTCTTGTTATCATAATTTACATCAATAAGCTATAGTTCCAGTTGAACTTGGGGAATCAATTTCTTAATCTGGGCTACCTGAAAGGGTTGAAAATATACAGACCTTTTATGTTGTAGATTACTGTACTCTTCCTTGTGGCAAAGAATCAATGCTCAATTTTGATTGCACAATTGAAAGTCAATTTTGCTGATAATTCAAGTGCAGATTGCAATTATTAACATATCCATTATTAAAAGATAACTTGAATTTACACATTTCTGTGAAATTTAGGAACAAAGTTCTGGATTCAAAATGCTAAATGTCTGAGATATAAAATATGGAGCCATGCTTATTTATTTAATTATTATTTGTGGAAGTTGCCTATATGATATAATTATCCCATGCATCTTACAACAATAAATAAAAACAGATATTAAAACAAAATCACCTTTGACATTAGCACAAGACCAAACAGTTTCCCAGGTCAATCCTTTTGTTTTTGTAACTTGTGGTTCTGGTTCCAATCTGGTTCCAATGCTCTGAATTGTTGCGGTGGAGAATAAACAAACTGGGAAATTCAAGCCAGAGGTAAATATCTTGGGAAATATTTATAAACTACATTTAAAAAAGAAGGAAGATTTCCCTGCATATTTAAATTCTGCCTCCAAAGCTACAAGTATAATAGCTCTAATATACTACTAATATTTTCATCTCTTGCCTGCACATCATAGTAGAACCAAGGAACCATACAAATAAGTAGATTAAGGATTGCTGCTGGCATGTTGCATTTGGCAAGTGTATATACAAAGATAATTGAAGAAATGAGTTGATAAATAGTTTATCATTTTCCATATTAGATTTTGTGCACGATATAACCTCAGAATTAAGATTCTTCTTCTGTGAAATGACTACCAAGCCTTGCAGAACTTATTTCTGCTAGCAACATTCTCTGACCAGTCACCTTGAACTTTTTTTCTTCAAAAAGTTCTGTAATGGAACTGCAAGACTGAATGCTATACAACCCTTTTCTTTCCAGTGTTATGAACAGTTGTGCTGAACACAGGGTTCAATGCCTTCTCTGTAATCACAGCTATTATGGTGGAGAAAAAGTCTGGGAGTACAATGGGGGTAGAAGCAATCATAGCTTGTTATTTCAACTGCCATTAATATCACTCCTGACAACTTTAGGCTATAGCTCTAAAGAGGAACAGGTGGTCTTGCTGACTTGTAAGACTCTGTGTCTTGGAGACCAAGTTGGTATTTGTACCCTATCAAATACCCCTCCCCCTTGAACCTAGTACTGATGCCATAGCAAAATGTGCCTTGGTTCACCAGCTTGTGCACCTGCTACCCATTTTTTTTTATGTTAGACTCACCTTCTGGACTCACTTTCATCAGCAGGACACGACTATCAGGAAAACTATAAGCTATTTCAGTTAAGGGATAACTAGTAATAACAGATTGATGGTTGACAGTCAGGGACTTAAATATAGACATGGTTTAACAGTGTTCCTGGGAGGAAAGTAGTAGGCAGCATTTGTCTGGATATGAGAGTCTCTTCTAGAAAATTGTGGTTTACATTGAAAACTGCTATAATGTGAAATGTCAAAATCATTGATCCATGGAATATGCTGCATTCTTGGCAAACCAATGCAGGCGTCCAAAATACAGAAATGTTTCAGTTACCTAAAGTTTTGTGCAAATTATGTTATACCCAAGATATATTTGGTCATTGGGAATGTGTCCATAATTTAAGTCAGTTGCTTGAGGAAAAAATACCATTACTGTACTAGGACTATTAATGCATCGTCACTTACTTTCGTCCCATCTTACAAATCAAGTTGAGCCATACATACACCCATTTGACAAATGCCACATTTCGATCAAAGTGTCCTACCAGATCTAACTGGAACACTGTTTAAGAGGACATTTTAAACATCCCTTATCTGGTGACAATTTATAATTATAGATATTTCATTATTTGGGCAATAGCTAATTCTTGTTTGGCAAAAGATGTGTTGTGAGCATGTCCCATGGTCCATAGGGAGCTGCTAGCATAAAGATTAAAAATGCTGTACAGGCTTTAACCACAACTTTATAAAATAATGTTTTATGATAGATTTCATCCTGTGATGCATGACATTCATAAGAGGCATAATTTATAGGCTTTCCTCACTTTCACAACTCCCTCCTCTGTATATTGTGTTGCTCTATCATGCAGTTAAGAAAAGGAAAAGGAAAATCATGTGTCTAGATGTAAATCACTTGTGTGCTTTTTAATTGATGGTTCCAATTTTAATGTGTAAATCAGAGCTAAGCACCCTATTCTGTTTCATAGAGATAGTAGAGAAATTTATGAAGTATCAGGGCATGGAGGAGAAGTTTGCTGTCCAAAAATATCTACTACAATAAGTGTGAAAAATCAGAAAATATGATTTGCTAAGAGGATGTTGCTTCCCAGCCACCATTCCTAGTTTCCTGAATCCACTGTTTGTGTCTCAGTGTATGAGTGTATATATCTGGGTGTGTAGAGAAGCAGTCTTCCAAAGAAAGGACTAGTCTGCAGTAACTCACCTTTTTAAAGAAGTTTATGGGGCAGGTATATGTAGTTCAGAAGTGGTAAAGATGGTCATGTGATAAAATGGTCATGTGATTTACTTTAAAGCATTTTCTTATGATATGAAAAAAAAGCAAAACAAATAGCCTGGCAGCCATCAAGGCAAATATCTACGATTAATATTGGAGATATCAGCATACATTGTTTAGTTGATTTTTATTTTATTTGAGTCAGTCTTTGCATTCTTGGCCACTGACTGGTCCATGCATGGTTTAATAGAATAATCTAAATAACACTTTGGGTCTAGTTAGATATTCTGAGTAACCATTTATGTTAGTATCTAAGCTACCTTTGCTTACCTTTGCCTACCACTTAAAATAATGCATCCATTTTTGGTTGTCATGATGTCAAAAAGATGTTGAGATTCTAGAAAGAGTACAGAGAAGAGCAACAAAGACTGGAGGCTAAAACCTATAAAGAACATTGTCTAATATGAATAGTTTAGTGAAAAGAAGGACTAGGGGTGACATGATAGCAGTTTTACAATATCTAAGGGGTTGCCATAAAGAAGAAAGAGTCAAGCTACTCTCCAAAGCACTTGAAGGATAGAAAATAATCAAGGAGGGAACCATCCTAGAACTAAGGAGAAATTTCTTGAAAGTTAGAACAATTAATCAGTGGAACAATTTGCCTCCAGAATTTGTGGTTGCTCCAACACTAGAAGTTTTTAAGAAGAAATTGGACTGCCGTTTGTCTGAAATAGGGATTCTTGTCTGAGAAGGTGGTTGGACTAGAAGACTTCTAAGGTTCCTTCCAGCTCTGCCATTCTGTTCTGTACTGTTCTGCCTAACCTGATTCCCTACAGATGTATAATCATTAGGTCTGGATTATATGTTTAACACAGCATGACCCTTAAACGTATGGTCCATAATGAGACATGTGCCCAGCTCAAACAACTGCAAGGTGAAAATTGGATAGTTTAAAGTCAAAGATATTAAAAAAAAATTAGAGCAACTATCCAGGCAGAATGACTCCGAAAGCATGCAAAAGAGCACTGCATGTTGTGATGCCATTTAGAAAGAAATAGTCCACTATATTGGAAATAGTTTGGAATTCTTCAAAGGGACATCTGCACATATGGATGATACCTGTCAGTAATGAACAGTCAATATTACTAAGTGATGACTGAGCTTGGGCTTGCTACGCTTTAGAAGTCAGTGGCAAAGACTCACCCACCTATGTTGTGTGACACAATCAGAAGGGGGAAAAGTGATTAAAAGTGCTTGGCATACCTTGTGATGGGAGGGAAGGCAGCCGCCAAGATTGTCCCTTAGCATGGTATGAGGTCCAGAGAACACTCAGGGATGCAGATGAATCTGAAGTGCCCAAATGACAGCCAGAATCAGGCACTTTCTGTTCTATCAGAGACTAATTCCATTGCCAGTTGGGATGCAAGATTGTGTGGGTTTGGCTACCAACACACACCAAGGGGGGGTCTTAGACAACTTCAAGACCTACAATTCCTTCCCTCTGCCCTCCCCGCAGAGAAAACGACGAGCCAATCAGAAGGCTGGGTGTGTCCAGAGTCCTTTTCCGCTTCTCTCCATCAGAAGCAGCTGCCTGACTGAAAGGAGAAGCGGAGGGAAGAAGAAATCCGAACGGAGGAGAGAGAGGCTCTCATCTCCGACCAAGGCACGCCGCCTCTGTTTGTATACAGTACGCTTTCCAGCCAGCACAGCCTTTTCTTCCAGCCCTCCCTTGCTCTCTCTTCATTGTTCTCTTCCCGACGGCGGCGGCGGGAGCAGCCAGTCAAGAGGCTGTCACGACAGAGGGAAGGGAAAAGAGCGAGGCTCCCCTCCTCTCTCCCTCTCCCACCCGCACACACCTACCAGCACTTTTCTCTGCGAGCGGCGAGTAGGCTCGTGGCGCTTCAGCATGTGAGCTGCGCTTAGGTCTCTCAGATCTCCTCTTTAATGTTAGGCGAGACGCAGAACCTATGAGGAAAGGAAAAAGAGAGAGAGATAGAAAGAGGGAAGGAGGCAAAGGGGAGTTTTCTCTTCTTGATCCACAGGGCAGAAAGGTTTTCATTCGACTAGAAATAATTTTAAGACATAGCTTTTAATCGCCAAGTGGCTAGATAGAAGGACTCTTCCAGCCTTCCGCCCTCCTCTGCCTGCGCTAAACTCACGCCTCTTTTTTTTTCATCTACTTGGGATCGTCCCTTGGGGGATCCAAAGACCATGAGCCGCTGGGTAGCCGCCTGGTTCCTGTTGTGCTTGAGTCTCGAACCCCCTTCGTTCGCCAAAGGTGAGGAGGTGGGGTGGGGGCGCTGGTGACTGTGGTGGTGCGGATCGCAGGGACTAGCGTGCTAGATGGTGGGAGAGGGAAGACGGCGACCAGGGTCAGGGGAAAAGCAGCACCAAGTGGATTTTTTTTCTCAAAAAAGTAATCACAAAGTCGACAGGAAAGTAAATTAATGCGGGGAATCTTGTGGGGAGGCGAAAGGAGGTGGGGGGACGTGCTTTGCTACTGAACGCTGAATAATTCAGAACTGCCTGAACGTGGGTGTTTTGTATGTATTTATTTGCCTTAATCAGATTATGTGTCATCCATCCGCAGACATGTTCCATTTAGCAATGGAAGCTTTAGGGATGCAGGGAAGGATTCTGTATAATCCAGATAAGCAGACTGACAATATTGATAATGAAGCAGAATTTGTGTGTGCGTGTTGTGTGTGTGTGTGTGTGTGTGTGTGGTGTGTGAGAGAGAGAGAGAGAGAGAGAGAGAGAGAGAGAGAGAGAGAGACCAGTCTTTTCTCTAGTAACCTCTTTAAAAAATAAATCAGACGGACAGTAACTGAGTGCGAAAGATCTGGCGATATACTAATCATTTAGAGCCACAGTTGTAAGCTTCAGTAATTAACACTTTTGGTAATCCACCTCCGGTCTTAAATAGGGCATCCTTAGGTTGTAAGGTGCAGCGATGGAGGAGGGAAAAAACTTCGTAGCCCTCTCAATTTATCAGTTCCACTGAGGACGATTAAGGCATATTCGAGTATTAATTTTGTGTCTCCGACGGATCAGCAGATGGATGGGTGGAGAATAAGATGAATACAGCAGACCCCGCACAGATTAAATATATTTAAATATATATATATATATCGATTTTTTAGCTCCGATGCAGAAGGACGACAGACATCTTTTACACGCCTATATTCTGTGGTTTACACGGATACTTCCTTCCCCTAAGCGTTTTTAAAAGTTGGTAGCCGCGGCTTCCTGAGGTCGAGGAAAAGCTAAAGGGAAAAAAATGCTTTGTCTGCCTGGGTTCGCGCGGGCGGAAGGGTGGCTAGTAAAGGGGACAGGCAATCGCTGGAGGGGAAAAAAGGAAGAAAAAGCAAAGTACAGATTGGCATAAGTTTGGCCAGCTTTGAAACAACTGCGTGTATCTAGAGGGGTGGGGAGTTAAGGAAAAGGCGCCGTTCCCGCATCCATCCACCTCCCCTCCACCTCCGCTCGAAAATTGAAGAGGCGCAAATGCCGTCTCATTGCTCGGCTTCTCCGAAAAGCTCTCTTGCCTAAGGCAAGATATTTTCCCCTCGCTCCCTTCCTCCCTCCCCTTGTTTTCCCAAAGGACACACTCGTTTTCATAACATCCATTTATTTGGTCCTTCGAGTTTTCTTGAAAAATAGCCAACACAGAGAAACGACTTTCTTCAGAGACTTGACTCTAAATAGAGAAATTCTCAAGTTCCAGTTACGAACCAGTAACCTCGCTTCCGCAAATTTCCTTGGTTTCCCCCCCCCCCCCAATTCTTCACACTCCGGAAACGTGGAAGGGGAAAAGTAACAATAACAGAGTTGGAAGCGACCTTGGAGGTCATCTAGTCCAACCCCCTGCTCACGCAGGAGACCTGTACTAAGGATTCGAACCGCCGACCCTTCGGATCGACAAGCTCAGTGTCTTAGCGACTGAGCCACCTAGTCAGGCTAGGAGACATAAGGAACGAACTACCGAACGGGGCCCAGGAGGAAAAGCAACCTAAATTATCAGAAGCCTCCCTGGGCGGCCTTTTCGCCTCTTGGGAGAGACGGAAAGAGTTGCCCTTCGCTCACGTGCTCCGCTCCCTTATGGAGCCTTGCTTGCCTTCACTTTGATCCTCCCCGCGCGTCAAGGCGCTAGGCGGGAAAGGGCGAGGAGGAGGGAGGGGAGAAGACACCTGAGCCCCTGAGATGGCGGAAGAAGCGTGCGCCGCTCCAACTAAGCCGGGCAAAGGCGCTCGGAAGAGGAGCCTCGTCCGATGTCGGGACGCAGCCGCAGGAAGGCACCGCCCGCCGGCGTTACGCTATTTGGTATAAAGAGCTCCGTGCTGCGGCCGCTCGCCAACATTCCCCGCCTCGGTTGCTTGTGGCCGGCGAAGGCGGCAGCTTTCCCTGAAGGAGGAATCTCGCGGGCATAGGCAGCGCTTTTGGGGAGGTTGGAAGGACCGGCAGAGGAGAACGTCTCCCCTGTGGTTTCTTGGGAGAAAAAAAATGCTTATTGAAGGACTGAAGGTCGTCATGACTGAGCGAACTGATATAAAACTGACATTGCGAGTTAGGGAGGTGAACTTCCGTCAGTGTGTATCTCCAAAGGGAGAAGTGGGAGGGAGGGGGAGCGGCGGAGAGAGACACTTCACTTTGGATGCCCTATAAATGGTTTGTCTTCCCCAAAAGAGGTTGACGGGCCGCAGTCTGTCTTTTTTTCCGTTAGAATTTCAGCGCCTTTTCGAAAATTTGTTTGCCATTTGCATATATTCACAACGGAGAAGGGATAACCTTGATTATTAAGGCTAAGTTTCTGTGAGGAGACTAAATCATTTCAGCACCCTAGTGGGAACTGTGAAAAAGCTTGCCTCAAGACTTTCTCTGTTTTATCAATCTGTCATCTGTCCATCCAATATAACTCATGAGTAGGTTGCAAAATACAACATATCAGCAGGAAATTTCTTTAACCCACTATGGCAGGATTCTTTTTTTAAAAAAAAAATACCTGATAAATAAACCAAGCACATGAAGGTTTGAATTATAATAAATGTGTTTTTTGTGTGCCACAAAATTTGTTTTTTCTTTGTTTGTTTTCTGTAAGAGATGTAAGAGATTACCAGGATTCTGGAAAACATAAAAAAATAGTTGCAACTAAATCTTTTAAAGTTGAGGGAACACCTGGGTATTGCCAAATTTGTATCTTTAAAGATGATCTTATTCTCAATCAATTGAATAAAGCCAACTCCCAGTTTAAAGTATATAAGATTATATTCTTAGCCATGGGAAAACACTTATTCTCAGGTAAGCTACCCATGCCTAGTGTCCCCAAAGTTAATGAATGTATAATTAATCAGGTTTTTCAAATTCTTTTGAGGAATAGTAATAACACTAAAAGATAATTACAATTGTAAAACAGCAATTTAAATTACAAAATGTTCCCAATTTCTATCTACTGCTTAAGATGATGCTAGTCTAGTCCAAACATATGTTAGAAGTATGGTTTAATTAATAGAATCACTCTTGAATATTTTGGAGCAAACTACCTTTCTTTAAAATGTTAATCTTAGTGAAATTATATAAACAAAGGTAGATGTAGATAACTGTAAATTCAGGAACTTTTAAATACTCTGCTCTTTACTTAACACTAGGCTATTTCAGCATTAATTATTTTACTACAAAATCTCTATATCTGTATCTGTATCTATATCTATCTATTTACACACACACACACACACACACACACACACACACACACACACACACATATATATATATATATATATATATATATATATATATATATATTCTGTTTAGTTTCCAAGTCCACATCTGCTTATCTAAAATTTTGATCTACAGTTTTACTAATTTACCTTTATTTTTTTGAAAATTAAATTAATATATAAATCCAGCTTAATAAGTTGCTACTTCCTTATTAGGATTTTTGTTTTATTAGTCCTAGCTATTATTCCACTTAATGTAGCACGCATCTGTTCTTGTGCGTGGACTCTAAACTCTGAAACAAAATGACCTGTGGTGTGAAAAGCAAATTTGTAACCATATAAAAAGAATAGATGCTTTCTACAGCACTGATTATATCTGACTAGATATAGGCAGAAATTCAGATTTAGCTTTCAATGTTTATTTTGAGAAGAGTTTTCATAAACAGTAAAGAAAAATCCAAATATTAGGGGTTTCTTGTGGGAGTGCTTGTGTGTTTATACTTATAAAAACAACAATGGTGGTGGTTGGGCCAATACACGGCAAGACTCCTGTTGCTATAATCAAGGAAATACGATGGTATTATATGGCACAATTATTCATTATCTAATAAAAATTGCTAAATGATATGTTTTAGTAAGTTCATTTGCTGGCTGGTTAAATGTATGGTTTATTTTCATAAGTAACCAATAGTTTGTCTATATAACTTTTTTCTTTCTTCAAAATATCATTTTGTGTTGGATTTACATTGTTTGTAGTTTTTTCTAGTAAAAATCACATATCAGGCAAATAGATTCAGTATGCATCTTGGTGGATTTTTCTGACCCTTCAATTGATCTTGACTGCTGGTGACAATCTGAATAAATTCATGCAATTTCCTGGCAATTTTTTGGGGAGAAATGGTTTGGTATTGTCTTTTTCTAAGTTAAAGAAAGTGACTGACCACTTCAGATGGCTTCATTTCCTGCTAAGACTAGAAATCATAATCTTCCAGTTTCTAGCCCAATGCCTTTAATCACTATTCCCAACTGACCTTCCTGCTTCCTGGTAATAGTAGATAATTCCAAGGTCCCTCCACTAGCAAAGTGCCAAGCAATGAAAGTGATAGCTATTTTATTATATAAAATAGTATGTAGCATTCTGTAGAATCGACCATATAATTTTTTTTTAGTTTTTTTCTCAGGCAGATCAGAGAACAAAGTTCCAATCAAGAGGAAGGGCACAGAATTAGATTACTTTCTACACCTGCTGATGTCATTTTTCAATTCTGAAAAGCTTACCTAAGAAATGCCAGAAGGGTATCTTCCAAATCTACTTTAGTTCCATTAGCTTACAAAATGCAGTAGAAATTTGGATGAGTAAGGAATATAATTCTTTCCAGTTTATGTGATACATATACTAGAACTAGCAGAACTAGCAGAACTAGCAGGCACTAATTATGTCAAAGTATTTTATATTGAGAATGCGGAGACCTTAATGCAGGATTTCTTTAGCATACAAGAAATACAAGATATTGTACATTCATTTGATCTCATTAGCTTATAAGTATACAAGAAAAAAAACATCCCTGTGATGTGAGCAGATTAACCAATGTTTAAAGTATAGACTATATTTAATTGCAATCTCTATGGAAGGCACTGAGATTGTTCTAGTAGAACTAAATATTAAGAATTGTTAGAATGAACAAATATGCTGACTCAGCGGAAAATTGGTACATGGAAATCAGTTCGCTTTTAATCTGGATATAATTTAATAATGGTATATGTTGTATAATGTACTGTTTAGTTAATATATATACTGTATATTATATACAGTAACCAGAAATACTATATGTATCATACAACACAGTACATAGAAAAGGAGAAAAAAATAAAAATAAAAATATTCTTTCAATCTATTGAGATTATCTTTTATCCTAAAATCAATTAGGAGTTAGGACCCAAACTCCTTCCCTATATAGAAACTTTCTATATGTTGTCATATATATTCGTGTAAAAATATAAATATTAAAGTAAGACTAGGATCTGACTAATCATTTCGTTAGTTTTGGTGGTTATATATTTCCAAAATTATCTGGAGCCTTTTCAGTTAGGATGCAGTCCAGTCTACAGCACTGAGCAGCATTAGTTGTGCTTGTGGATAACCTGTGGAAAGCTTGGGATGTGTTGGGTGTGCATCCATTCTGATCCTCCTTGATCTCTTATCAGTGTTTGATATCATAGACGTCCTAGTTAGTTGACCAAAATGTGCCCTACATGAGCTTGTTTTTGAAAACCATCCAGATATTAGTACTGGTCCAGAATACAGTGGTATGTACAATTTTAGGAAACCTATAATTTGTCCATGTTACTCCACTCCATATTACTTTGGGAAATGTACCAAGTTCCAGTTTTTTTCCAGGTCTAACTCAAGTTTTTGATTATCACCTATGTCCTAAATGGCATAGGACCACGTTATTTGTGGCATTCCCCTTCCTTGAGAGTATCTGCCTGCTTTATTAATAGGATTGGCACACTCCAGAACCCTTCTCTCAGATGTTGCCATCTGACAAGACCTAGAAAATGTGTCTTACTGTGTTTCCCTGAAAATAAGACAGGGTCTTATTTTCTTTTGAAACCTCCCCCCCCAATAAACACTTGGCCTTATTTTTTTGGAGGTCTTATTAATTTTGAGGTACAGGAGGCAGCGAGCTGTTGCTGTGTTGCAATATTTTCGAGGGAGGGTTTATTTTAGCGCATGCGCTCAAAAGCCCGATTGGGCTTATTATCTGGTGAGGTTTTATTTTCAGAGAAACAGGGTAGTAGCTGTTCCTGATCTTTGGAACAACATTCAACCCACCAATCTTCCTAGTCTACTAAAAGGTGTAAGACCTGGTGTTCCCCACAAGCTTTGGGGTAGTATGAGGTTAAATCTCAGGAAGGTTTACAGTTTGTTTGGCCATGTGGAAATGTTTTGCACTTGGTACACTAAGATATTTTTTCTGGTTTTATGTTTTTTATTGATTTTATTGTATTATTTTTATTGTTTGTGAACCACTAGGGTTATGCTACACAACACAGGCAGCTATAAATATGTTTAAATAAATAAATTTGAAAGACACATGATCCTATGCAAGGGCATTTAAAAAAGATATTCATTTGAATTCAAGGGAAGCTACTCCATTATAACATGCACTCAGAAGTTAAATCTTTAAATTTTTTCAAAAGCATTTAATTATAAACCGTATGAAGGAAAAATAAGTCATTGTTACTGGGTGCATGTCTTCTGAGAACATAAAATTGTGTTTTTTCCCCCCCTATTCTAAAGGAGGTATAAGGATAACATAAATTAAATCAAAATTAAAATATCTATGTTGAAATAAAATGAATATAGAATATTGCTGTTATAAGGCATGATAAATAATACATGCATCTGTTAAAACATATTGCAGACTGCTTTTCTAAAATGTAGCAAATCCAGTTCTGCAGACATTAGTGAACTTTGTATAACATGGAATGGAATGGAAAACAGCATTGACAAATGTAAAATTCATTCCAAATTATTTTCACCCCAAATTCTCTCTATATCCCCTCCCCCCATTTTCCTCTGAAGATGCTATCTAAAGCAATAGCTGTCTTTGGGTGAAACAATGCATTCAAATTCTTTATTAATAGTATAAGAATTATACTATTATATAATATTATTTTGTTAAGTATAATTACACCATGGACTAAATATGGTTATACCTTTTAATTATTTATGTCATCCTATTAGTCAATGTATGAAACATTAAAAGATGGTACAGAATATTAATGGAACACAGCCTTTGGCTTGTTCAAAACAAATCTGATACTTGGCTGTATTAGTAAGTGATTACACAAAATCCTATGAAGCCATCTATTGGTTCATAAATATCAGAAATATTTAGTTCGGAAGGAACCAAATATTAAAAATCAAAATGCTTAAATAATTAAATATATAGTTTCTTTCTAGCATAATTCAAACAGCATATGATCTGTCTGAATTATAGGAAACGTAGGAAAAATTATAAATACTTTACAATTATCTTCACATTTTGTTTTATAATAATGAAGGGAAATACCAATATTTTATTGTAGGAACAGTTATTCTGAAAACAAAGATGATACAAGGAGTAAAAATATACTGAAAGTTCAGGAAAGAATTTCATTATAGCTGCTTATATTAAATATAATCACCTAGTATGTCAAAACAACAACTAATATTTGCAAATCTATTATAGAACAATCAACACTGACAAATATTGTCAGCTATCTTTGTTAATAGCACCACATACTGGATTGTTTAGAATGGCCATTATGACAAGAAAGACACATGTGTCATGATGCAAAACCAAGGAATGGGTACATCTAATTAATAGAACATAGAATTTATACCATATACATAAAAGAATCTCAAACTGATGTCATATCTTAAAATGAGAGACTTCAGACTTATGGAGAGTCTGTATATTTATTAGAACTTTGAGATCCATCAATGACAACCTGATACAAAATATCATCTAAACTAATTATCAGTTTTACTGAGATAATTTTTATATCACTAAAAACAAGTAAGTTTGACATCCTATTACAACTTTTGTTTGACATCAATTCAGTGGACAAAAAGGGTGCATAAGATCAACAAAATCATAGTTATGAGATAAAATTTGGGTGAATAATAATAATAATAATAATAATAATAATAATAATAATAATATCATACGCAATCATAAAATATTTCAGTGATTACTTTTGTATATATAACAGGTTGCATATATGTTTCTTATGTTGACAACATCATATGTTTAAGGAACTATGCTTTCCATGATTCCTTAGATATAAGAAATTAGGAAAAGGAAAAATAAAGTTATTGTACACAGTGGAATAGGCTTGAAATTAAATTGAGTCAAGTAAAATGTTCATAAAATTATATAAATGAACATTTCAACAATTAATTTTTTGTGAAAATGCAAATTGTATGAGTATGATACACACTAATTATTTGCACTCCTTCCATTTCAATTTGTACTGCTTACATGGTATTGCTTGTTCAATCATAGTGTAAATGTTTTGGATGTAAATATTTAGTAAGGAGTATTTTAGTATTTAGTATTTAGCAAATCAAGAAAATAGCTAGGACCTTGCAATATAGCTATCATTTAAAATATTATATTAGGCTATTGTATATAGTGCAATGAGCATTATGTGGTAGCTTTCTCTATATAATACGCAAGACTTAAATACTGTATAATTCATTATGAAGTATGCAACAGATGCCTGTACACTTACATAGAGATTTAATGGTGTCTAGTTTCCATAATCATAACTAGAGATACATCCTATGTGGAGTAATATATCTATGTTATAATAAGTATTTAAGAATAAGTACTTTTAGTTTTCCATGTTGCCACCCTATGTATTTTGATAGTTCCTGCTGCTTCTCAGTCTGATTCAACAACTATTCTCATTATTATTGCATTATGAAATGTTTCCTGTTATATATTGTATATAGTTATATTTTAAGTATTAGATTAAAGACTTAATCAAATTATTTCTATTCATATTTATGGAATTAATGGTGTTTAAAAGACCATAATTCAATAATTAGTATTAAGTTTTGGAAGATCATTTTCATGTACAAGCTGGGAATACTCTACTGATGACAAAAAATGGGAAATAATCTACCACTTCCTTTTCTCACTTAGGTTTGTGTAATTATTTGTAGATGACAAGTTTTAACTGTTATTTCTTAAGCTGTCCCTTTTGTGACTCATGTTTCAACCCAAATATCATTATATAGCATGATGTCCTGGTTATATGTCTTCCCTCAGGCTAAATGAATTATTGCTTTTCATAAAGCTTTGTGTTTCTTCGGTACATTCTCATCTAGCTGTTTGAAAGAATCAAGTATGTTTCATAACTTTTAAAAAAACTGTTTTCAGTTTTACCTACTTATTGATGCTATCTTAGCAAAATGTATATAATCAATAGTAAAACTGACTTCTGAACTAGTACATCATCTATTTTAAAAGTACATTTCAAATGCTCTAGTTTATTGTAAATGGTGAATAAAGGAATACAAAGGGGGGGAATAAAGATTAATCTACAATATGATAGAATATTGTTTTACAGGAATGTACAAGGACAGACCCCAAAATTTCTAATCAGTTGAATTCAAGGTCAGAAAACCTGCCATGGCCAAAGGAGACACAAAACAACACAAAAGCTTAATGCCAGAAACAATCCAAGGGTTAGGTGTTAGAACTGAAAGATAAGAGCTTAAGTAGCCAGGAAAGCATGATCAGTTATGCCAATTTACAGATATTGCACTTAGTCTGTCTATTAGATCTAGAATCTGAAGCATTGGTGAAAGTCATTTATTTATTGGCAAGCAGGTCAACTTAGAAAGAATGAGAAATATTCCCATGTTGAGTAAGCCTACCATTGCTGAAAATGTTATTTCTCAGTTAAGTATTAACAAACCCCACTCTTACTATCTGCTCTTCCTGACTAGATGAGTCCAAGACACATGAAGTTTTAGGTCAGGACACACATCCTAGCTTAGAACTTTAAGAGTCTTCTAAGGATTCCAGACATTAAATTGGGCATGTTTCAGATTCCAACAGCTAACATATATTGGCTGTCAGAGACTAGAAGGCAGGCATTTTCTACAATAGACCTTGCTTTGTGAAATGTGCTCCCCTTGGAGAATAACAGTGGCCCAACCTATTGGCTTTCATAATGTTTTAAAAACTTAAACGTGTTCCCGAGCCTGATGGCCCCAATTCTGGCTTTGCTGTTAACTGGCTAATTATCTTGGCTGCTGTGTATATTTATTTTCGATGTTTTTATTCTTTTAAATATTTTTATTGCTGCAATTGATTTTAGAGTTTTGGAACTGTAAGTTACCCAGAGCTATTGACTGAGATAGGTAGCTTTAGAAATTGAATTAAAAAAATCAATAAATTCAGCATTAGATTCAGGAGTCATAGTTGATCTCAATGGGTTTCTGAGTGAAGATTTGAATTATTCGCTGAGGAAGACTTTACAGAAGAGGATAATATAGAAACTAGACTTTGGTAATAAAACATATGATGTGTGGTAGATAGGAGGAAGCAGTCAAGGCAGTCTTGCTAAGTGCCAAGATAAATTAGCAGTAAATTGTAACTGCACCATCCTCTGTCTTTCACTATTATCTCATGTAGAGTGTTGACAGCTGACTCACCATGTTTAGAAAAAATGGGAACATGGTAAATAATTTAAACATTTTCTCTTAAAAAAAGCAGTAGAATTGAAGGATACTAAAGTTGCACAGGATTTCTAAGGTTACTTCACTTCAAGAGTGCTTTAATCAAAATATCCCTTCAAAAACTTTGTAAAGCTAAAGACACCCTTCAAAGCAGGAAAACACTTCAGTTTTTGAGATAACTATTAATGGCTGGGGATGGTCATTCTTGTGCAAAGAATCATCAAGTTACATTTCTCACTAAACAATGAATAGGACAGCAATAAGAGGTTTAATGTTCTTTCCCAGGAATTTAGCAAAGAACCTAGGATTCTGTATGTGTTAATCATAAATGCAGAATGCTTTTGCTCCATTAAACTAAAATGAGTACTTCCCTGGAGATGAAATGAAGTCATTGAAATCCATGTTATTTATTCTGCATTGCCAACAATTACACAGAGAAGCTCAGAAATAGAAAATGTATTTTTGAGTCTTTATACATACCAGACTGTAATACTCAGCATGAATGTCTTGCCCATAGGCACTCACAGGAATTTTCTGGAGTTGGATCATAACTGCAGTGGTAGATATCAGTCTCATTTGTACACATAATGTATTCTGCTATAACAGACAGATCACTTTTTTTGGGATTTATGATAATTATTCTCCTTTCTTTAATCATTTGAAAATTTACAGGAATTGTTACCAAAGATGTCATATGTTCTATGAAAGGGATATTGGGAATCTGCCTTATATAAATTTAGAGATTTATGTATACTATTGTATATGATTGGTCTCCAGAATTTCAGTTGAAATCTTATTCAGCCTGATCCACAGAAACTAAAAGTTGCAAAGCAAAAGCTCTATCTGTCAGGTTTCTGAAACATGCCCTAATTAGCTTATTTAATAATGAGTTAATTAATTAATCCCAGGATAAAGAGAATCATAATGATAGTGTCAACTTGATAACAGACATGGAAATGCTTTACAAGTTGACATTATCACTATGATTGCTGATTATCATTACAGAATGTAGAGAATAGCCTCAGAGTCAATAGGAGAAGTCCTATGTAGTGTGGGCAGGGAATAATGATACAATTAATTAGACTGTAATGCCCACTTTAGGAGAAAACTATAATCAAGATAGCAATTTATAAGCTACAAGAAAAAGCAGCCACGCTAAGTTCTGACTTTAGAAGGAAGACCCCACTAAACAGGTACAAGAAAAGAATGTACAACTTTGGTTAAAGTATGTTATGTGTATGTATTGCATACACACACATACCTCAGTCTTTAATATGTTATGTTGCTGCTACTATAATCAATTTTGCTTTCTGCACAGTTATATTTCCCTAAAGCAAATCCAGTGCACAGGATATTGGATAACTGACCACCTTACACTAATTTATTCAACTCTATTGAAGTTACATTAAAAAATATGTAAAATACAACCCTATCTCATTTGAGATTTTCCAAATGTTAAACACAGCATTGACAAAAGAGTAAAATGGTATTTGATTCACTGCAGATATATTATAAATCACAATCTTCCCAACCTTCTCCTGCTTTTTCCAGTACACATATAACAGTGAGAGGTGTCTTGAGCTTATATTTGCAGATAACATTATTAAATTATTACCACTCAGAAAATTTTATAAACTCCATTCTTTGTTTCTACCTTTTCTTTCTGAGTAATAGCACTATTGCAAGTAAAAATCAAAATGGGCAAAATGGCAGTCAAGACAGTCTGAGCAAATCATGTCCCTTTGTATGTGGGTGCAATGACAACATCTATATAAAAGGGCTGGAGCTTGGTTTTTGAACTGAGACTAAGACTAAGACCACCATCTTGCTTGATTTGACCTTCTTGTCCTTCCATTCCTAGCAACACTTAATACCTGGATTTCTCAGTGTACTTTATTCGCTTTGGATGCAGCAAGAAACAACTTTCCTCTGAGGATTATAAAATACTTCAACAGCCTTTTTTAGAGAATGTGAATGTCAATTTTCATTCATTGCTTGAAAAAGGTGAAATACAGAAATAGCTTTTTAGACAGAACAGGCAAAGGGGTGACTTTCCTATATAACTCTACTGTAGAATAGCCAAATAATAGCTTCTTTTAAAAGTAAAAATTAGGAATCTGAGAATTTTCCTAAATGTTAGTGAAATGCAGGCAGAAGTCTGTTGGTGGGAGAATGACTTTTTCAAATTTTATATCCATTACATGTGTCTGCTAATGGTTTCAAAAGAAATACTATCAATATATCAATCATATAACACTACCACTACCTTCATTCCTTACGTTATAGAACAATATTTCTGGAGATGCCGCAATATTCTTCCTTACTCTCTTGTTGTAAATTAAGATCATGCCTACCAATTTACCCTGAGCTTTCTGTTTCTTTTTTTTCTTTTCTTCATTGGTTTGGTATAGAATGCGAGGAATGGACAAAGAATTTATGTTTGGTCAAGGATGCATATTTACCTTTCTTTTTAAATTCAGAAAGTAAGATATATACAGAATATAAGACAGCAGAGTAGACATTGGGAGATACTGAGTTCAAGTTCCACCTTGGTCACAAAGCTGACTTTGGGCTAGTCATACTTTAGGAAGAAATCAATGGTAAGTTGCTGCTAAAATTTTGCCAAGAAAATTACAGGAGACTCAACCAGAAAATCACAAGGAGTTAATAGGATAAGTTTGCAAATTCTTTGTCCTGATTATTGCTGTATAAACAGGCATGGAAATAAATTATTACAAAACATTTCCCCATAGAATCTTTTTCCCTAATACCTTTTAACAGGTATTTAAAATACTGTGGAACAGTATTTTTGAGGATTTTGCAGTAATCAGAGAAAATGCAACTTGTTGGAAAAGGCAATAATGTCTTCAGGAAAGGAAACAATTACATCAAATCAAAGTTAATTCAAAATTCATATGAGAAATAATATAAATCTCACCTAGGAAGCACAGTCAGTGTAAAGGGTGACAAGAACATTTTCAGAAAGGTTACAGTCAGAATAGCGTTCCTTGCTTTTTACTTTGACCTTCTGCCCTTCTGCCATTAATTCAAATGCTTTTCCTTACTTGAATTAAATGATGCCGGAAAAGAAATATTATTTATGTCTTGCTTCTGAAAACCTCACATAGTTACACATGTGAAGTAAAAGCTTTCACGTTGTTTTGAAAGTAATTAGCCTTACCTAATGGAGAAGCATTAAGCATTAATCCTGGAATAGGGACTACACCAGAAACACCCTTACAATAATATATTTTTAAAAAACTGTTCCAAGAATGGCAGAGTTTAAAACATAGGCAATGCCACTGCTGATTTCTTTTTCATCTTTTATTATATACCTGAAAAGATTCATTGACTTTAATCTGACGGGTTGCTGTAAAGATTAGCTAAATGGTTTTCTCTAAATTTCAACTAAGTGACATCTGTTTTTCAAAAGCTGCCATTACATCTGAAGTTGCTTTATACTGAATATGAGCATCTAATCAGTATTCACTATGCTCACCAGCAGCAATTTTCCAACATCCTCTGTTCACATCTTTTGCAACTAAGTTATTGAGATTCTAGAAGTGCTAGTTATGTAATGAGAGGTTTTCTATATGCAAGCCATATGTTCTGCCATTCAATTATAATCCTTCACCTCATATTTCTTCTCCGAATAAAATTCTGAATATAACTGTTGTACATGGGCAACTTGAAATTCGGGGTAATTACTATCTTTTAACTTAGCTATCTTGAATAGAATTCAAAAAATAATGCTAAAACTTCATTTTATTGGAACTTTTCACCCGTCATTCACTTCTCTACAACTTGCCAACTTTGCACTCTTTTTTTGTGTCACTAATGCAACATTTTCTCATCTATCAAATTTTCATTCCTCAAAATTTTACAGTCACCATTTGAAAATATGATTGTTATTCTATTTTCCTTGAATATATAATGTGTGTGTGTGTGTATGTATGTGTATGTATGTATGTATGTATGTAAACACACACACACACGTGTGTGTGTATGTGTGTGTGTGTGTATTTAAGATTCTTTGATTTTGAAAGCTGCTGAGAGATACAGGATAGAGATTTACTGATGAAGCAAGGAACTTAATAACCCTGGTAATACTGCAGTTAAGGAAGAAAACTAAAATGAAAATAATGTAATGATCATTGAATAGTAGGAGGAAGAAAGTCATTTTGTAATAATTAATTAACTAAGTTAAATCTTCCCCTTTCTTTAAATCCTAATATGGATGAAACAATAGATCTTAGACTATAACGCAGTCAACATGACTATGTTGTTTCAAATAAAAGTACAATTACATGGATTTGTTGCCTTCTTAGCATCAAAGGAGCACATTCATAACATGAATTCATGTGGTATAGAATGAAGTTTTTGTGAGGCTGGAAATTTTACCTTTATTTTGCACCTGTAGTTTTTATGTTTTATTAAGCTCAAACTTTGTCCATGTGATTCTGGTAACTAGATCTTGGAAGAAGATTCCAAAATGTCAATATGTAATTCTTGAGCATCATAGTAAATGAGTAAATGTATTAGATTTAAGAACATTTTCATCTGATTATTTTCACATTGTCATCTGATTATTTTACATGACTTACAATAGCTATATTAATTAATTGCTGTTGTTATCTTCCTTGATGTCAGTCATTCCTTTCCTCAAGTAAACAAAATTTAAAACATACTATAATCTAATCTTTATGAATCTCATCAAAGGCTTTCTAAATATGTAATCTTATTGTACTATAAAATTCTGTGTTTTTAACTATATATGTGGAAATTAAAATCTTGTTACTTTTATAAATATATATAGCTGCATAATTAAGTAACAAATTTATCCTCCTTTTAAAAAACTATTTAGCAGTACTTGTTTATCACACATTGTACTCCTTATTTGTTCTAAAATAGCGTCTTCCCCCAAATTTGAGAAAGGTTACAGTATTCAATTATCAAATATTTAATATATGATTAAATCTGAATTATGTCATAATGCAATTCCCTTTATTCGCAATTGTTTTCATATTATTATCCTAAGAGAAACAATATTGTAAGTTTTATTTAGGCAATGTGCTAAAGAACACTTGAATATTATGTATTTAATAAATATATTCCGGTATTCAGGTCCTGAGTAATGTTATTTACCAGACTATGTCGGGGTCCACTTCACTTTTTCAATTACCAGCTCTACAAAGATGTTATGAGATTTTTTCTTCATCTCCAGATTGCATTGCATCCCTGTAAAGTGAACACATGAAGGAGATTAAATAAATTCATATATAGTAAAGAAATATGCTTATTTTTGGATGGTTCCACTTTCAATTGTGGTATAGCAATTATTATCATTTGAAAAAGAGCTATGTCTTAAAATATTCTATTTGTTTATTTGTAAATTTATATAGCTGCCCATCTCATATATATGAATCTGGGCAGCATATAAAAGTATAGCAGCAAAATAGCCAAAAACATATAGCAACCACAAAAATCATTAAAAACAATTCCAAAAACTATTACAAACCATAAAACCCCAAACTTGTGGGAAAGCACACTTGTTTTGCTAGCAATATAACCACTTTGTAGCTTCTTACCATATTTATTGGATTCCCAGTTAGGAAGACAGAGCCATGTTTTCAGGCCCTTCCAGAAGGCCCAAAGATTTGGGGCCAATATGATCCAAGATGGATGATGTTTCAGAGAGTGGGTGAAGTAACAGAAAGTCACTCCTGAGCCTTCTCAGATGACATTTCTTTCTAACCTGATGGAACCATTAAATGTTATTGGAGAAAGGTTGTCCATAAAATAAATAAGCCTCATGCCATGTAGGGCTTTAAAGATCACAGAAATTCTATGCTGTTGTAAATCAAGACTACTTGTATGTATATAGTATGTATGGTTATCTACACTCTTAAGCCATGAAAATGAAACTTGGTTAAATATTTTGTTATGAAGTGAGAAATACTGAATCAAGACACTACAGAAGGGATGAAGTTTCATTGCATTTCTGTTTTATATCAAAAGATTAAGATGATTTAATTATATTCAAGATAATGACCTTGATATATTTTTAATAAATATCTTCATATGTATGCCTGTCTATAGGTATGTATACAAATGGACACACAACACCATACATATTCATGCCTTTTGCAACACATTTCATTTTAGTTTACATTTTGGTGCAAGCCTTTGCCAAGATAGGAATGTCTTAAATAATATAAAATAAATGCTGGTCAGTATGAATGCCATCAAATGCTATAATGTATTCTTCTAGAAGAGCTCTATTTGATCACAAATTTAATATATTGAGAGAAAAGCTAGTGGCTTTTGTGTTCACTCCATGAATTATATCCCCATATTATATCTTGAAAAGGAAAGGCAGTGTTTTTATGCCTGTTTGTCATATTGGATGGAAGTATTAATTGTGTATGGAATAATCCGTATTTCATTGCATGACATACTGTAGAAGAAATTATTTATGGGACAAAAGCAACCCGGTATATTGGTCTCACATAGCTATGTTAAGTGTAATGTTTTTAGTACGCTATGCAATGTATCTCAGTCCTTTCCAGCCGTTGTTCCAGCAAATACAGTAGGCATCTATTTTTGACGCAGTGCAATGGACTAAGACTACTACATCTCATCTATGCACACTCAGCAAGAGAGGCCTCTCTTGTAATTATGTACAAAAAAATGAATATGAGCATCCTTCAGTTCAGTAAATACTTTATCTACAGACCAATCATCCCAGGGGATGGTTGCTTTCTGCAGTTTTAAACTCCTCATTTGCTTGTTGTTCGTTTAAGATGTGCAGTGTGGTGACGAGGACGCTGTATAAATCAATACCAAGCTATATAGAAAAGAAAAATGTTGAATGTGGTTATAAAAATCACACTTGGCATCCAAATACTACTTCTCTTGTGGTTTTATTTCATCAATATCCATATTTATTATTATATCAAAATATCTCCTAAACTCTTGGTTTTGCACCATAGCCGTATCTCTTTGTAACTACTTCTTAGTTTTATAGAGATGAGTTCGCTGATTTTTCAAGCAACAACGTTCTTTGTGCATGCTGATTCATTAGAAGCTTTCTAGTGTCAACTGAAAATGTTTTGCTGCCTGGAGCAGAGCCATCTATATCTTCCAGGGCCATATGTTAAATAGTCATGCTGCATTATTGAGACCCAATTCCTGTCATCATTTATGATGCTTCTTGAAATTGCTTTATTGTTCTAGTGCAGGGTTGAATCACCTGCATCCCTCATCTTTCCCCCTCATTAGCTATGTTTACCTAGGTTTAATAGGAGTTCAGTTTAACAACATCTGGAAAGCCACATATCATCCATCTTTGCTCATCTCAAAGCCTGCTCTGAGCCCATCATTCAAAATAAAAAGTGTATATCTTTTCTTGATTCAGTATATAGTTTTGTCCTCATAAAAGTTTAGAAAAATACGTTCCACTACTAACAAGAAAGTGAAGGTTTATTCTATAATTTTCCTTACAAAAGAAAGAAAGTTAAAAAAAATAAGATAAGGAAATATAGACCAAAGAACAGGATGCGACAAAGTGCAACTATATCAGAAGTTGATTCTTGTAAAAACCATTCTCTTTGGGGCTAAAGTCATGATTGTGTTACACATTTCCTACAGGTAGGTGGCAGCAATTTTGAGTCTGCGGTTTGTTTACTTGAATACTAAAATGTGTAGCTTGCATTCTTTTTTATAAACAGAGGAAAAGGGGAAAGGGAGAGATCAGATTATTTTTTTACTTGTTCTAGAGACATTAACAACTGGCTTTTTTAACATAATATCTGTTGTCACTGAGGGCGCTGAAACAGTAATTGTGATATCTGCAGAAATATTTAATCCGTATATTTTTATATTATTACAGACTGAAGCTGTGACTATAGTAGAATACTTGCACTGAGACACCAAGAATGAATGGGAATAATTGGACAAAAAAAAAAACTTAAACGCATTTAAGGCAACTGTGTCCAACTTGCAGCCATAGGCCACATAGATTTTTAACATTATTATTTGATTTATATACATTAACTATATTATATACTTTATATGTGGCCCACAACTATTATTATTTACTCAAAATAGGCTAAAAAAGTAGACACCTATGATCTAAGGCAGGGGTGTTAAACTTGTGTTGTCATGGCGGCATCTCATGATACAGTATATCATGACTTTTTCCCCTTTTACTAAACCGGGCGTAGGCATGGCCAGCGCATGACACATTCCTTTGTTTTGTTTCATGAAAATCAACTGTTTGTACTTGTATGATCATAAATACTTAAATCAACAAGTAGAAACCTACTTGCTGATTTTACAAGTGGCCAAATGCAAAATTCTGCTGCTCTTTTTCCATATTGGTCTTTCTGATGAAAGTGGCTTTTTTAAAAGCTGGCAGCAGATAGACTGATTAAACTACATTTTCACCATTACTCTTTCGATTCCCCATTGTAGACTTCAATACTGTTTGTTTTTTAATTTTAATGTGTGGAGGAAAAAAGACATATGAAAACAATACATAGCTAAATACCTTATGCCATATGTTTTCATGCATGTCTGCGTGTCACTACACAAGTTGTCTGTATGTCTGCTTGTCTGTCAATCACAATGCATGGCTGAATGGCATTACTGACTTTTTGTTCATACTGAACCAGCAATAAGAAAATAGAAACATAAACTTGCAATAAATAAAAAAAAACAATCCTGAAAAGCTTAATTGTATCTGATTTCAATTTATACAAACTCAAAAACAAACAAATTATGTGCTTAACTTTAACAAACAAAAAACAACAACCCAGTGCTACTCTAAGATATATTTTCCTATAGAATAGAAATCCTTACAACTCCTACTCTGTACTTAAATTGATTTCTACCTAATCACAAACTCTGGAGCAACATAGGTTTCTAATCTTTTCCCCAGAATATTTGGGGAGGGGTTGTTTATTTTTGCAATACCAAAAGCTCTGATCATTTTGTTAACTATTTGGCATGGCTTACTGCAATTTTGAGACCGAAACAACTAAAAGTTGTAGAATAATCCTTACATAATTTTAACACAAACTAAAAATCTTAATCCTCCCAAATCCAGAAAATCTTTATACAGTCCTTGCCATTTTTCATTACTGTGCACCTGTTTTTGATGCTTCTGGCCACCAGAATTGTGGTGCATTTCTGCTTGAACCCTATCTAAGGAGTCTGTGAAGAAATTTAATCTCCTCCAAAAAAGGAGGCCTTTTGTACAGGCAGGTTAGTAACTTTCCTGATATTTCATGATGTGGAATGCATATAATGAAACCTGTTGACCTCTTTGGTAATCCTCAAAGTAAAATTCAGGGGAATGAAATAAGAGGTCATAGTGAAATCCAATCAATATGACATGTGTGGGGAAAATGTCTATATATTACTTGTGGCCCTGAAATAAAAGTTCATAATATTGTTTTCAATTTATAAGCTACCTTTAAAGATGCAATGTTGTTATAAAGACACTGTTTCTTTATATTTCCTATTGGAGATAGTGAACCAATTCTTTTTTTTTTTAAAGTTGGACAAAAGGCATCCCTGTGAAGCCAAAGTGTCATCAAAATAATGAAACAAACATCACAGTCCCACCATCCCAGCTCCATCCCATGTCTCCATCATTGCAGTACATTTACAAAGGTTGCAGAGTTTGCATTTACACCATTATGTGTTTTGTCATTTGCCCCTCTTTAATGGGCAATGGATTTAATAAATCTTTAGGATAGTAATAAAGGTTTGAGGTTTACTGGATTTATATGACGCCCTTCTCCCAAGGACTCAGGGCAGCATACAACATAAAAGAAAACATTACAAAACATTACAAAAATTAAAAGGGACATTAAATAAAGTATCCAAAAAACTCGATATTTACAATAAATTTTTTAAAATCAAATTAAAATTAACAACCAAATTAATCCTATATTTATTCTATTCAGGCCAGCCGGCTTGCTGGAAAAGCCAACTTTTTAGGGTGAGTCGGAAGGATTGGAGGTCAGGGAATATGCGAAGCTCCGGGGGCAGCTCATTCCAGAGAGAAGGCGCTCCCACAGAGAAGGCTCTCCCCCTGGGGGTTGCTAGCCGACACTGTCTGGCTGATGGCACCCTGAGGACGCCACCCCTGTGGGATCGCACCAGACGGTGGGAGGCTACTGGTGGCAGATTAAATATTATCCTTTCCCAGGAGTCTGAAAAGAGTGAATCAGAATGTAGAAGACGCGAATTAGCATCAAATGATCACTGAAACTTGTCAGAGTGAGACAAACTAGCCAGTATTCAGCAGCAAAACAATTTTTTTATGAATAAAATTCTTATTCGGTTGGACTGAATTGCCACCATCCACCATTTGCAATTGAAATATATATTGCAGGCTCAATTGCTATCACCATTTGGCAATTTTTATTTTTTTAAATTGATTTTAAAAACAAAAATGAAAGAATATTGCAATTAGAATACAAATTGCACATAAAAAAGCTTATCAAGCATATATAGATGCAGGTGTATACACACATGAACATATGACTGAATTATTCTAAGATATATAAGACTGAAACTATTTATATAATAATTTCAATTAAACATAATAATATTTCATTTTAATTGCTCGTGCATAATTTAAGTATATAGGCCATTCATTCATAGGCTGTAGGTAATGTCAGGTCTTTAATTCACTGAGTAAATTGGAGCCATAAATTTGCCTTTTTAATGTTGAAGAACTAATCTCTTGGTAATAGAAAGGGCAAGGAGACTCCATTTCCATTGTCATGCTATTGATTTCCTTGCAGTTGTTAAAGCCATATGTGCATCTCAATATATTTCATTAATATATACTTATTATAATTACTTCCTCTCAAAACATGGCAACTTTAGGACATTGCAAAAACATATTTTAATGAAGTATTAATTTGGCTATATATATATGAAGATTTACTCATTCCTTTTTTTGTAAAAATACAATGGGGTCCAGTAGTTTGTGGTGATGGAACTGTGCTATAATCTGAGATATAGCGAGGCTTTTTGGTATTGAAATAATTTTCTATTATTTAGGAAAATGGGGATTTCCAATTCCTATTTCTATGCAATCTTTGAAGTCTGTGCATTAACATTACATTGATTTATTTTTAACAGATGTTTATAAAGACTCTCGATCAAATCCTAGTGATCTATTGGTCCACATCAAGTTGTCAATAAATGTTTTAATTATAAATGTTACTGATGGGTGGCAAATCTTGAATCCAAATTACTCAGTTAGCTTCAACTCTTACATATGAATACTTTGAAATTTCCCATAATGGGAAATATGCACTAAATAAAGATGTCAAAAACTTGGTGCAGGTCAAAAGTACAGGTATAGGTACAGGTAAAAAACATGCATACTGATAGAATCCAAGACTCAGAAACTGAAAGTTTTCTTTCTTAACTGTCTATATACTGTAATTATTTTAATTTATCTTTGTCAGTCTTCATTTTTATTACCTGCTAAAAGATATACTATTTTTGGATGGGTGGAAAATTAAGCATTGTAAGGGCATATGCTCCTCATCAGTATTTTTTTTGTGAAACGTTTTTGGATATTATTTATGTGTTTATTTGTTTAGTTATTTATCTATCAAATTTGTGTAGCTGCCCATCCATATGAAAGTGATTCTAGGTGGTATACCGCATATAATTTAAAAAATTTTTAAAAATCACTACAAAAAAGGCACATAATTGGTGCATACACTAACAGCCATATTATTTCATGAAATCCAGTACCATTTTCCCTTGAAGGATAACTGTTGCCTGTGATTAAGCATAAGGTTTTTCATTTGTAAAATGTAACCAAAGTTTTTCTGAAAATATTCACTAGTATTGTTAGCAATTCAATGATATTAGGGATTCATTTTCGGAATGCCTACCTTTTAATAGATGGTAGTGATAAATGAAAGAAATGTTTTATTTAGGTTTATTTCATATATTTTCAAAAGCACATTCTTGCTACCTGAAGGTTATAGCTTTTGTTTATTTGGTACAGCCTTAGAATATTCAGCTAAGCATTTCCTGCATTACAAACAGCTTCCTCTCTCTTGCATAACCTAGTTTTCTAGATCTATTTTTAATTCTACCACTTGTATTCTGTTGTTATGTTAGTGCTAACTCATGAATCTAGCATCATCTACAATCCTAATGCAAAAAGCAACATATATTAGCATTCTCCTGATCTCCTGTCTCTTCTGTAGAGTCTGTATATTGTATGCTATGATGCTGGATCACGATTAGTACATCTATAAGATTACAAATAAAATCTTGTTTGCCCCGAACCAGAAATGTTTTGCATCTGTTAAGAGTTGAATGATGCTCTATTTCTCATACTAAGATAATATATGACTTACACAGCATTCACACACATACAGATACATTACATTCAGTCACACAATCTGTCAGTTATTCTACTGGTGCTGGATAACAACTACACTTATGCTTAGAATATTTATTTCTCACACATGGACTCTTTCTCTTAATTATTTAGATGTTTATGCATCTCTTAATGAATGAATTGTACAATGGGAACTAATAAATAATGCTTAACAAAGTTTATCATCATGTTTTCATAAAATATTGTTTATTCTGTATATTACTTCATATCAAAAGACTTGGATATGAAGTCCTAAACACTTCTAAGAATGGGTTTTCAAATTAAATTACTTTTTAATAAGAAATATTGTTTGGGAGATCATGTTGTAACTTAGTTACATTGGTACAAACACTGATATTTTGTAATACTAGTAGTTCCAAAACACCCTTATTTCTAACCAGTTTTATGGGTAGAAATTATATTTAGAAGTCTGGATTCATGAAACGCATAGCAATATACATTAAATGTATAATTTGTTTATTCTCTGCTTTTTTAAAAAAAAACCTACATTTATTGGGTCCACGAATATGAAATAAAATATGAGAGAAAACTTGCCAATCTAAATGATCATTTGAAACCAATAACAGATAGAGTTTCGTTCCTTTTGAAGGAACCTAGATTTAGCACTAATGTTGAGGCACAGATGGCATTAGATGCCAATATTAGTTTTTGTCAACTCCTCCTGACCTGCAGCTGTATTCTTTATAATTCATATTTGGGTTACATCCTGACTACAGTTATCCAATCAATTACTGATGTATTTATTGGGTGTCACATTAAGCACTAAGCACTAACATTTTAAAGCAATATAGAGCTATGGACTACTTTGTTTAAAATTCCAGTATGCAAATCTTGCTTATCGGCCTGCTGCTCAGACATGTTAAATTGGTTAGTACTTAGTGCAAGTTATTTTCTTTAAAAGTCTACGTTTTTAAAATGCATTTTCTCTCATTATTTTTGAAAGAGGATTACCTGAATGTTATCAGTATACTTTTAAAATATTTTAAAAGATTAGATGACTATTTGATTTACAATGTATATATATACAGTCCTGCAAAAATGGAGGCATGAGTGATTATATAGTATAGAAAGAAATGTAAAAGATGTGAGGTTTTTCTATAATCACTAACATATCTACATATTTGCAACACTTATTTTCTGGAATTTGAATGTTCAGCAACACAAAATAGTTTATACTCTCTGTCAGTCTCTCTCTACATATACCTGTATTTATACCTATATACATACAAACACATATACACACACATATATACACAAACACATGCATACATATCAGTGGTGGGTTGCAGGGAGTACGGCCTGGTACAGGCGTACTGGTGCCTGCCCGTAGCACCCGGAACCATTCTGATACATTGCTCCGGAGGCCCACCTGCCCGCCTGGTCTCCTTACCTGTATTTGAGCTCTTTGGCACTTCTGCACATGAGCATGGAATGCACGGCTCCTGCGTGACACTCTGCCGAACAGCTGGAGCATCACAGATGTATCACAAGAAGTAAGGATGTGTGCACATATGTTGCACACGTTCATGTGGTGGATGCTGGGCCCTGTTGTAACCATATCAGTTGCAATGGTATCCGTAACCCACCACTGATACATATGCAAGCATTCCTTGCTTAAGGAAGATGGAATGAGGTTGGCAGACAGGACACTAGTGCAAATAGGATATAATCTTTTTTAAAGTTTTAGTTCTGCCCAAGGAAACTGTATCTTGTTGATAAGGTCAAACCAAAGTATTGAATACAATTACTACTTACCTCAAAATCTCATTCTATCATTAGTACAAATAATTGTTTGAATTGGATGTTTTCTTACAAATCTAAGAAATAGAAGTAATGAGAACGACTCCAAAGTTTGTATCAGGCCTGATTTCCTCATCTGGATCTGGTGGCAGTGAGATATGTCTGTCTAAGAGAGACAGACAGACAGACAGACAGACAGACAGACACACCAACATGGTTTACTTTTAAGCAGAATCTTTTTGTTCTGGTGTTATCCATGAATTATCAAGTTATTTTAAGGGCTGTTTCTAGACCAACACACACTGTCTGGATTACATCAGGAGGATCTTTATTCTGTGAATTATCAGAAAATCCAAAAAGTACATACTGCAAGCCAGGTCATAATCCAGACATGCTTTTTACTAATACTTAAATTCTGTATGTGCAAGCTTTAAGAAGAAATACTCTACTGCAGTACCCCAGAGCTAAAGATGTCTTCTTTATTTTTTTGTGCAGAGAAAATAAAGCTTGTACTTCTGATCCACAGAATAAATAAGAACAATCCTTTTTCTATAATTGGAAATTGCTCAGGCTGGTGCTTCCCTACATTTTTATTACTGCTGAAGGGGATGGCAAATAAGTTCATGTAATTAGCAGGAAAATATTAAAGGGTTTTAAGAATACTTGAGATTAAGAATTTATCTCAGGCTCCTGAGAATTCATAAGTGCAATCAATATTAATATGAGAAGACATGCCAGTTTCAAGAATATCAGAACTGCTTAGGCATTGTTATCTCTTACCTGTCTTCATTTGCTTTCCATAATAAGTGGGACTTCTTCTGTGTTTATGGTATTCTCAGTGACTATGTAGCTAATTTAAGGATATAAATCTTGAACTGGTGGGTTTCTTCTGTGTAATCCTTGAATTTTCTTCAGCAAGATGCAATCTGTATATTATTTTACATACACACCACTCATCCTTACTCAACAAAGATGAATACTTGTTCATAATTGCAAACTCTACAACAACAGAGCATAGCACAAAATGTTGTGGCAGTTTGTATGAATAAGAATTGATAGTTTGCAATTATTATTCTCATCTGTCCTTTCTCTATCCAAATGCCAAATACAGTAATTAATAGTTTTACCTATGATCAACATCTTTGAATCTGAAGTATTAAAGGAATTCCCAATTTCCAGGAAGAAAGTATTTTATTATCCTCCAAGGACTAATGTCTCTCAAGGGTAGGAAATGGGGAAAAACATACCTTCTTGGTTTCATTATTTCCAGAAATATTATTCCATAGCAAAACATATTGTTTGTAATGATAGGGAATGAGGAATGAATTCAAAAGCCATAAATCGAGTTTTGAGATTAGATATGAGCCTCAAGCAGATCTCTATACAGAACTGCGGGAATGGGCATATCATAAAAATGATTAAAAGAATTCCATTGTGCCTTTTATAATAATTTCAGGTTTAATGGTAGTTTCTTTCTCATTTTTTTCATAAACACAAACAAGAAAGCTTTCTAACTGATGAAAATTGAACAACTAAAAATGTAGTTTCTCATGAAGATAGTCATTTGGTGCAAAAGTTTCAACTTACAAAATTAGTTCTTATCTGTATTTTCTATATCCATAAAATTGCCAACTTTAGATTCAGTTTTGGATCTAAAAAGGCAAATTATTTCGTAGACACCCATAGAAAGCATGCTTATGTAAGGGCCATGGGGGCACAGTATTGCAGGCTGACTCTGCCCACTGCCAGGATTTTAATCCTGATTGGCTCAAGGTTGACTCAGCCTTCTATCCTTCTAAGGTCAGTAAAATAAGGAAACAGATTGTTGGGGGTAATATGCTGACTCTGTAAATCACTTAGAAAAGGCTATAAAGCACTATTAAATAGCATATAAGTCTAAGCTCTATTGCTATTATATATTGTATGTAACCTCAAATCCCAAAGGAGATAATACCACATTATACGTTGTCATCTTAGTGATCTTCTTGAAAGAGGGAGTCAAACTATTCTCCAAGGCACCTGAGAGTAGGACAAGAAGCAATGGGTGGAAACTAATCAAGGAGAGAAGCAACTTAGAACTGAGGAGAAATTTCCTGACAGTTAAACATTTAATCAGTGGAACACCCTTGCCTCCAGAAGTTGTAAATGCCCCAGCACTGGAAGTCTTTAAGAAGATGTTGGATAGTCATTTGTCTGAAACGATGTAGGGTTTCCTGCCTAGGCAAGGGGTTGGACTAGAAGACCTCCAAGGTCCCTTCCAACTCTGCTATTGTATTGTAAAATGGGTGCCAATTGTGAATGGAAAAGTTCAACAAAACACATTAGATTGTGCTCTGAATGTTTATGCTCATATTATGCAAATGGAAAACTAAGAGGACTACTATACCAAAGGCTCAATTAATGCAGTTTCATAGATTGTGAGACGATATATCAAATCTATTGTCAGTGTTCAGAGTACCTTATAATTTTGTTTTCAAATTTCAAATAAACCAAACAAGTATCTTACATATTTGGATCTGAAAGTCTTGAGATAAAGTTTTCCACAAAGCCATACTAATTATTTATTAGCAGTAAAATATGTATTGGCTGTTATTTATTTAAAACAAGTTATTTATTTAAAACATGTTTTCAACTGCTGTTGAAAACATTCCCTATATATCTTTAAACACTGAATTATTTAAGTCAGACTATATTGCTTTCTTGGCAATAAATACAGAAATTTAATACTTTATCTACCAAGTGACATGGTCCTATTGACAATGACACTTGATTTTAGCCTGAATAAATTACAATTTCTCCAAGTTTGTACTCTTACTTTCTTTGTTTGGAGGCCTGGGAAAGAAATTAATCCACAATATCTTGTCTGATATAATTGCCACCAATTGCAATTTGAAATGCTGAGGAAGTGAAAGAAGGAAAAACTATGATCAGTTAAGTGTCTCATTTGAGGTAGTCAGTTTAAAGGAAAAGGTTTAAGATTTTCAACCTCTCTAGTGGGAAAGTTTCAGAAGTTGAAGCTAGTAAATTATAGTTCCAGCTGATCAGAAACTAGCCTATGAGACAGGGGTGAGTTGCTGCCAGCATTACTTCTGGTTCAGAGCACATGCAATTTTGTGTGTGCACTCTCGCTTTGTGCACATACACATTTGCCATAAATGCAATTAAAATTGTTCTCTGCATGCGCAGAACTGAAAAATAAGATAGCGGGCCCCGTTCGCACCACCTGGACAACCGGTTCAGGGGTGTGGCATGCCTAGGTCACTGCTGGTTCTGGTGATCCAGGCTGCCAAACCACTACTGGTTCTGCTGAACCAGTCTGAACTGGGAGAAACCCACCACTGCTATAAGACAGGCCCATGTTTCAGGGCTCCATATTCTCACATATTGTAGATAAGAAGAATTGTAGGAAGAGCCGAGGTGGCGCAGTGGTTAAATGCAGCACTGCAGGCTACTGCTAGATCAGCAGTTCAGCGGTTCAAATCTCACCGGCTCAGGGTTGACTCAGCCTTCCATCCTTCCGAGGTGGGTAAAATGAGGACCCAGATTGTTGGGGGCAATATGCTGACTCTCTGTAAACCGCTTAGAGAGGGCTGAAAGCCCTATGAAGCGGTATATAAGTCTACTGCTATTGCTATTGCTATAAGAACCTGCACTTCTGTCCTCTAAAACAGAATCCCTCCTAATTTTCATGGCATCAAAAGCTTGAGCTGGGAGTGTTTTCTGAGATGGCTTAGCAAGGTGATATTTTAATGAGTTTTGTATGTTTTGTGTTTTCTAACACAAGCTTTTAGTTTCACAGTTTCCCTTGTGGTTGTGCTATTGTTTTAATGTTTTATTTTGTGATGCATTATTCATTCTCTACATGTCACTTTGAATTGAGTCAACCTTGAGTGTGTCAGGATTGAACAACTGGCAGTGAGCAGAGTTAGTCTGCAATACTGCATTTGTAACCACTGTGCCACCATGGCACTGAAAGAAGAGAGGGAAAGGAAAGAGAAGGGAAGGAAAGAGAAGGCAACAGTGTTCAGGAGCAGCTGGAGGTAAACTTTTGATTGATCCCTTATTACTGACCTCAGCAGAGCAAGATAAACTAGCAAAACCTCCCACTTCTGGGAAGGAAAAATGGACTTACTTTTGCATAGCTTTGTTGTCTTTGTCATTATGCCCTCTAAGGTATCAAGAGGGCTAACACAGATGCTTGACAAGCTTGGTCTCTCTGGGGATTGACTCCCTTATCGCTGACTAGATTTGATTATATCAAAGTTATGGTTTTCTGCCAATATTTTGTGTTAGAACAGGCAACAGAAGCTGGATAGAATGTAATAGACGTAAGCAAGCCTCAAAAAGAGAGACTGGTATAGAAATGTCGTGCTAACCCATTTTTAGAGCACTAAATATTTATCCTAATGCTTCCAAGCTCAGACCAGTACCAATTATCTCATTATCAAGAGTTTAATTCTACTCCAATTATGATCAGACTTCAGCCTAAATTTAAATTGCTGAAAGTGAATTTGAACTTCTGATTATATTGGCAGGACCATCACTGATGAATAACATTCCATTAGTCAATAGAAAGCAAAGTGAGGGCTTATGGCTAACTCTAATTAAGAAATTAAGAATTAAGAGATTAAATGATCCCCAAAATATTAGTTCAATTACCTTAAACAAAATTCTCAGTGGCGTGTTCTTCCTCTTTACTTTGGAAATATTGTCATATTATTCAACTCCACCATTTATTTTCCATAAAATCAAATAAAAATGGCAACAACATATATTGTCAAGAAATAATCATTTCTATTATTCTAAGTAGCATTAGTAGTTTATTGAACATAGAAATATACAGTCCTTATTTCACAGTGTTCATATTATTCCTAAACCTTTTAAGAATGTTCTACTAACTTGGATATAGTTTACAATATTTAAAATCTTGTAAAATTATGAATAATGGTATTTCAGACAAGTTTTGGAAGATGGAAAATTTATCTGATCCTATTATAAATTTTTCAGTACAGTAGAACTTCTGGGCATGAATGCTTCTGACCATGACCAAATCAGGTTCCGACCAAAAAATTCACATTTTTTTTACAGCTGATTTTCCCTCTGCGCCATTTTTTATAAGTGCCAAATTTCCAAAATTAGGTTTGGGTCGCAACCAAATTGGTTTGCAACCAAAGTTATGGAATGAATTATGATTGTGACTAGAGGTTCTAGTGTATAGGATACATCTTACACATAGAGCTCATTTAAAAACATTCTGATATACTTTTAAAAAATAATTTGAAATATATTTTACAGAATGAACAAAGAAGCTAGAATAATTAATCAAGATGACTATCGATTGCTTTTTTACTGTAAAACTGAACTGACTAATTTCAGTTTGAGTTGCTTTGCTTTTGCACGTAAATAGAAGCTTCTGATTAGCTGGCAGGATATTCCTGGCCCGAGGCTTTACCCCAGATAAATACAAAGTTAATTAGGCTCTATTCTCAAAACAGGAAAAAAAGAATCAGAAATACCATTTAGTTGAAAGTCAAAGGAACATTCTAAACATCCAAAAAGAGCAGAAGAGTTATAAATATTTTTCAGAAAACAACAGTCCCTTCCAATTGGCTGTACCATTTCTGACTAAAGTAACTTAACTGATTAAAGTAAAGTACACATTTTAGGACAGAAATATGCAATTGCATTGGCTTGATAGCTGGATTGAGCTTTGTATGTCACATCAAGACCAACTTTATATTGTGACTAAGTTCATAATGTGTTTTTTTAAGTATTACAAATCCCATATACTATATTAGATGTTTTTAGCTTAACAATTATATGCTTCAGTGTTCTTTCTCAGCATGAAATGACCTATGTGTAGATAGTTGACACTTTGTGTGGCACTGCCTTGAAAAGTCTGCAGTAATTAACATATTATATACATGACAAAGACATTGTGAAGATGATTAATGTCAATGACTTTAAAAAGTAGAAAAATACAATTTGAAAGTGAAAGAATCTGAAAAATTTCAAAGAATAGGAAGCAGGATAAAATTAATTTTAATAAATGATGAAAAGAAAGAGCATCAACCCATTTTACAATACTATTGAATTAAATTCATTAATATAAAAGAATTCCAGTTTAAATATACAAATGAGAAAAGTTAATATAAATAAAAGTAACCTAGATTTCCTTAATCAAGTCAAATCCATATATGTGGGATATATTTAACCAGACAACAATTGATAAGAGATGGTATTAAGGAGCAAACATGTAAATGAAGAAGCCTAAGGTAGGTGGGAGTTTTTAAAGGAGATTATGCTAAAATTACAAACAAGTCTAATAAAAAATGTAGGATGGAAAAGAAAGCCTACAGTACATGGCTGCACAAATATTTACAGAATGTCTGAAAACAAAGAAACAAAAATGGATATTTATTTATTTTATAACACTTATCTGCTGCCTCCATCCAAAGAGACTCTGGGCAGGATTCTATAAAGCCTGAAAAAATGAGATAGATCACACAGGCAGACATATAATATAAAACTACATAAACTATATGCCTGGATTTATGAACTGAAGAGAGGTTTGGGTTACATTATCTAAATGATCCCATCCCCTCCCCTGAAAGGGAAGGCTGAAATAATCTAACTATCATTAGAATGTTAGATTCATCACTAAATAGGATAAACATGAAAATCCAATGTAGAAATTGGTCGCTAGGTTTTCTCCTATATAAAGAGAGATGAAAACATATATTGTCAGCATTCCAAGTATCATGTAGAATTAAATCAGAGTCCAAGGCAAAATGACCCTTAAAGTTCCAATTTAATAAATCAGGCATCTTGGCATTATGCTATGAAATCCCAATACTGGAAATTACATCAGAATCCCACCCAGTTAAAAGTTCATGATCTTGTCCCCATGCCCATAATCCATCACATGGTCCAATTTTCTTCTTCCACACTAGCACCTACACCCAGCTGCTTCCGGTCAGGTGCAAAGGTGCAGAAACAAAAGATGACCTTGAGCTTCTAGAAAGGAATTTTTTATTTTGAAAACAACACATTCTACCCCTTGCTACCTCCCCCCCCTTAATGAGAGTGTGGCAGGCCAAAGATTCTTAAAGGAATCACTGCAGGCCTGACATATATGTTAGATAAATAAATAAACAATCACACACATTCAATTTTCCTGCTTCCTCAATTGGAGCATAAATTTTCATTATCAGATTTATGGTCCCATGTACAGTAGCTTAAACTGCATATATCTACAATAAGCAAACTTCTTCCCCCTCCCCTTGTCTTTTTTCATATCCAATCTATACCCAATCTTTAGTCCAATCTTTGTTTCCCTAGTTTTAATGACACTGTTGATCTCATCTTACATTTATCTCCTATTTGCAAGTTCTACCAAGTTTATTTCTCTTTGATGTCAAATAACGATGACAAATAATAATTCCAATGAAGGTCTGGGTCTGGGTTACTTTCTTAATTAATCTCAAGTAGCACCATGTTTCTCTAAAACATGAATCTTTACATGTTACAGATGTACAGTCCCTTTATCTATTTCTAATTTTCTTAATCAAAATCCTGTTAAGCTATTTGTTGTTTTAAAGTCTTAAAAATATTATCTATTTACTTTAGTTTCTGTAAATTGGGGAGAAAGGCACCAAGAGGTATTTTTCTTTATCCCACTGTTTTCAAATACCTCTTTTCAACTATACATTTAAATCAAATTTAAATGTAAATCAATGAGTTTTCTTAAATTTAGTATCCTTTAAAGGTCTGCACTAGCCTGTGCAAGTATATTGTTGCTCCCTCAATCCCCAGCTGCTCTACTCAAGAGGAAACCACAGGACTTCCATCCCACTATCCCTTCAAAAGGAAAATCAGTCTGGGGTAGGCAATATCTTGTTCTTTCCTTATTCAGAGAGACTTTCTGGCCGCTGCTCAGTGTCCCAGACCATTTTTGCTCCTTCAGAGGTGTCTAGTCCTTTGTAATGAACATTGAACAGTAAGGATTGCCATTTATAGACAGTTAAGAGTAACCTAATACAAGATACGGAAAATTGGAGAACATGAAATATTTTTACAATGGGAAACTATTGAGACTTAAAGACAGAATCACAAATTGGGGACATGTAAGGCTGTATAATTATATAAATATAATGATAATAGCTGGGAATTATAACCAGGTCTTCATCTCGATTAAAATTAGGCTAGCGAGTGGGGGTTTAAAAGCACAATGACTATATATGAATACTTTTTTGTTCTATTTTTTTTAAAAGGAGGAAGATATATGTTAAAATTAAATGTGTATATTGAAAAGGAATTATAAATACCATTAACGTAAAATGGAGCTCGCTCAGAAGCTGAAATACACCAAGTAAATGAGATGAAGAGTGTGAAGTAGAGGAGAGAGGTACGGGAAGGATAGGAGGGGGGGAGAGGAGGACAGAAAGGAGGAGTGGAAAGGGGAGAGAGGAGAAGGAGAGAAAGGGGAAGTAGAGGAGAGAACAGGGAAGGAAGAAAGGAGGTAGGAAGGGCGAGGAGTGAAGGAGAAGAAAGTGATTGATAAGGTACAAATATGGTGTACGGAGAGCAGAAGAGCCAATAATTGTTTTTGGGAGTTGATGGTAAGATGAATTGATGTAAACATTTAATAATATAATACGATGTTGGCTATGTAATAGTATACATGTGATTATATGTTATGAAAATGAAAAAATAAAAAATATATAAAAAAGAAAAAAATAAAGAATATGAAAAAAATAAAAAGAAAAAAGAAATATAGTAGAGGTGTCTAGTCCTCCATAGAACTTCATTTAGAATCTGGGAATGCAAGACATTCCAACATTTAAAAAGCAAATGTAACCTCTTAAGTAGCTGATCTTTTCATATTCAGTGTGAACATCAAGATATGTATTCAGGTCTTTAATTCTTTAGCCTTTCAAATTCTTAACTCGAACAAAGCTTATGCTTCATTTTGAATAAATCACTAGTTCTGGACATTAAGTGTTAAAGAGTCACTGGTGTCAGACTCATAATGGCACTTTTGTTAGCTTACTTATGCAAATAACCTCATTACAAGAAGGCTAGAAACCTGAGAGCATGTGAGTATGAACTTCATCAGCTCCAGTACCACAGGGGACTGGCTAAAATGGATAGGGAGTGTGAGGGGGACAATGACAAGCTAACCAAGTATGCCACTTAACATTTAAAAATGACAAAGCCTTTGTCTCTAGTGTTATTTAAAAAAACAACTGTACAAAACAATGAAAAAGATCATTTTCTTCTCTTAATTAGTAATTTGATTATCCCATCTGTCATTCTGATATTTGCTTACCTAGTATGTGAGTATGTTTATAATTTGGTCATTAGTTGCTTGTGATTCTTTGTGGTCCTATGAACATAATTTCTCCTCGACTATCTGTCACTAAATTAGTCTTTGAATTCAAAGAATGTATACAACCATATAAACCTTACACTGACAAATGTATCCCTAATTTGTTATATACAGTAGCTTTATTTCCTTGCTCAAGTTTTAGGGATGAATAATAATTAAACTGACTCCCCCAACAACATATCTTAAAGCACCCCAAATATAGTCCAAAATATTATAACAGTTTAATAGTACAGTACAATATGGATATGACATAGCTTTATGACAACAGTACAAAACTTAGAAATAGGTGATTTCAGTACATCTATCACTTAAGAAAATGTCTGGATAGCATCAAACAAGGGAGTCTGGCAGTTTTTCCATTTATGAAGAATGGAGAATTTACCCCCTAGAAAAACATGTTATGGGGTTTCAGATATACTGGAGGCATAAGAGCATTGCCTAAGTGGTACAGACTTTCTTTTGTATCTGCCATCCATAACCTAAAAAACACCACTGGTAATGGGTAAAGGATAACTAATAGTGTGCAGGTTTGGTTGTCTGGATTCTCTGAAAAGTTGGTTTAACTCTTGAGCTGCTGCTAAATTATACTGATGTTCAATTTCTTCTAATCTTTGTTCAACAAGCTCCAATTTAGAATCCAGATTCAGAAAGAAATCAGGGACATGCCAAGTTGAAGCAGTTTTTCAGTTAATGTATACCATATACTATCTACGTCTAAATTATAAGATACTAACTGGGACAGAAATCCTATGGGAAATAGATACTAAGCCAATAAAACATTTTAAACTGCCAAGATGTTGTTTCTATGCTAATTAGCTCACCTAATCTAAGAACAGCATTGGAGACTTTTTACGGTATAGAAAATATGGCTCAGAAAACTATGGCTTTATTCTTCCATGTGAATGGAATTTTAACCTAGGAGGTATTTGCACACCATAAAAAAGCAGTGCTACTGATTTTGAAACTAATACACACATACACACACACCCATACACACACACACATAAAGCAACTAGCCTTTTTATTGGTTGCATATCTATGCAGTTGTTCTTTCTAGAGAATTTCATTATTTTGTTTTGAGGTTTTGTTTTTTGATAACTAATAACCAAACTGCTCTTTCATACAAAATTGGCTCCATTCTGAGGCCCTATCTAAGGCTAGCTTGAGTCATGAAAAGAATTATGACACCATCTGCATATAGGCAGATGTTTGCCCACTAATTTGAAATATGGGACCTGCTATATAATTCCTGTTAACATCACGTGCCTGCTGCTTGTGTTATATACAAACATGACTATTATATCTAAAATAATTTAGTCAGGAACAATGAAACTTGATTTCAATAAAACCAGTGGGACATTTCCAATTGTACTTGAAAGTCAGTATTTCCCAGCCTGGTGCTTTCAGGTGCATCGCATAGCAACCTGTCATCATTTACTGAGATCCACACAGAAATCTTGCCTTTTTTAGTTAACAGCTTATAACATATATTTTAAAAGGCTCTTGGGGACAGAGAACAACTGCTGTAATGTAATCCTTTGGGGGTGATTAAGCAAGGAAGTGTTAACAGCTAGAATTAATAGAACAAATGAGAAGGAAATGGAAGCCAAAATGGTGGCAATGTAGACCACTGAGAGAAAGAACTGAAGCAATGGAATGTTTCTATATTCTTAATTATTCACAAGGTACATGTGAATTACTTTGAAATTAAGTTAATGTGATCATTTATGCTTTCTGTTCACCAAGGACTTTGAGGAAACATTAAATTCCGAGGACGATTAAAATTTAACATTAGCACAGTCATCAGAAATATATTATTGCTGAAAAAAATCCATGGAGTCTGATCACTTGAATAGATCCTATTCATTCTAGCATCAGGAATTGGTACTAATTATTTCTGGCCAGTGAATTCATGATGAATGAAAAATATTGATTTCTGTATTCCCCAAGCAGAATGTTTCAGAGTTTTGTTTTTGTGCTGATCACACAATCTGAAAGTTGAAGACTTATCCACAGTTTTCTCTAGCCTTGATTATCATCATATAGTTATAAATATGCTTAAATTGTACATTAATATATTAAGGTAAATATAGTATACAAATATAAGGGAAAGATATACACAGAATATACATTTGGGAAGGTTCAATTGATTTTTCCCATAGATTTTCATGTGACCAACAATGTTTATCTTTGCCTTGTTCATGCTGTCTGAATTGAGGCAATCTACAATAGTGTAAAATAATATAACATACCAAATATATTTTTAATATTCAAATGTATGCATAATGCAGTCAATGACTATTACTTCTTTTTCTTTTTAACATGAAATGGCTTAGGACCAGAATATACATATTTGATAATATATAGAATCCCACAATGATACTTTCACAATTCCAAGAGTTTTTCCCTTGAGAAAGCCTCATCATCTGGTAATTTATTTAGGTAATTATACTTTGGTATCAATCTAATAATTCCCAAAAGCATTTGAAATTTATATCTACTTTATGATGCTTTCACAATTCACTATAGTTTTCCCCTTGAGAATTACAGAGAAAAAAGTAGCTTATCAAAACTAATATCTGTGCTACTAGATTTATTTAATTATGTTCCTTTTCACCAGATATCCTTTTTTACCAGCCACACTTTCTTATTTGTAATATTTATAAGTGTTATTTTGTTCTATGTGTGGGTTTTGTTGAGAATTGCATATTTCTCACTTAAGCAGTTTTAGACATAACATTTTATTTTTTTGGCTGGCTTAGGAAAAAACTTCCATATAAGAATGTGGAGGATTCGAACTCTTCTGTGTAAGTTTATACTGAAGGATTGTTTAAAAAGAAACCTTGATCTCCCACCATCACGCTCACCACCCCAGTCTGTTCTTAATTAGAAGCCTTCTGTAACAAGTTCCTTTCCAGGTAGATTTTCAGCTATTCAGACTGAGTAACAAAAAAAATAATTTCTGGCAGAAGCAAAGGTTATTTTTTTATTATTATTATTTTGCTTTTTGGAACCTATCTTGCTGCTGGGATGGATGTGTGTGTGTGTGTGTGTGTGTGTGTGTGTGTGTCCATTTGAAGATTACAGTTTTACTAGAAGAAAGGAAGAAAAGAGACAGAATTATGGAGGAAAGACATTTTAGAATACGAAAAGCAATCGCTGAGGCATAATGAGATCAAGAAGTCAAGCAAAGGAAACCAACAATAGCCTGATAAAAAGGAAAAGCAGTCTGCAACAGCTACCTAAATAAAAGTCTGAAAGAGAGAGGTGAAACAGATTAGCACGTGACTCATGTAGTCTGAAAAGGAAGCTCTGAGAGACAGAATTAGAAAAGTGATGAAGAGCAGGTAGGATAAATGTTGGGAAAGTGAAAGTGAAGCAAGTGAGAGTAGCTGAACTTGTCTCCACACCACATAAACAGTCCTGTATATTAGGAAGAAGTGCAAAATTGTGTGATTCAGTACACTTAAGTTTAAAACTTAAGGACTAAATAAATCAGTAGACCATTGCTTCTCAAGCTTGGAAACTTTAACATCTCTGAACTTCAGTTGCCAGGTTTTCCTAATCAACAGAAACCCTGCAGTAGACTAATGACAAAAGAGGTAGTTGGGAATGAAGTGTAGGTAGTGGAATTATTTAATAAGAAATAACTAAGTGTAAATAAAAGTCTACTTATGTATCTGCTAAGCAATAAATAAAAACTTTGTACAGTAATGCTAAAACATATCCCTATTCATCTAACTTGTGTTTATATCATCCAAAACAAAACTGTGACATAAAATATTATCTAGCAGTCAGAATTAGGTTACTTGGACAGTCTTCCAGATTTGTTTGTTTGCCAGTGTTGCTGATTGTTTGTAAATAACAAACAATTTACAGGGAGAATTGTTATTATTAATAACTAGCTGGATACCCCTGCTTCGCGATGAAACTATGTGATTGGGCAATGCAGGAGAAATCTGGTTCATTCTGGTTCAATCCGTTGGCTCAGTGGTGGTTGTGATTGAAACATATAAGGGAGTATTGCTCTCCCGCCTTGAGTCTGGAACCAGTTCCGTAGGTGGAAGGCATAGACATTTTGGTGAGTTACCGATGTTTAGTACTGTAAGAAGCCCCAGACTGCTCCTAAGTGAAGGAGTGAAACGTCTGCCAGTTTGAACTGAGGTAACGGAATGTGAGGCAACTGGCAATTGGACCAGAGTTCTTTTCAGGTGAGGGGAGGGGCAAGTAGAACTCCTTAGCATCAGAGTGAATTAATTACTGTATAAGAACTGCTAATCTGATGGTCATTTTGAAAAATCCTTTCTTAACGAGCACCTAGAAGCCAAATTTCAAGTTTATAGGCTTTAAGGTTCTGGAGATTTCATGATGAGTGAGTGGTACTTGCCATATACATACATACATGCATACATGCATACATACATACATACATACATACACGTGTGTGTGTGTGTGTGTGTGTGTTGCATTTGTTTATTTATCAGCACAAATACAACACAAATGTAACAAAGGCAACATAAAAAATGGCTTTCTGCCTTGATGGCTCCTAGGGTGATCTGAAAGACAGAAAAGGGAAACAGTATGCTCTCTCTCATAGTTGGCCATACCAGGGGTTGTATATATATATAATATCATATAAATATAAATAAAGGGAGACTAGTATAGATCTATTTCAAGCTATTTAGCTCTCATCAGCTAGCCATACCCTTACTGGGATTCGAACCTGGGCTATATTACATATTATATATATAGTCTGCCTAATATGTAATATAGCCCAGGTTTGAATCCCAGTAAGGGTATGGCTAGCTGATGAGAGCTAAATAGCTTGAAATAGATCTATACTAGTCTCCCTTTATTTATTTATTTATCAGCACAAATAAAACACACACACAAACACACACACACACACACATATACATACATACATACATACATACATACATACATACATACATACATACATATATATAAATCTCATCCCACATCTTACTAAATAAAGGTTTGTTTAAAAGAATAGTATAATAATAAAATGTAATAAAATAAGAAAAATAACATAGTAGTTTGGAAATTATTTTTATATTATAACATGGACATTACTTTTGTTTGAATATAATGGTAATATTTATACATTTTCCTGGTCCTAAAGGCATCTCTACTGATGTTGTATTCCTGAACTACAGAGCAAAACTAGATGGCACATAAAATCAATTTCTATTTTAACTTTTGGTTACTGTAAGTACCCACTGACCTACTCCATGGAAAACAAAAAGAGCAAAAACTTAATTTTTCTCTCCGCCCCTTGCTTGGGAAAAAATAATTCACCATTCTAGACATGTGCAGAGATATTTTTTAAAGAAATCAACATTTCTACATTTATGCCTTAACATAATAACCATATAATGGATGCAAGTTAACAGCTGCATTTGGACATAAAGCTAAATCTTTATTTCATATTATGAGAATAAGTCTCAGTTAACTTCAGATTTATATACTCAGTGTTCTATGTTGACTTTTCAAACATAGCTAATAAAATAAAAACTTGTAAAGTTCTGAACAAGTAATGAAGCCAGTTGCAAAGTATCCCAGGACAATCTTATTTCTTTCTTTAAAGATGATATTAATATCATTACAAAATAGAATCAGCCATAATCACAATACTCTTCAGAAAATACTTTGAATTTCCACTATGATATGCTTTTCCTGTAGTTGTCCCTATTCTGAGATATGGTAAAGATAGCCTATAGTAACCATATTTTAGTATAAGAATACAAATATAGTATCAAGATTTTATATAGGAATATAAATCATTGCTTAGTCTGTAAGATTCTATTCATTCCAGTACCTAGCAGGGAAAAGTAATTCATGTCTGCCAAGGAAAGTTTCCATCAATGAATGATATATTGAATAGCATATCTAGTGCTAATAAGGCGAGGTCAACAGCTATATTACTCTGAATATATTCCTTAAAACACCTTTCCTCACATAGGTGCAATCCAAATGTATAGATGTTGGCCCCCACAATTCCTTAGTCAGTGGCCATTATTCAGAATACTAGAACATCTATAGAAATCTGAAGTAGGCTCAGTTTGGGAAAGCTAGTCTTAAAATGATTTATGGCTTTAAAGAGTACGGCCTTGATAGATATCTTCCTATAAAAGCATTAAGATCAGTATAATACTATTGATCTATCTAGAAAATCACTCTTATTTTTTAAGTTAGATATGTACATGACCTTGAGAGATAGGAGGAAGAGCCATAGCCTTGTCTGATAAATAAAATTTGAGGACTAAAGTGTCTCAGAAGAGATCCTCCCTAGTTTTCAGGAGAATAAATGTGACGGATTGGAGGGATGCTTTCAGACTTGCAAGATTATGTTAATATAACCCTATAATAATAACACAACTAGTTTTTATTATCATGCTCCCTAGATTACCTTGCAGAGTTAACAGCTGATGACCTGGCAAGGTCTGAAATATGCATCAAACTCTTCAGATTCCTTAAATATAAATAAGTTCCAAAGTACTGGCCATCTTGGTCTTTTGATTCCCAAACAGTTTTGTGGGATAATTTGTTTATTAGGACATGTGCTTCTCTAGACTACAGTCCACAGTGGGTTGGGATATTTGAGATTGGGTGGGTTGCCATTACTGTGAATCATCAAGGTCAATAAATCATACTAAACTTGAAAATGGCATTTCCCAATGACAATATTAAATCCATTGCATTTTTATTACTGGGATGACATGCTGGAATGACCTTAGCATCATCTGGATGGGAGCCAGGTGAAACATATCTATAAATCTTTTGGCAGTCTTTGGATGAAGAGAAGGACATTCCATATAACTTCTTGTTAGTTCTTAACATTCTCAGAGATCAGATGATGATTCAACAGAGCAACCAGCACTGAATGCTACCATGAACCTTGAAATCACCTTTGAAAACTTTCATAGAATCCCAGTGAAGAATCATTCTGAAAAATCTGGGAAATGTTGGTATATTTTTGTCCACTGTTTCTACAATGCCAGTCTTTGGTTAGGAACTCACCAACTAGGGAAATATCCTTTAAACCAGTGGTTCCCAAAGTGGGTGGTATCGCCCCCTGGGGGCAGTGGGATCACTTAGGGGGGCGCTAAGAAGCAAGGGGATGGCAGGGGGAATGCTAAGAGGGTGAGGAAAAAAGATCGTGTATTGTGTTCGCTGCAGAGGGTGTTGCCCCTAGATTGGTAGCTTCCCCTTAGCTAATTCTCAGATGGAAAGGAGAAACTTGCTGAAAAGAAGATGGACTATTTAAAGCCCATCAGCGCAGGCAGAAGGATGAAATTACCCAAACAAACCTGAAAATAGCTGCAGGTTTCCTTTTAAGCAATGTCACCACCCTCCACTCCAATCACCACCTTCCTCCCAGGAGAGGGTCTTGCACTGCTTTAATCACCCGCCCCCTAACACCACTGGCATCTTAACCGACTGGCTTGGCTTGTGAAAAGGTTTTTTTTTAATGGTCAGTGGGCAGGGAAATCATGCACAGTGTTGTTAGGGGGGGAAAAACCTACCAATCAAATTCTAATTGAGTTTGCGAGAGAGCTCTTTGCCACTGGTTTAAAAAACGGTCACATATTTCGTGCCATCCTTTTCCTTTGAATGGAGATGCTGCTGGGTAAAAATAACTGGGGGGAGGGGTGATGAGCAGAACTGCGGTTGCTCCCTTTTGGTGGTGTGGATTTTGGTTAGGGAGGCTTGGATTACCAGCAGGAGGGAGCTTGTATTGCAATCTTCTATTTCTAGCCTTGGAAATATGGGTGTTAAACTCACGGGAGCTTTCTTTGATATAGGTATAGATTTAGATTATTTTTTTTTAGATTTTATTAACATTTGTAGGCCGCCCTTTTCCCTGAGGGGACTCAGGGCGGCTCACATAAAATCAGGGAGGGGGAACACAAACAATGACATAGACACATATAATAAAAGTAATAAGCAACATACATTCATCATTCGGGAGGGGCGGCTATCCTTATCCCCAGGCCTGACGGGCTAGCCAGTTCTTAAGGGCTGTGCGGAAGGCCTGGACGGTGGAGAGGGTACGAATCTCCACGGGGAGCTCGTTCCAAAGGGTCGGGGCTACTACTGAGAAGGCCCTCCTCCTTGTAGTTGCCAGCCGGCACTGGCTGGCCGATGGAATACGGAGGAGGCCTAATCTATGAGATCGAATTGGTCGCAGGGAGGTAATTGGCAGAAGGCGGTCTCTCAAGTACCCAGATCCACTACCATGCAGGGCTTTATGGGTGACTAATAGCACCTTGAAGCGCATCCGGAGATCGACAGGTAGCCAGCGCAGCTCGCGGAGGATAGGTGTTATGTGGGTGAACCGAGGTGCACCCACAATCGCTCGCGCGGCCGCGTTCTGTACTAGCTGAAGTCGCCGGATGCTCTTCAAGGGCAGCCCCATGTAGAGCACATTGCAGTATTCCAGCCTAGAGGTCACAAGGGCCCGAGTGACTGTTGTGAGAGCCTCCCGATTCAGGTAGGGTCGCAACTGGCGCACCAGGCGAACCTGGGCGAATGCCCCCCTGGTCACAGCCGTCAGGTGGTGGTCAAACGATAGCTGTGGATCCAGGAGGACTCCCAAGTTGCGAACCCTCTCTGAGGGGTATAGAATTTGACCCCCCAGCCTGAGTGATGGAGTATTGATCGAATCTTTGGGAGGGAAGCACAACAGCCACTCGGTCTTTTCTGGGTTGAGCACAAGCTTGTTTACCCTCATCCAGTCCATAACGGCCTCAAGGCCTCGGTTCATCACGTCTGCCGCTTCATTGAGTTGGCCCGGGGCGGACAGATACAACTGGGTATCGTCCGCATATTGATGGTATCTGATCCCGTGCCTGCGGATGATCTCTCCCAGCGGTTTCATGTAGATGTTGAATAGTAGGGGGGATAAGACCGAGCCCTGAGGCACCCCATATGTTAGGGGCCTAGGGGACGATCTCTGCCCCCCCACTAACACCGACTGCGACCTGTCCGAGAGGTAGGAGGAGAACCACCGCAACACGGTGCCTCCCACTCCCACCTCCCTCAGTCGTCGCAGAAGGATACCATGGTCGATGGTATCGAAAGCCGCTGAGAGGTCAAGGAGGACCAGGATGGAGGAATGTCCTCCATCTCTGGCTCTCCAGAGATCATCGGTCAATGCGACCAAAGCGGTTTCTGTGCTGTAACCGGGTCTGAAGCCTGACTGGAAGGGGTCGAGATAGTTTGCTTCCTCCAAGGACCATTGGAGCTGGAAGGCCACCACCTTCTCAACAACCTTCCCAAGGAAGGGAAGGTTGGAGACTGGGCGATAGTTATTAAGAACAGCTGGATCCAGAGATGGCTTCTTTAGGAGGGGTCTCACCACCGCCGCTTTCAGTGCGGCGGGGAAGTTCCCCTCCCGAAGAGAGGCGGTAACAACCGCCTGGATCCAGCCTCGTGTCACCTCACTGCTGTTAGTAACCAGCCATGAGGGACACGGGTCCAGTACGCAGGTGGAGGCACTTACAGCCCTCATGGCCTTGTCCACATCCCCGGGGGTAACATCCTGAAACTCAACCCAGAGATGTTCTACTTGATCCTCCTGTGCCTCGGCTGGAACTGCGGGGATGGAGTCCAAGTCCGACCGAAACTGAGCAATTTTGTCCGCTAAGAATTGGGCATAGTCCTCAGCTCTGCCCTGCAAGGGTTCCCCCGCTTCCCTTTTATTCAATAGGGAGCGGGTTATCTTAAACAGGGCGGCTGGGCGAGACTCAGCGGACGCAACCAAGGTGGCTATGTGAGATCTTTTCGCTGCCCTAAGTGCCCTGGTGTATTCCTTGGTGCAGGTGGTTACCATTGCTCGGTTCGATTCGGACTTATCTGACCTCCATCGGTGCTCTAGGCATCTCCTCCGGCGCTTCATCTCCCGGAGTTCCTCGGTGAACCAAGGAGGTCTCCGGGATCCGCCGCCTCGGAGGGGCCATAGTGGCGCAATCCGGTCGAGGGCCTCCGATGCTGCCGAGTTCCAAGCAGCAACCAGAGTCTCTACCGGACTGTGGGCGAAAGTATCAGGAATGACCCCAAGCTCCGTCTGGAACCTTAACGGTTCCATAAGTCGCCTGGGGCGGAACCACCTGGTCGGTTCCTCCTCCCTACAGTGGGGGTTTGGTCTCCGGAAGTCGAGCCTCAGTAGGCAGTGGTCTGACCACGACAGGGGTATGATGTCGTTACCCCTCAGACCAAGATCACAAATCCACTGCTCCGAGAGGAATACGAGGTCGAGCATGTGACCCGCCGAATGGGTTGGGCCCCGAATTACTTGGGTCAAGCCCATGGCTGTCATGGAAGCCATGAACTCCTGCGCCCCATCAGAGTTTTCACCGAGCGACGGCAAATTGAAGTCCCCCAGGACCATCAACCTAGGGAACTCAATTGCCAGCTCGGCTACCGACTCGAGGAGCGAGGGGAGGGCTGCTGCAACGCTGTTGGGAGGCAGGTACGTTAACAGCAGACCCACTTGACCCTTGAGGTCCAACTTTATCAGCAGAGACTCACACCCGACAAGCTCCGGAGCAGGGACCCTACGAGGAACTAACGACTCCCGGATAACAATGGCCACACCCCCACCCCTTCCCTGGGCTCTCGGCTGGTGTAGCACCTGAAATCCTTCTGGGCACAGCTCTACAAGGGGGACTCCTCCCTCTGGGACCAGCCAGGTTTCAGTAATACATGCCAGGTCTGCCCTCTCGTCTAAAATTAAGTCCCGGACGAGAGGAGCCTTGTGTACAACAGACCTGGCATTTAGCGACAACAGCCTGAGACCAGGGTCATGATTACTTGCGCCATCTGGTCTCGGAGTGGGACTCATAGGGCCGGAAGGAGGGATCTCTGTAATGTAGCGAACCCTCCTTCCCCGGTAATGGCCTGCCCTAAAGTCCCCGCTGTATCTGCCCCTCCCTGTTACGACCGTAATACCCCGACCCTCTCCCGTGTCTCTGGTCCCCTCAACCATAGTATCTCCAAACTTGGCAACTTTAAGACTTGTGGACTTCAACTCCCACAATTCTCCAGCCAGCATAGCTGGGAGTTGAAGTCCACAAGTCTTAAAGTTGCCAAGTTTGAAGACCTCTGGTATAGGTTCTCCTGCTTGAGCAGGGGGCTGGACCAGAAGATCTCCAAGGTCCCTTCTAGCTCATTTATTCTAAAGCTTATAAAAGCTCCACTCAATGCTGGTTCTGGGTGGATTTTTTTAAGGATATGTGTTTAGTTTTTGAAATATCCCCATTCCCATCCTCTCTCCTTGTGGAATTACTGGTTTTGAATAGTTGGTTCGGCGAGCAGAAGTTTAGCCATTGAAACCACATAAGCATTTAAAGGCAGAATGTCTGTGCCATGCAAAATAATTGGAAATCTGAAGGAGATAAGATTATATTGTATGCCTTTGTATGTGTGGATATGTGCACACATAAATTTTGCAGCAGGGTTAATAATGACCAGAGCACCTCTTGGTTAGCAAAGCCAATAAGAAACTTGGCCAATAATATTAAGGCAAGTATGAGCAATTATCTGTCCATGGTTGCTTTAAAAAATGACCCAAGAGTTTCTTGCCATTTTTGGATGGGGACTGGATGGGGACTGGATGGGGATCTTAAAATTGAGAATTTATTTAAAAAAGGAAAAATAGATTGTACTTCAGTTTTGCTTAGATGTGTGATGTGAGAAACCATTTTTGATATTTAGACCATCAAATCTTAAAGACTATGCAGATGGTTTGGAAGGGGTTAGTAGCAAAGCTAGTGAAAATTAATGAAACTGAAAATTACAATGATATGATATGACTATCCAGCTAAAGTTGTTTCTCTGGCATTCTAAGACTTAGATGTCTGAGTGATATCAGGGTATTTTTTTGATGGAAATTCCAGTTTGGGTGATAAATCCATTTTCAGATACTGAGTAAGATGGGTAGTAGAGCTGCAAAATAACATTGAGCTGAAGCCAAAGTTTAAGAAATCGTACCAAGAGTTTTGGTTACAGAAAGAAATTTCTGATAGCTATCCTGACCTATGGACAGTGGTTAAGAAGCTCCTTGTTGCATTTCCAACATCATATTTGGTGGAACATGGCTTCAATGTGGTCACCCAACTTATCTCCAAGCAAAGAAATCAACTCCAGATTACTGAACGTGGTGATTTAAGACTCCTGCTAAGTGACTTAAAATCAGACATTGGGAAATTGGTATCGCTTCATCAAGCCTATCTATCACATTAAGAATTTACTGAACAGTGAAGTAGTTATTAAATTTTACTGAATTTACTAAGTTACTAGTTACTAAGGTTCTTAATAAATGACTATCAAACTTTGAAAACCTGGTATCACTGGATCATGTTCAACAATTTTGTTGAATTAACATTAACTAAAAAGGTTTTTAAATTAATTTTGAATAAATGTGCAATTAATTGTTACAGTTTTGAATGTTACTGTTACTCTCTTCTTTCCGTCGTGCAAACCACCCAGTCACATGATCCTCCCCAGCCACGCCCACCACCAAGCCACGCCCACAGAACTGGTAGTAAAAAAATTGAATTCCGCCACTGGGTGGAGGGCACTAAGGATCAGTTTGTGGCACCAAGGGGGCGGTGGATTGAAAAAGTTTGGTAACCACTGCTTTAAACAATACTTTGGTAAGGGCCATTTCAAATCTAGTGTGGGTTATGGAACCTAGTGATGCCACAAACAAATTTTGGTTTGCTCACAAAAGTGTTCAACCTCATTATGTAGAGCTTTGCATACATTACAGGGGAATGAGAAATTGTTGTTTCAAATCTGAAAATAGTCCTCTACATTATTCCAAAATGAAAGAATGAATGTTTGCTTATGCCTTTTTGAGAGCTCTACAAATGCCAAATCTATGTTGCTAATATATGAAATGAGGTCACATTTTTTAAAAATCCAAATGATTTGTAATAAACTCTTTTAGCAGGCTTATATGAAAATGGTCCAGTGCAAGACAAACATCACTACCCTATTATTACTCCATTAAACCACTATATTTTTATTTACCAATGTAAATAAAATCACTAGAGAAAAGAATTTAATACCAAGCAGAATATTTCAAATGAATTCAATTTAAAATTAAGCATTACATCTTTGACATTTCAATCACATTCATTTAACAAAAAGCAGTATTATTGTTAGCAACACATTTAAATGAGTGGTTGAAATATGAAATATAAATAAATCACATAAATAAATAAATACTCTTCTTCAAGTAGATTATTGAAATAATTCTTGTTCAAAACAACTTCAAACTTTAAATATGAAGAAAAAGCTATGATCAGGATCATGTTTAGTGATTCTATTCCTGCCCAGTCAGCGCACCATATCAGGGTCACAATGAGAAGACAGTGTGAACTGCTCTATCCATCTTCCTGTTGGCAGTGTTTGCTTAACCACCCCAACTCCAATCCTAACTGCTGCAATAACATTATCTGTTAACATCAACTTATTAGCATTAACATTAGGTAGGTTTTGTTAGTTGCTGGAATTCGGTATGTCTAGTTTAATGAAAAGAAATACTAGGGATGACACAATAGCAGTGTTCCAATATCTCAAGGGGTATTGTTATCTACCCCTGAGATATTGGAATTTTGTGGCAACCCCTGATATTATCTCAGGGGTTGCCACAAAAAAGAAGAAGTCAAGCTATTCTCCAAAGCACCTGAGTGCAGGACAAGAAGCAATGAATGGAAACTAATCAAGCAGAGAAGCAACCTAGAACTAAGGAAACATTTCTTGATAGTTAGAACCATTAATCAATGCAGCAACTTGCCTCCAGAAGTTCTGAATGCTCCAATACTGGAAGTTTTTAAGAAGAGATCAGACAACCATTTGTCTGAAATGGTATAGGGTTTCCTGCCTGAGCAGGGGGTTGAATTAGAAGACTTCCAAGATTCTTTCCAACTCCATTATTATATTCTGTCCTGTCCTGTCCTGTCCTGTCCTATCTATCCTATCCTATGACTCAACATGTGCGAACCAAAAACATGCCAATTCAATAATCATGTTAAAGCATGTTGTATGGTATGTGTTGTATGCATAACACACTTGTGCACTTGCAGCCACAAAATGCATGTATTCAGTGAAGTTTGCCTTCACTGAGGAATGACGTTCTTTTATCATCAGATATGTGTGTAGTAATTATTCAAAGTAAGAAATGCTACCTTCCTGTGACCGTCACCATTCACTACTTCACTTAGTCCCGACTTGATTGATTTTGTAAATTAGTTTCTTTTGTTATGCTTATCATTTATTTTGTTTTCTTATGGCTTAATTTGGGGACTTTTAAAAGTCTTTATTAGCACCTTGAAGCCGTAAAGCAGAAAATCACATAGCATAAATCTCACTTCACAAAATGAAACAAATGTCCCATTTTCTCTAGGCTTGGCTTCTGATTTAATGTCAGTACATTTGGAATATACGGAACCTCAAGAGGTTCTGGCTATTTATTTATGTATGTAGGAGATTTAACTTTATTAACTATATCTGATTCTAAATAGTTTACAAGCTAATAATTTGCATAATGAAATCTGTAATACCACGTATCTACAATACTAAATTAATAAGTCATCATGTAAAGTTAATTCATATATTGCATATTTATTCAGGATGTAATCCTCAGAGGTCTTCTGAAGGGATTTTAACCAGTCTTTGAACTGGGTAAAGGAAAGTGCCACTCCTGCCTCTAGGGGCAAGGTATCCCATAGTCAGGAAACCCCCCACCCTACCCCAGAATATCTGTGTTTCTTACACCAGATATCTTGACAAATAGGGACCATTAGGTCCTCCTTGAATGAACTAGATGGCCATATGAAAAAAAAGGAAGTGTTGATAATGTGAGCTATATTTGAGGAGGTTTATTCAAAAAGAGTGAATGCAGGGACATGGTATATAAATAGCACACACTTGCTATTCTGTTGGAATTTTAAGTTTTCTCATTAGGCCTCTTTCATATATGATAGATATGCAAGGGAGCATATCTGCTGTACAAATAACAATGGGTCCTGGGAACATTGGCTGTTGTTCTATGCACCTGTATGGAACAAAAGCCAGCTCCATGGTAAAAGAGGCTCTAGCAATGGGGATAATGGCACAACACAGAAAAGTGGTGCCAAGCACATTATGGACGACGCAAGAGAGGGTATGAAAGTTTAAATGCTCAAGTTAGTTAACAGAACAGATATAAGTTTAAAAGCAGGCACACTTTAAGGTATTCTGGTTATGCTGAATTCATAACATTAAAAAGAAAGTTCAATTACAATATATTTACATGAAAATGGATGAAAAATAAATTGCATACCGCTAAAATAAAAAAGGTTACATTTTTGGCAGAAACATTACTGATTATATGTAGTGTAGACATTCCATTGCAGTGCCATTCAAAATATAATTGACATAATTTTCTACTTGAAAATGCCAGATGCAGGAATATCTTGTACTTCTATAGTTACAGGACAATTTGGCAATCTCCTTTCTTTGCCTGAAAATGGAATAGTAAGATAATCTCTTCCGTGATTATTATGACCACTATGGTTTCAGATTTGTCAGCTTGTGGAATAAAAGGCATGTGTATAGGTCTAAACTAAAACTGGATGTTATACAGCATACTGTACATTCTTCTCAAAACCCTCTAATCCTGCCAAAAATTGTAACAGAACTCTAATGGGAGTTTTTACTTGGAGTACAATTACCAAAAGGGATGTGGTGTAGTGTAAATTCTAAACAGGATACTCTTGGGAATGAAATTTGAATACTGTGCAAATGTTATCAATTTCAAATCAATACTTTGAGCAAAAAGCATTTGGAACTGCCTGATTTATTCTCAGTAGCTATGGCCACAGCTGGCTAGCCCTATATGTGAGTGTTATGCTATGTATTGACTGTTTAGATTGGAAAAGACTTTACAGTTTAACTTGTAGGCATTAGAGATGGATTCTTCTTACGTGAATGAAAGAAAGATGGGGGCTTCATATGGGGGCTTTTTAGGACCCCTGATATGCAATCTATTGAAATCTTTCCAAAGGATCATCTTCCTTTCATGCATGTAATAAATATATAGAATATAATTCTTTATTGGTCAAAAGTGATTGGACACACAAGGAATTTGTCTTTGGTACATATGCTCTCAGTGTATGTAAAAAGACAATATACATTCATCAAGAATCATAAGGTACAACACTTAATGCTAGTCATAGAGTACAAATAAGCTATCAAGAAACAATCAATATCAATATAAATCATAAGAATACAAGCAACAAAGTTACAGTCATGCAGTCATAAGTGGGAGGAGATAGGTGATAGGAACGATGAGAATAGTAATAATAATGCACCCTTAGTGAATAGTTTGACAGTGGTGAGGGAATTATTTGTTTAGCAGAGTGATGGTGTTCGTGGAAAAACTGTTCTTGGGTCTAGTTGTCTTGGTGTGCATTTTTATCCTACCGCTCACTTTTATATCTCTGTTAGAAGTAACATTTTCTAACCGCCCACCGGTTCCACAGTAATGGTGATTTATAAAGTAGGGAAGTAACTTTACTTTATAAAATTTATAAAGCAGAGTTTCAGCAAACCCCTACCACCCACCATGAAAGCTGGAATGCCCACTAGTGGGCGGTAGGGACCTGGTTGACTACCACTGCTCTATAGCATCATTTTGAGGCTAGGAGTTGAAACAATTTATGTCCAGAATGAGAGGGGTCTGTAAATATTTTCACAACTCTCTTTTTGACTCGTGCAGTATACAAGTCCTTCAATGGAAGGCAGGTTGGTATCAATTGTTTTTATGTAGTTCTAATTATCCTCTGAAGTCTGTGTCTGAACCAAACCAGCCAATTATAGAGGTGCAGATGACAGACTCAGTAATTCCTTTGTAGAACTGTATCTGCAGCTCCTTGGGCAGTTTGAGTTTCATGGTCATACTATATTCACAAATGTTCTCGCTCTCTCTTTTATTAAACTTTTTTGCAATCATTGTAAGAGGCCTCTGCTGTTTCTGGGAATCTGCTGAATCATGGAAATCAGGTACATCTAGAAATCTGGTGTTCTGTTGATTGGCTATTTATCAAAATCACACACTTGTACAAAACAAGCAATCTGTCCAGTTTCTGCTAGATTCTTCTCATTAGTTCTTTGAGACTTATAGTTCTTATTTCTTGTCTTTCATTTTTCAAAACAGTCAAAACAGTTTCTGATACTTGATCTTGTCTTTACTCTTGCAGACCTTAGCTTGCTGTAAACAGTCAGGAAACATGAGCTTCGCAATGCTCTCTCCAGGCAATCTATAGAGAGGTACAAAAGTAATAATTAATTTAATATTTTGCTTTTTAAGACAGCTGCTGGTAGAATATCCTTCAGGTGGTCCCCCTACCCTTCACTGATTGGGCCTATCCACAGAAAAAGAAGAACCACACATGATCCTAACATCTAATCCCTGTGGATAGCCTAGAAAGTTACCATGATTGAAGTTGCTTAGGACTGCTGACAGACTGTAAGTAGAGTAAGGATGTATTTTAAAAGGTTAAAGAATGGCAACTGGACCAACATTTATTAAAACTAAGACATTTTGTTGCTCATCCAAGTAACTTCTTCAGCCAAATTTTAGATAGGTAGATAGTCAGAGAGTCATTGGAAGAAACCAACTCTTGGTAAGATAAGATACTATATGACTTTCTGCCTACCCAAATTTTTCATTTGACTTGAATGAGTAACAAAACTTCTCAGTTTTAATAAACTTTGGTCCAGTTGCCTTGATTTAACATTTTCAGATACTTTTAGCCTGGATGATTGAATCTTAATTTACGTATCGTAGAGCGTGTCAAATTTTTCAACTTTCAATTTCCAAACATTCAAGGTGCTCAAAAGTTGTGACATACTTTGAGGATTGGAAAGATGTTCTGATTACTGTAATATAATTTAGATGTGCTTGATAAGTAACTACATAAATATCATAACTTTTTAACATTTTGTTTGTGTCATTTAAGGATGGTTGCTTTTTGCTTGTCTCGAGTTATACCAAATGTCATCAGCAATCAAACTAATGCTGTGTTGGTTCCAGGAAGGCTGGGCAAAAAAATTGTACAAAACAGAAATTTAAAGCTGCAATGTCAAGACAGTATAGGTAGTCCTCAATGTCTGGCCACAATTCAGCCACAAATTTCTGATGCTAAGTGAGACAGTTGTTAAATGAGTTTTGCCCCATTTTGCAATGTTTCTTACCATAGTTGTTAAGTGAAAATTTGCAGTTCTTGAGTGAATAACATGGTTTGTTAAATGAATGTGGTTCCCTATTTTACTTTGCTAGTCAGAAGTTTGCAAAGTGCAATCGCATTATCCCAGAAGTCTGCAAATATCATAAATATGTGTCAATTGCAAGCATAGGAATTTTGATCCCCTGACCATGGGATGCTGCAATGGTTGTAAGTGTATAAAATGGACACTAATTACTTTTTTCAGTGCTGTTAAAGTTTGAATGGTCACTAAGTGAACAGTTGTAAGTTGAGGACTATCTGTAAAGCCTTTCCTTATTCTTTTTTATCTGGTGTAATCCATTTTCCTTTATATAAATAACATCACAAGTAATTGCTAATTAATGTAGAATAAATTAATAGCCCTATTGTATCAGTTTGTCTGAAACATAGCTGTCCAGAGAAACAAAATATCCTTGTTCAATTTCAATATGTGAAGACTCTAATATTGGGATGGTGAACCTATGGTCCTTCAGTCCCTGAAGGCTCTGGAGGACTAAAAACGGCCCTACAAGCAAACCAGATGTCCATTCCCAAATTTCTAGTTTGCCTATAGGGCTCATTTTTTGTGCTCCAAAGGCTTCAGGGAAGCTCCTGAAGCCTCTGCAGGGACTCCGGGGTAGGGTGGGGATGCTGTTTTCACCCTCCCCAGGCTCCTATAAAGCCTCCGGAGCCTGGGGAGGGCAAAAAAAGCATGCAAAAAATGGGCGGAGCATCTGTCATGCACACATGCACACTGGGTCGGCAGGCCTGGGGTCGATGAGTTCCCTTCCCCTCTCAAATCGTGTGGCTGTTGGTTGTTTTTAAATTCCCTATACTTTTTGTTATAATTCTTTGTGTTTCCCTTCCCCTCCCTTGGGTTTGTGCACCGCCCTGAGTCCCGCTGGGAATAGGGCGGCATATAAATAAAATGAACCTTGAACCTTGGGGGGGTGTCACACATTACATTATGGGTCAGCACGCCTGCACACGACCCCCCTGCGCTCCCCCCACACGAGCCAAAAAAGGTTCGCCATCGCTGCCCTAATAGATTCCATTTAAAGGAAAATAATATGTACGCCATTTTTGAAATGGAAAATTCAATCATTCATCACCTTTTTGATATTAAAATTACAGTATTTATGAGGTTTTCCCATTCCTGACTTCAGCTAAAAAAGATACTGCAATAGATAAATTCTTATAGGGAAGTTATAATAATCATCCTCATGAGTGAACTTATAAGAGCTTTTAAGGATATATGAATGCAGTGTAAAAGCCTCTGTTATTATTCATTTCAGTGCTTTTTTGAGGAATGTTTATGCAAAGGCCATATATTTGAACTTTAGAATCTTATCTATAGGCATCTGCAGGAAAAGGTAAGGAGGGCAAACAATTGCAGGTGCATTATGACATCCTCACACCATATGTATGATGACATCATGATGTACGCATTATTTTGAGCTTAACCATAGCTTCTAAATGGACACTTATGATCCCATAAATATGGCTAAAATGACAAATAGCATGGAACTATGGGAGTTACTCTATAATTATATCAGAAGACATATCATCTGTGTTCTGCAGTCATGAATTGAAATGCATTCAGACTAGTACTTAATGACAAATATAATTAATTCACATTTTAGGGCACACTTGCCCCAAGGGATATATCCTACCACAAACAGTGATATGATAAAGTATAATAGTTGTGAGCTATTCATTAGCTCAAACACCACTATTTTCTATAGCAACATCTAAAATAAAACTATTTAGGTGAAAAAAAGGGAAGGGAAGGGTGCTTCTACCTTGAAAACATATGTAGACTTTGCCTTCCTGAAAATTGCTTCTCACTATCTGACCCAATGTCTTCAAATTTAGTAACTAAAACTAATTTTCCATCTGGGCATATGGTAGGCATTCTTCTCCAAACTTTTATTGCCTCATTTCTCTCTTTTCTCCTCTTTCCCATGTTTGTGAATGTACACATCTTTTTTTCCCTACCTCTCAAGCAACACTTCTGTACAAGTGTGCACAAGGAGAAAAGAAATAATCAGAAGCAGCTCTGGCCTTTTTTTTTAATTGACAAGACTACACCGCAGAGAAGAAAAATAATCACATATACACAAGCACACACAAACACAATCAGTTAAGGGACCAAGTAGAAACAAATTGATTTTGATATGTCTTTTCTGATTTAGATCACACCTGCAATGAAGTACCAAATATACCTTCTCTATGTGTCTGTCTGTCTGTCTGTCTGTCTGTCTGTCTGCCTGTCTGCCTGCCTGCCTGTCTGTCTATCTATCTATCTATCTACCTTTCTACTTACATATCTACCTACCTACCTACATACCTATCTATCTATTATGAGCCGTTGTGGTGCAGTGGTTAGAATGCAGTATTGAACACTAATTTTGCTTGCTGTCAATTCTCACCAGCTCAAGGTTGATTCTGCCTTCCATCCTTCGGAGGTCAGTAAAATGAGAGCCCAGATGGTTGGGGGAATATAAGATGACTCTATAAACTACTTAGAAAGAGCTATAAAGCACTTGGAAGTGGTATATAAATCTATGTGTTATTGCTATTGTTATTATGAATTTTATTTGCAGTCTTATTTATTTCCAAAAACTCTGAATGGATATTCTGCTTCCTAATCCTTATATACTTTCTTGAAAGTTTAGTAGTTCAATAAATATTGTATAAATAACTCAACTGTGCAAAATCCAGAATCTATAGATAACTTTTCGTATTAACTTTTTTCAACTCAATGGAGGAATTGCACTGTTAATATGTAATGTGGCACTCTCAAATACTCTTATTTTAAAATTAATTCATAGTAATAAATGTAGGTATATAAAAGTATTTATACCTATAACTTCCCAAATTCATAGGTAGATTCAGAGGTCATCATGTTATATATTGAGAGAGATAGAGTGCATCCAACAGCAAGATTTATTTGGAAAGACAGTATAGTTTGAAGGAAGGTTTCCTACAATATGTTTGGAAAATACGGCAGGGGAAGAGAGAAACAGAATGGTGTGTTGCTATAATGATTCTCTGGACTGTTATTAATAGCTCAATTTAATAAGAAATATGTTGGAAATCCTGGCTCTACTTTATCTCTTCTCCATATCCAGTGATTACTTTAGCCCTTTGTTTGTTAAACTGGCATGTGCGCCTCTATTGAGACTATGTTAATCTGTTTACATAGTTGCAATAACTCTTTTCTATTTCCAGGCAGTGTATGATGAAGGTTCTCTAATCACCTGTTTGCTCTATAACTACTGTATTCTATTAGCCCCAAATGATTTTGCTAAATGACAGTAATAAAGACCTAAACTTTAGCATATTGAATAAAGGAAAAGTAAATGGGATCCCAAATGAAGAAAAAGAATGAAGAATTAAACCAGAGAAACATTTTAATAGATTGTACAAAGTGAAATATTTTGGGGCAGAGGTTCCTAAACTTTGTCACCATATCTCCCTTTAATATAATCTTAATCTACATGCCTCCAGAGGTGGTATTCAACTGGTTCTGACCAGTTCTGGGGAACTGGTAGTGGAAATTTTGAATAGTTTGGACAACCAGTAAATACTACCTCTGACTGAAGCCCCCATCTATTCTCTGCCTCCCGAGTCCCAGCTGATCAGGAGGAAATGGGAATTTTGCAATAACCTTACCCTGTCACGCCCACAAAGCCAAGCCATTCTCACCAAGCCACGCCCACAGAACCAATTTAAAAAAAAAAATGAATCCCCATCACTACATGCCTCCTGAAAAATGAAAACAGCAAAATAAACACAAATGAACAATTAAACTCTTGGCCCATGTTGTAAGAGCCCTCTAGTTCATCTATGGTAGCACCTTACAATAGGAAAGAAAGGGAATTACAGATTTTTTTGTGGGTATATATTTGAATTCTTCCCTATCTTGGTCATAATGTCAACCCTACCATATCTGTGATTTCATACATCACTCTTTATGATTTAACTTCTGTAAATCCATCTAATTGTGGATTGATTCATTCCTTTAGATTTTTATACCATCATAATACTTACAACTCTTAGTTGTTGTAGAAAGGAGACAACAATGTAGTTGCTCTAAGCTTCTTAATATATTTTACTAATCATAACCCAGATGTGTTTTAAGATTAACTGCTTCCATTCTAGGCAGTTACCATCAACTGGAACTTATGTTTGATATTTTTCATGCTTAGAGGACATTTATAGGTTTCATAACATTTTTAAAATATTTACTTTGCCAACATTAACATATACATGCTACAGGTAGCATACAGGAGGCATACAGAATAGTAAGGCAACATTATATATATTTACCCAAATCTGTCTAAATGACTGGCACATGAGCCATTAAATAAATACTTTCCACCTACTGAAATGCTGAAACTGGCCTGGAGAGATACTTGATCTAAATAACTGATTGTGTTGGTGCTTTTCAGGCAATTCGCTTCACATCTTATTTTAACAGAAAAGGATTTAAATATCAAAATTTTATAGGACAGGTTTTTTTTAAAAAAAGTACAGTGCATGTATAATACATATTCTGTATGTATAATATAATATAATATATGTGTAATATATATTTTACTTTCCAATAGGAATATGTTTTCCAATAGGAATATGAATAAGTAAATGAAGATGTATAAATAAATATTAAGGCTATGCAATATTTGAAGGCCATTGGACTGTACATGTAAAATTTATTTGCAATTTTTTAAATCAAATGTGCCATTTCCTAGAATCACACTATGTTTGTCTGATTGCAAGAAAAAGCTCTATTGCTTTAAGGAACTGCAAATTGCATGTTCCTCTAAAACAGAGGTGTCAAACTCAAGGTGGGGGTGGGCGTGGCCAGCATGTGATGCATTCCAGGAGTTTGACAGCCCTGCTCTGAAATAAAAAGGAAGCATAGCTTCAACTTTCAAATGGAAGCACCATCCAAAGTAGAACCTTGTATTCTCCCACAGAAAGTTTAAGGACATATCATAGTGACATGAAATTGTTTTAATATACCAAAAATAATATAACAATAAGACTCTGTCTTGATGATTATGGATTGATAATATCTTTTAAAGTAAAAAAGATTGAAAAAGAATGTCAAAAGATTTTGGGGAAATGCTACCTTATCAGTGACAGTAATATTGTGGTATTTTCACGGAATATAACTTGACATCTTCTGGATCTTTCAATGAAAATCTACACCAGGCAGAGATAAGTGTTAACAGAGACTAGTAAACTCAAAAACAGGTTGAAAAGAGACTGAAGTATGATTTGATGAATGGGATTGAGATGCCAAGTGAAAGATTTTTGGACGAGCTACATACATTAAATTTGAATCAGGAAGTTTTAGCATCTGGAAAATGTGTTTTCAACCTTGGTATAATGAAAAAGTTCAAAAGATAGACTTTGCCAATATGAATTTGGCAGTTTTACTTGGAAGGAGCAACTTGTGTAATGTACAACCCATTTTAAATTGGAATGTTTGGTCTTTTTATGAGCTGGAACAAAGACTTTTCAGCATTTTGCTTTGTTGAAACATTTTAAGCCTTTAATCATAATTATCTAGGGTGCTGTCAGTTTTTCCACTATCTGTGCTTTTGTTTGATTTGCATTTATCTTATATTTTAATATTGTAAATCACTTTTAATACTTATAAAGGAAAGATATGTGATACAAATAATTGACATCTACAAAAAATCAAAGTCTTAGTTATTATAAGTACAGTTGGCATTAAATAGCAATGTAACAAAATTAATATAAATGCTAATGTGTTCAACAAATGAATTTATTTTTAATAATTTCCTATAATGTAAAAGTATGGGGGTTTTTCTTAAATATTTCTGTAGAAGAGCAGGCTTCTTACCAAATGCCAAAGAAACTAAAAATCACAATAGGATTTATGAGAAGAGAATACCATGATTTAGGAACTGCAAAGTAAAAAGGAGAGTGAGAAGTATTTGTTATTTTGAGCCAGTTGAAAAGCATATTGATTTAAATGTTAAAAGTCTTTGGTGCAATGATGACAATAGAACATTAATTTAGAGATATCAAGAACATTTTTCTCCATAGCTAATCTTCACTTCTTTTTTCCTTTAGTGTTTAGATTCAGAACTGAAGAGGTTGATTAGCACACACAGTTGGTTTCTGTTCTATATAACCCATTCTCAATTACCTAAGCAAATTTTATTTCTACAGGCAACTGAGACCCTTTTGCTAAGACGAGATAACCACTAAATCACAAGCTACTATTATATGTTTGTATATAATAATTCAAATCTGAATCTACTTCAGATGACCAATACTCACAGTTTTTAAAGTCACTAATTTAAAATAAACTCCAATTAATGTCAAACATAAAATTAGACATTTTTGTTTTTAACTATTTTTAAATTTGTTTTAAAAAGCAGATATTAGAGTTCTACTTTTTAGTAGGATGGACATAAATAGGTAAAATCCTTACCCTACCTTTCCTAACTCTAATCCTAAATCTTAGTCCTTTTCTCTAGCTCTAGCCCTTAATAAAAACATCCTTCTCAGTCATTGCTTGGAGAAACTGTCTGAGAGTTGGAGCCTACAGCTCAACCTTCTGACTTTATGAATAGCTTTAGAATGCCATTCACTGGTTCCTGAAAGTAATGTTTTTGAAAAAATTTAAGTCATATTTTGGTTTTGTGTAGCAAGGTTCGAGATGCAAATCTTAACTTAAACCATTACTTTCCTGAACGGAAAATCTCTAAGGTTCAACATTTGGTCAATTTGAGCAACACAATCTCAGCATGTTTTATAGTGTAGTCTTTATAGGTGTCCCATGGGCTGTGGATTACCCAAGCTTTAAAACCGTGAATCATTTTTAATTAGAAATAATGGGAAAATATTTTCTTAGGATTGTGACTGAGAAAAAAAAATGATGAAATTCCATTCATATTTTGAAGACCGCCCATCTTCACTTAACTATGAATTCAAAAGAATTTGACCGATTTTTTCATGTATGCTGAGTATCACATCTATTTAGATGTTTTAAGATAGATTTTCGTAGATAAAATTTATATGAACAAAACATTGAACCACAACTTTTCAGAGAATTCAGTTATTAAATAAATGAAATGACATATTGAAAATATTTACAAAAATTGAATGATTAAATCCCAAACACCTGATAATTGTATCTAACAGAATTGTACCTACCAGTTTTTAAAATTTCTCCATTTTAGAATAGTAATTTATATTTGAAAAACTCAAGGTTGCATTAGAATTTTTCTAATACTTCAAAATGAACTAATTTATCATGATTGTTTACTTATATTTAAGAAAACTTCAAAAATGTCTGTGCAAGCACTGCACTATTTGACCTAAAAAGTCTGAGGAAACAATTAAAGCATTGTAATTGAAACAATGTTATATTATAAAGAAATGTTTAATATATGCATCTATAAACAATAATATTTGCCCCGCATTATTTAAACTGAAAATTGTACTTAGAATTTATAAATGTACTAAAAAGATAGAGAATCCAAAGAACTCTACATTGATAAACATACTGTATATATAAACTGTTATTCAAATATGATATAGAGACAAAACAGAAACAAACTGTATGATAAAATGGATGCCAGGCTTAAAAAAAGCAGTCATAATATAATAATGGGAAGAACTATGGAACAAATCTATCAAAGTTACAAAAGTTACAATTAAACATAAACTGGTACAAAATAAATATTCTATGGATGACTTACAATTCCATCAAAAATTGCTGAGATATGCAAATAATATAGTAATATGTAGAAATTGCAATAAACAGGGAACATTTTATCCTTTGTTGTGGACATGTAAAAAATGGAAAGAAACTGGAAAGGCATACACAGCACTATTTAAAAAAATAGAAATCAAATGATATCACATTTTACTAAGATAAATGTCAAGGGTCACAAGGATAAATTTAGTACAATTCTGGAAAATAAATATCTTACTAGTGTTATAAGACTGGAAACTTATGCAGTCACAGCAAAATTAATGGCATATCTATTCATAACCAAATGTAAACATTCTGGATATTAAAATTTACCCATGTCAAACTTGTCAAGTTTGAAAAACATTAATTTAAGACATAGCTTTTAAAGGATAAAAAGAATTGACCAAAAATCTCAGTAAGAAATACCTGAATAATTATAAATACTATATATTAATCATAGAACAACAAAGGGAAAGTAAATATTTGTTTTTTTTAAAAAGTGGGAGAAGCATGTCTGCTACCAAGATACAATTATAAATTCAAAAATCAGCAACATCTGGTGTCAAATAATTTGCAACTCTGACAAACTTTCAGGAGCCATTTGCATTTTGAAACATATCAATCATTAGCCCACAGAACTGTTTATTTGTTCATTAGCAGAATAACACTGCACATTTGTTCTCCTCTTTATCAGTCAGTGCCTTGTACCTTAAACTAGATTTATAGCTATGTTTCTGCTTCATTTGTGGCATGGTTTCAATTGCGGATAAACAGATTTGAACTTTGACAGTTTACAAATTGTTCTGTGCATCAAAACAGCCTATTAAATGGCTTTGAACAGAGTCACTGTTTGTTGTCGGCTATTATTTTGTCTCAATATTATCCAAAGGAAGAAATAAAAAAGACTAACACTGAGTGGCCATAAAAAACGATGCTGCCTGCTACAAAATATTATTTATTGTTTCATCCTCCTCTCTGTCTTTTAACCATCTATATGGAGGGGAATTCATTCTTAGAATGACAATCCTTGTGTAATCACATAATATTATATGAATATAGATACTCCTCACTAACTGCTTTGTTTAGTGACTGTTCAGAGTTACAACAGTAATAAAACAGTAGTTTTGCAACCTATCCTGTAATTTATGAAATCATAGTGTGTTATGGTCAATGATCAACATTTCTGTTTCCTCAACTTGTTTGCAACAAGCAGAGTTAAATAAAGAAGACAGAAATAAAATCATAAATCATAGATATGTGATACTTAATTTAACAACCATAGTATTTCACTACCAAATGGGAATAGATTATATAAACCCATTAGAGTCAAGTGGTTTTCTATTTAGTGCCCACAGTAATTAAAGATAGAATTTCCAGTCCCAATTGCGGTTGCTAAGCAAGCAAGGACGACCTGTAATAGGTAGGAAAGGATCTCAAGATTTTTAGAAAAATGATAATCCTATTACAAAGAAATGTGGGAAGGACAGCTAAACTTGTTATAAACTGCAGAAATGGCCTGGATTATTTGCTGAGAATTTTTAACACAGCATAATCCTGATACAATTAGGCTGAGTAAGACAGTAGTTTACATCTCAGTTCATTTATTTATCACTAGAAATTTTAGCAACATAAAAAATGTTACAACAATTAGATTCTGGTCAGTCCATTTTCTCCTACAATTAACAGTATCTATCAGCATCTGCATACATATTTTCCTTGCAGCCATTGCAAACATGTTTGAAATGTTTATTCCATGTTTGTCTACATCAGTCAGCCGGAAATGATTATTTTCTATGCTGAACTGATTCATCTTGTTTAACAAAGTCATAATAATAAGTCTAAATGTAAATTTCTGATATAATTTGCAATAAATAATGGGTCAGATCTTCTACTTGACAATAATTACAAATGCACAAACCCTGTGGAATTGATAATCTTTTATACCTTCTATCCAAATAGGCTGTTGGCATTGTCTGAAAGTGAAGTTTTAGGAAGATTGTCTCACAACTTGGGATATGAGAAAATATAAATAAAAAGACATCATTTACATTATCCATCTTTCAGATATTGGTGCCACTTCTCTTATTTAAGCTTCTGCAAATGATATTTACCTTGTACAAAGCTTTAAAAATATGCAGAAGCATGGATTTTCAGAAATGGTTTGCCATTGCCTCTTTCTTAGGACTCTGAGAAAGTGACTTGCCCAAGGTCTCCCAGCTGGCTTCATGACCAAGGCAGGACTAGAACTCGTGATCTCATTTCAAAAAATAAATTAGCCTTTAAATTCAATATTTCCAAACAGGAGCCAATTCTAATACTGAAATTCCCACAAATAATTAAACCTGCATGTGAGGAATAGTATAACACATCATCTAATGTTCCAGGTTATTCCAATATACCTGTTTTCTGAATAGCACATTGATGTTAATGCATGTTAATATTTTCTCTTTAGATTTCAACCTTAGTTTTGGAATTTTGTCTACATTATATCCTCCAAATTTAATTTCATGTCCAGATTTATTGAAATTAAGCTCATTGAGCCTCATTAGTGCACTCACCTATTTTTATCCCTCTTGGCCAATTTATAGAAACACATATAACTAGTTACTCCTGTCACATTCTTTCGATCAACCATATTTCCTGAAGAAAAATCATATCATAATTTAGTAGAAAATGAAAAAGTGCTCATCTTATTTATCTCCAGGATACAATTTAATTGTGGATATTTTCCTGTTTGTTTTTTGTCATCTCTGTTGATTAACTTCAACTTGAATTTGGGTTCTGACTATTTTTTTGTCTAAAAAGTTCTGCTAAAGATTGATATATGTGCTGGCCTCCGGCTTTTCTTCTTTTGAAGTATTTGAATCAACCTTTGGCCATTTCACTTCTATTAAATTAAAAATTCCTTGAATGTCTTTGTAAACACAATATTTTTTACTCCAGGGATATCCAGTGTAAACTTATATGTTGCATCCTGGATGTCCTTGAGGGATCCAGAGTTCGATTTTTAGTCTATTTGCTTTGTTATGTGTAAATCTGCAGTAGTTTTATGAACTCCTGGCTATTCATCTTTGTTGTCTTATCCATCTCAGTTAGCAATAGATCTTGAGGCAAGTATGAATCACTGTCTGTTCCAGATTATGTCCATTTATATAACTCCCTCCATGATTGTTAACACTGTTTACTGAATGTTGTTTTGATTGAGCTGTTTCTTTTGAGCTGCTTATATTTTGGAATGTTTACTTCTGTGCTTGTTTCAATTTTCCTCGTCCTCTTCTTTCTATTAATAAACTATATTTAGTTGGGCTGTTCTCTAAGGATTCTTTATGGATGTAGCCTCCACTTGCAACATATATGGAATTTTAATCCTTCCAGTTTTAACTGGCTTACATTAGCTTTATAAATTTTTAGCATATAGTTTTGGCTGAATTACATTACTCTGTAGAGAAAGAACTTAACAAACTCTCTACACCGCCAAACTAATTGTGACCAGAGATTCAAATTTCCCAATTGATTTGGAATTTATGTATCTATTTATAAAACATACACTCACCTTTGTCTGTATCTTTCATTGAGAAGTCAGATTAGGTACATATGGTGATGTAGAAGAAATATGTGGTCACTAGGGTTTGAACATGACTTGATGGCATAAATAATCAAAAAATATTTGGTCTTCCTGTTAAATTATTCAAATACTTTCCTGATCATTTCCCCTTTTGCATTGAGTTCCCATAATATGAAGCAAATTGTTTGGCTTGAATTTCCTTTTTTATCAGAAAAAATATTTTTTAAAATATTTGTTTAACTTTTCGTATTTTGAATTCCTTTTCTGTTAACCATCTTTCTTAGTTTAATACCTTTTTTAAGGTATATTGTTTTCTGCTTTCCTAATATTAATTCTATTTCCACTCTTTCTAGGTATAGAATGTGACTTTTTGGGCTGATTGGTTCACTGGAGCTTGTGTCTTGTGGTTTATGTTCATTCCATTTAATGTTTTGTGCAACAGTTCCATCAATATTTGTAGTATTTTTGATGCTCTGCTAAGAAAGATTTCATCATGGAGATTTCCTGTGCCTAAGTGGGAACAATATTATTTAAATCCTGTTGTGGTTTGCTAATAATATTCATTAACATTAGAAAATGCAATCTAAATTATTCATTAGAACAGAAATTTCCCATTGTTAAGCATGAAACTGTAGGATCATTTATATTCTCAGTCTTCACACCTCCCAGAATAGTCTGATTTGCCTCTGTAACAGGGTCATTTGATGCCAGGATATAAGATAGTTGATCCATGAAGGCAGCTTCCTTGGCTAAATCTACTTACTGTTGGACCAATCATGGGAAGACAGAATCATAGAGTCCTCAACTGAGACAAATAAGTCACTGTCTAGAGGAGAGTTAGATAAATGTCTTGTTTGAGGGAAATAACTCTGTAATCTTGGCTTGGCTTCCTCCCTCTTTATTATCCTCTATTCCAGGCTCTGGTTATAATCTGCCTCTTCTGAAGACCATTTGAGTCTTTAAATAATGTTGAGTCCTGAGTAAGTCCTCGGACTTACGAATGACAGCTCGGCAACAGCCAGGCGCGCCTTAGCCAATCATGCGCGACCTGCAAGTTGCCGGGCTGTCATACGAGCGGCTATTGGTTCTCCTGTCTGACAGCTCTATATAAATAGCTGTCAGACAGGGAGAGGGTGCCGGTCTACTTCTGTTGTTTGCATTTGCCTGGAATAAACGTGTTTTACTTACGGTTACCTCAGACGCCTCCCGCCTGGTTCTTTCCGAGAATCTAACAAATAATACAAACTGTCCTTTTCATTACTATATTGTTTTCAATCTTCCTTCTATCTGCAGTAAATTCTCCAAGGTTTATTAACTGGCTGACTTTATTATTGTTAGAAGAGCTAAAGTAAGTTTTCATGAGATAAAAATCATAAGATACAAGGAAATGAACACATACACATAATCCATGTAATTCTATTTCTTGTTGTAACATTTTTTTAACCATATTCTTATTTTAGTCCAATATTTCTTTGCTTCTGCACATGTTCACCACATATGTTAGTATGAACCTATTGCTTGCTGTCATTTCCAACATTTCGCTGACTTGTCTTTAAACATCTTTGCTAATTTTCCTGGTGGCATGTACCATCTGTAAAACATTTTGTATAAGTTTTCTTTGTAAGCTGTTGACATGGTTAATTTATAATTCCTTTCCCATAGTTGGTGCCATTTTTCTAGTTCAATCGTGTGCCCCAAATTCTTTGTCAAAGTTAACATTGTATCTTTAACCATTTCTTCTTCTAGCATAGTTCTTAATAGGTAGCTATATAGTTTCTTGATTATTCTTTCTTCCATTCCCATAAGTATCTTATCCAACTCCAAACTTCCTAAGTTAAAACTGTATCCCTTTTATCTTTTTCATATTTTGATTGTATTTGCAATTGTGAAAACCATCCCATATCAATCCCTTGTTTTTCTAATTCTTGTTTTTGTTTTAGTTCCCCCCTTTCTATTAAGATATCTTTGTATCTAATAATATTTTTCATACTACTATTTGGATGTGTCAATGCTTCCATTATTGAAAGCCACATTGGTATTTCTAAATAGTGTTTCCTTTCACTCTTTCCCATATTGTTAATAATCCATTCCTTACATAATGTCTTTGAAAATAGCCATGTTCCCTACTTTTATCATACCACAAAAAAACATGCCAACCCAATTGCAGTCATGACCTTCCAATGTCAATAATCTTGTATTTCTCAGTAAAATCCATTCTTTCATCCAAGCTAGTCCTGCTGCTTGATAGTACAATCCAAAACCACCTCAAATCCTTACATCTTGCAACATTTTTATATTAATTCTTGATTTTTTTCTCTGCCATATATACTTCCCCACTATTTTATACATACATTCAAAGAATTTTTTTCTCTAATTTTATCGGTATTGTTTGGAATAGGTATAGCAATCTTGGTAATATATTCATCTTTACTACTGCTATTCTTCCCATCAATAATAATTGTAGGTTTTTCTATCTTTCCAGATCTATTTCTATTTGTTTTCTCACCTTATAATAGTTATCCTCCGTTAGTGTTACACATATTGATGTCAATTGAATACCCAAATATTTCAGTTTTTTCACCATCTGTATGTCCAGTTTCCCCATAAACTCTCTTTTCTGTTTTTCTGTCACATTTTTCACCAGAATTTTTGTTTTATCTTTATTAATCTTCAAGCCCACTACTTCTCCATATTCTTCTATTATTTTAACTAGTGTTGGCCCTGTTTCTATTGGATCCACCATAATAAACACCAAATCATCCACAAACGCTTGTAATTTATATTCTTTTTTCTTGACCCTCATACCTTTTACCTCTTTATTATGTCAAATTTCTCTATTCAAAATCTGAAGTGTCAGTATGAATTATAATGGCAATAGTGGACATCCTTGTCTAGTTTTCTTCATCATCGCTATCTTTCCTGTCATATCACCATTTACCATTACCTTTGCCGATTGGTTATTATATATCGTTTTAATCATATTTATAAATCCCTCACCAAAGTCACTGTTTTCATGATTGTTGCAGCATTCCCATGGGCATATGATCAAAATTCAGATACTTGATAACTGCCTGTATTTATGATGGTGTAGTGCCCTTGAGTCATCTGATTTTGTGACCTTCTGACAAGCAAAGTCAATGAAGAAACCAGATTCACTTAACAACCATGTTACTAACTGAACAAATGAAGTGACTTACATAACGACTGGGACAAGAAAGGTCATAAAATGGGATATAACTCATTTAACAATTGTCTTGCTTAGCAAAAATTGAAATTTTGGACTCAGTTGTGATCGTACATCAAGGACTGACTACCTGTAATACAAAATGTTGCATTTAGTTGGATTTTTCATATGGAATAATGGTTTAACATATTAGTTTCCTATTGAGATGAGATACAAGGAATGGTAATTATAAAATATGTGGGGTATGTTTATGTCTGTACCAATTTTGTGGATTTTTTAAGTGTGTGTGGACTTTTGCATAAATCTTATTGTCAAGATACTTTTTTTCAGAGCTATATTAAAACTGGATAATATGTTTGATGTGGTCGTGACTTAAATCATTTTTTTTAAATAAAGGTAGTTTAGCTTTTATACATATACAAATTATTGCTTGCTTGCTTGATTTCTCCCCACCCCCTAATTATGTGTTCTGAGTTGAGAGTGTGTTTGCGTTAAAGCAATGAAATAATTAAAATGAAATTTTTGTCAACAATTCGATAGCAAATTGCATTAAGCGCTTTCCAGATTTAATCAGACATGAATATTCAACTATTGAACAATCACAACAGTGTTTTTTTAATGAAACAGTATGGAATAAATTATGAACAATGACCCAGCATCCTTGTGAATTCAGGGAGTTTCAGATCCAGATATTCAGAGATACAAGACTGGTCAGCATTTTTCTGTCCAGTTAGCCCTTGATTATTCTAGCCAATGATTAGTGGAAGAAAAGAAATATAAAAGCATTGACTTTTGAGCAATACAGAATAATGTTTGTTTAACTGATTTGTGCTGATCTTGACTCACTTCTTCAACCACTTGTACTATCGGTATGATCTTTATGTTTATCTAATAAGTAAATCCAAGTTTATATTTTATTTGTGCTTATCTAGCCTTGGACTAACTATTCTGTCTTATTAAAAAAGTCAATTAGAAATTATGTCCAAATAGGCTGTTGCAATAAATAGGTCAACAACAAGCCCTTTTTAAAGCTGGATTACTCTCATGGATATAGTTTGGGAACAGAATGCAGAGTTTTGCTGAAGGAAGTGCCAAGTTAAATATTAAGGTACTGTAACTTTGGTGATGAATCTGCACACTATTCTGCTGGAATTGTACCAACCTATGTTGACAAATCTTGACTAACTGTGTTATTGTATGAATTAATATAAGACAATTTATTGATTTCTTATGAAGCAGCAACTACATGGTTGTGCTGGCCTATGAAGGGAAAAACATAGTGGACTGTATTTTTGAGTTCTTCAGAACTGAAAATTAAGCAGGCTAGCACAACTTTAAGAAAAAAAATTCAAGTATTAGGCCACATAAGACATTAGAAACGATAGGAAATGATATTTTTGCATGGTATCCCAAGTATTTTAATTGGGATGGCTTCTGAAGTCTTTTCATGTTGATTTATTAATGACTTGTACTGAAAAATTGTCTTTATTTTGTCATTTTATATAGAAATAAAACTGAATGTAATTCACGTCTAGGTGCTGTATGCTAATTTGATTATGAATTAAGATAATCAAAGGATTAATTTTCCAGCAATCTCAAAAACCATTACTGTAGAATATTTTTTGTAAATTATCCCAATCACTATATTACCTCCCTTGCATTATAATGCTGTTCTTTGCCTAACAGCAAAAAGTAATCTAAAAACAGAAGTTCAGCTATTCTACATAAACAATGCAGCTCATCGTTAATAAAAGTCGATCAATCCATGACACGAATATACATTTGCTTTTATAATATTGTGAGAGAACAGAAAAGTGGAATGTATTGTTAAAATAGAAAAGCAGAAAAAGGAGGATATTTAATGATTATATTAACATGTTCTAATTGACTCAAGGGCTCTATAATTTAAACAAGGATAAAGACTATGCTGAAAAATTATACATCAAGTTAGTATTTGAAAAAATATTACTAGGAAATGTGAGGCTATAGGCCAGTGATGGCAAACCTAGGGCACGTATGCCAGAGATGCCATGCAGAGCCTTCTTTGTGGGCACATGCACCATCACCAACTGCTTTCTGGTTTCTGGCGCACCTGCTGATCTTTGTGCATGCTGGAGTCCCCGAAACCCGAAGTTCAGCTGGCCGAGGTGCCAGAAATCAAAAGACCAGGTGGCCAGTGTGTAAATGTGCACCAGCCAGCTGGTGTTTGAGTTTCCAGGGTTGCAGCACACACAGTCCAGTTTGGGCACTCGTCGCCGAAAAGGTTTGCCATCACTGCTATGGGCTATTAAAAAACTAAAAAAACATCCTAGAAGGTAAGAGGAAAATTAAGCTTGGCCAAAAAAAAAAAAATCCCTAATAGACATGTCTTTAGGAAGTCAAAATAAATTTGACTTGAAGAAAAAAAATCACTTTAGAGTTCTGCCTTAAAATATCTAGGAACTTGTACTTTGACTCTGAAAAAACCATTATGTTTGCACAGTACAATGATTTGATTTTCTAGGTTTCTTATATAATCATATATATAAGCCAGGGGTTTGTTTGTTTGTTTTGTTTTGTTTTGTTTTGCCTAGGGTGGGTTCCTACCAGTTCTAACCTCTTCTATAGAAGAGGTACCACAAATCTACCGTGCCGTTTAGAACCGATTCCAGCTTCCTTGACCTGCCCGTCCACACCCTGCTTGCCCTGCCTGCTGCTCACTGATTGGCTGGCTCACCAATCGCCCTGCCCACCTCTAAGGGTCCTATCTAAACCTTAAAGTCTTAAAGCTGTCAAGTTTGAACACCCTTGGGGGGGTTTTCTAAAGGGTTAGGGGTGCAAGGGTCTTGTAACTTGACAGCTTTAAGACGTGCATACTTCAAATGCCAGAGTTTCTAAGCCAACATTTTTGTTGCTAAGCAAGAGTGTTGTTAAGTGAGTTTCACCACATTTTACAAGTTGGCCACGCCCATCCAGTCACATGAAAAGCCACTCCCACATGGTCACATGGCCAGCAAGCCACTCCCACAAAGCAGGCCACACCTACAGAAGAGATTCTAAAAATCTTTGAAACCGACCACTGATATAAGCACATATATAAGCACATAAGGTGGTTTTGCTGAATTCTAGACAAAAATAGGGTCAGCTTGTTTGTGGTTTAAAATATTATTGGCTAATATGTGTATTAAGTCCATCCAAGCAGAATGTCTTACATTGCTACAGCAACATTTCAAAAATATGGAATATTAAAACCTCAACCTTAATGAGGAGTAAAATCCAAATAAGCATAATACATTCCAACTGTTCTTCCATTCCTTTTTCCTTTCTCTCTAGCCGTCTACTGGGAGTTGTACCAAAATTAGTTAGCAAATAATAAGACTGACTATACGGATGTTAGACATCAAAGAAGTGCAATGAGGGATGATGCATGTTCTCTCCTTTATACTCTGTATTTTTTTAATTGAAATACGTTAATTTATATTCTGTTCAGTGAAAATCGTAACTCACATTAAAAGGAAAAAAACAATGAAACCCCAAATTATTTTAGCAAGGGTACTTTCAACTTTTATCTTCATTTGTTTGTAATTCTGGATGCCCTTGATATCTAATGACTAAAACATCAAGGCCAATTTTGCAAGCATTAATAAAATGATTTGCAGTGTACATCCCTATAAACACAAGTTTACTCTTTTGTTTTCTTGTTCTCGTTTAAGCATCAATTATTCTGCCTCAATCTATTGTTTCATAATGATAACAATGAACATGACGATAGCAAACCTAACCCTAGGAAATATTTGGCAAGTAACACAGTAAACTAGGTGAAGGTAAGAATGTGTGGATCTTCAATAATCCAATCCTTTGGCAAATTAGATGAAGTAGATAGAGTTTGTTTGTTTATATAAGTGTATATTTTAACTTTGCTCTTAATTTTTTTTTCAATCTATTTTATTTCAATCTATTTCAATCTCTTTTCAATCTACTCATGTATTTATATTGTTGTATTACGTTGTAAACTGTCCAGAGTCATTTAAGTCAGGTAGATGGGTAATGTAGAAATTTAAGTAAGTGGATAGATAGATAGATAGATAGATAGATAGATAGATAGATAGATAGATAGATAGATAGATAGATGATAGATAGATAGATAGATAGATAGATAGATAGATAGATAGATAGATAGATAGATGATAGATAGATAGATGATAGACAGACAGACAGACTCTGAATATATATCTGTGAATATGTGTCTCTTTCTGTGTGTGTTTCATTTAAATGTAAACAAAAACACAAATGTAATACACATGCAATATACATAAAAGAAGAATCTAAATTAGCTTTTTTATTTGGTTTAATTTTATATTTACCAGCAGGTTGAGGGTTTTTTTTTTCCATTGAGATGTCTTCCAGTGTTAGGGCTTTCTGGCAAACTTTGTAATGGGGTTACATAGGATACATGGTTATTCCAAGAAATATTGAAAATGGAATAATTTGCAAAGATCCCATATTGCATTTGAAAACATTTGAAAGCCCTTTAAGAAGACCAGTGGCTAGATTGTACATTTTTTTAACGTGAGTTCCCCACAAATTTCTATGACTTTTTTTCAGGCAGAATTCTTTTATATTTCTGTTGATAGCTATGGCTTTATATAGTTAAATATTAAAAGTACAAATATAGTACGTTTGACACAATATGGGAATATTCCTGTCTTAATGCTTCCCCTCTTTAAAAGTTCCAATGAAGCACCCTCCATGAGGGACAGTCGATCATGCTTGCTCATTCATTTCTACCATACTGTATATATTGGCAAAACTTGATATGCATATTGACATGAGTTGAAAGGATATTTCATATACTGACATTGTCATGTTTTCCTTAATTTTTCACATTTCAGTGCTGGAAAGCACAACTATAGAACAATGTCATACTATCAATGGCAAGTAATAGATGCAGTTAAGGGTTAAATTAAAAACAACAACAAAACATCCCTCATATACCATGGGATCTCTCAGATTGAAGAATTAATTAAATGTTCTGTGTGTGCTAGTAGCCTAGCAACCAGGTGGAGTTAAGAAAGTTACTGGTAGGATTCTTTGTATTCTGCTTTCATTCTGAAAAAGCTCTTATCCTAATACTCCAGGCTTCTAGAAGACTTTTGTTTAACTTTTACACCATAAAAAGTTTACCACATTCTTGACTCAATGCACCAAGTAGGCCTGTAACTCTGTCAGTGTACAGATGAAGGGAATAGTGAGAGATTGTCTCCAGAAATTGTGGGTGCTCCAATACTGGAGAATTTTAAGAAGAAATTCAACCATTTGAAAATGAGCAACCATTTTTCTGAATTAGTATTGGTTTTTCTCCCTGAGTAGCGGGTTGAACTAGGTTAGGGGTTGGCAACCTTTAACTCTCAAAGAGCCATTTGGACTCATCTGCCACAGAAAAGAAAACACCGGGAGCCACAAAACCCTTTTGACATCTAAATGCAGATAACACTGCATGTATCGTTTTTTATCTTTAACATTTCTTTTCTTGGATTTATCCATGACTGGTTTACCAGGTGGCAGAAAGTTCAATAAATTATGTGCTGGCAGGTGTCACACATTGACAGTTGTGACCCATATTTTGAGAGACGGGGAGCCGCAGCAGAGGGATGAAAGATCCACATGCAGCTCCAGAGCTGCTTGTTACCGACCCCTGGGCTAGGTCCATTCGAACTCTGTTATTCTACTCTGGTTTCTCTTCAGATCGAATAAATCTTTCACCTTAACTCTGTTATTCCATTATGTCCCCCCACAGTTATGAGATCACATGTTGGGCACTTGGCAACAGGCTCCCCTTTCCTACTATTTGCAAAGTTCTGCAATTACATGGTTGTGATTTTTGATATTTTTTGCTAGTTTACTTCTAGTTTCAGGCAAAAAATACTCCTTTGATATAATGGATTTGCTTAACAACCATTGCAAAAAATGTCACAAAAATAGTGACATTGTGATCCACTTAACGGCTGTAATTATTTAATAATGTAATTCCGGGCACAATTACAGTCATAAATGGAGGACTATCTATATGGATCAGGCTACAGCATAAGGTTCACTTCACTGCAATTGCATATTTGTTTGCTAGTTGACTTTCTAGATTGCTTAATTAACAAACAACTCTAAGCAGCTTCCGAAACTAAAAGTACAATAAAATATAGGGGACGAAAACCCAACAACATTCAGCATAGAGTAAAACACAATCAGCATATGGTGAGAAACCAAAAGTACTCAACATATCTGTATTTCATTAACACTAAAAGGGGAAATCACCCATATGTATGCTGCTTCCATTTGAAATTCGATTTCAGATTAGGTATGCAATTAGAATCAAGCTTTCTGTGTGTTTCCAGTGCATTTTTTTAAATAACCCTCACTAAAATGTTCTAAAAACTGACTATAGTGCAAATCTGGCATAAAATGAGAACACGCTTTTTAGAAATAAGAAATTGGGTGCTCATGCACCTTCATATCGACCAAGATTACTTTGCTGCTGCCTAAAAGAGATCTGTTGTATAAATGAGCAATATGAATTCAGTAGCATCCTCTAATGCCCAAGTTTCCTAATTTAATTTTAATGAAATTTTCCATATGGGTTTTCACAAGCAGTACCTTCTTTGACACATGAATTATTAATACTGCTATGAACGTGAGTCTCCAGTACCCTATAACTATATTGGTAATAACTGGTTCTGCAGCATTTTTTATCCCTCTAAAAGGGTACCAAATTGATCCTTAAAGACTGCTCTCTAGCCACCTTTATTCTCCAAAGGATGCTGTAAACAACATGAATCCTGCCCAGAGGACATTAAAATACAACAAAAAAGCAGATGCTTTCAAGTATGGAAAGGCAGGTCATTGTTTCTTTGCTTGAACCAATACATAACTTGTTTAGATGCTTAATTGGCAAAATAGGATACACAAACAAGAAGCAAAGCTACCCCTGTCAGTTTTCAAAATGACCTATTTCCCTAACACATGGCAAAGTGAATATGAATCTCTTCTCTTTCCCACTCATTTGAAAAAGTGTTGGCTTCCTCACAGGCTCTCTTGATGCTGAAATTGTTACAATAGAATTGCTTCTTTGAAAATAGATGTACTGATGCTTGGATAGCTGTGATTTGTGTTGGGTCCTTCAGCTGAAATATTTTATCAAAGCTCTCTGCAGACCCACCCAATTGTGATTGTATGATTGATTTATTATGGCCATCATATCAGTATTAACTAGAAATTCAAGTGGAGATCTGTCCCATATCCACTCTGAATCAAGTTCATCTACATTGTTGCTGATTGTCCTTTTCTTCCCCTTCCTTTCACATGTTTCAAGCATTATCTTTTCTTCTTTCCTTCCATTTTATTTAGATATAAAATTCAATTGCATGAAGAAGGACCATAATCTTATATCCACTTATCAGGAAGTCAGTGTCATTTTTCTCAGTAAGATGACTCTAGAGTTGACATTATACATACATACACACACACACACACACGTATGTATGTATATATGTATGTATATGTGTTTGTGTGTGTGTGTGTATATACATACATACATACTTACATACATACATACATACATATTAGGGCTGAACTTGGTTAGAAATCCAAAAATCTCAAGGTTATAAACTAGACTGAAAATCAAATGCATCTCAGAAACTCATTGTAGCATATCATTTCCAGGAGAATGACTTATAACCTTAATATTTCTGGATTTATAACTAGGTTTAGTCCTAATTAATGTTTTAAATTCAGCCAAGATCAGCTAGATGCACCCAGCTAGACTGATATATATATATAGAGAGAGATTTAATATAAATTTGTGACCCTGTACAGACATAAACACAGCACATGAAAAGACTGCCTGATCTCTGCTGAGAGATAACCACAGTGTTGCCTGTTCTTCAGGAATAATAGCAATAGTACTTAGATTTATATACCGCTTGACAGTGCTTTACAGCCTTCTATAATAATTGTATACAGCTATTGGCATAACAGTTTGCTTGAAAGTTGACTTATTTTCTTTTGTTATGATCCTTAATTCTTTGAATAAGGCAATTTTCATATTCTGATCAAAAGTAAGCATATCCAGTGGCAGAAGTTAATGAGCTTTGCTTGTGATTCAGTCTTGGTTTCTAGTTGCTTCAGTGCAACTTGTTTAAAGAACATAATCAACTGAATCGAGATGAGCCCAAACTATTTTGATAACATGGTTCCTAGTAGAAACTTTTATATAAAAGGGAATGATGTGGATTTCATGCAAAGATAGTATCACATCTTAAACAAACAAATTTATTTTGAAAAAAAATCACTTGAATATATTCTATACTGGTTATGCCAAGCAAGTTTCTAAACCTTTCTTTTTTATGATGTCTTCAGTTGTCTTTATTCAGAAAGGCTAAGAAACTCAAGTTAAGGAGAGAATCTGTAGCTTCTGAGTAACCATCTGGCTCAATAGTAGTAATGTGAAAGGGATCTTGGAGTGGGCGAGCACTTAAATATGAGCCAATAGTATGCTGCAGCTGGAAATGTTAATACCACTTGATATTGTCTTGGTAAGACCACACTTGGAATACTGTATCCAGTTTTGGTCACCACAATGTAAAAAAGATGTTGCAACTCTAAAAACAGTGCAGAGAAGAGCAACAAAGATGATTAGGGGACTAAAACATATAAAGAACATTTGCTAGATAGGTCTAGTTAATGAAAAAAGTATTAGGGGTGATATGATAGCAGTGTTCCAATATCTCAGGAGTTGCCATGGAGAAGAGGGAGTCAACCTATTCTCCAAGGCAGGACAAGAAGAAATAGATGGAAATTAATCAAGGAGAGGAAAAACCTAGAACTAATGAGAAATTTCCTGACAGTTAGAACAATTAATCAGTGGAATAACTTGCCTCCAAAAGTTGTGAATGCTCCAGGTTTTTAAGATGAAATTGGACAACCATTCATCTGAAATGGTATAGGATCTTCTGCCTGAGCACGGGGTTGGACTAAAAGACCTCCAAGGTCCCTTCCAACTCTATTGTTTTGTTATTATTCGATAAACTAATTGTTTACTGTTAGAACTAGAATATATTTCCTAATTGGGATGACATATTTTCCTGCATGAATATTTAACTACCTGCATGTTTGAAATCATAGATGTGTAGTCTGAGATAAAGCAGTTTAGTGACTGAATTTGAGAAAAAAGAGGGAGAAGCAAAGCGTTTTAATGTATCTGGACCTGGCACAAGTTTTGTTGGAAGCTATGGAGATACATCATGTTATATTGAGATCTATATTGTTGCTTTGAAAATCCATTTCTTCTGTATTTTGATGTTGTTTTTACTAGACTCTGCTTATAACTTGGCAATTAAAATCATTTTTCAGAGAAGCCATGTATTTCTGATGCATTTATTAGAGGAAACCAAATTCCTTATATCTCTATATTTCATAGCAGTCAGACAAATGAGGGATCAATGAGTTAGATACTTGTTTCTGTTCTAAATAAGAAAGTTTTAAATTGACAAAGATTAATAGCATGTGATAGATGCCTATATGAAAAGAGAGATTTTGACAAACTGCATGATCTGATTCCATTATTATTCGAATATTATGAAATACAGTGCACAGGTATGACAGAAAGAGAGCTATTAATCAGATGGCTCTCTGACACCCAAGTGCTTAATCAAATCCCAGTGAAATCAAATGGATTATATTCAAATAGGTATTTTTTTAGATCATACTCTGCTTGACAGCTCTGAGGTTTAAAATGCTATAATCCGTTGAGTATATGGTGAACTTATGTCATATTCTAGACAAATATATTACACTTTGTAACAAATTATTTTGTCAACATGTACTCCAGCAGATGAGAGGCTATGAAATTTGATTTTTAGCTTACAATGCCTCCCATCCTTTATATTTAAAAACCATATTTTTGGATAAATTTAAAAAAATATATCCAATTCCGTGTCCATAAAATGATGAGCATATTTAAGTTGGGAATTTTGGAAATTGCTGTCAATATATATGGACAACACGAGATAGGAAAGGCCCTTTTTCCTAAGTATACATATGTCTTCTGAATGCTTACAAACATATATTCATAATATTGTTTACCATGTAATTGAACAAGTCTTTCTTTAATTTACAGGGGATGCATGTGACTCTAATCCTTGTGAAAATGGAGGCATCTGTGTGTCTGGTTTGGATGGTTTCTATACTTGCGAATGTCCTGATGGCATCACAGATTCCAATTGTTCTAGTGTTATGGAGGTTGGTAAGTGCAAATAAACAAAACAGCAAAAATGTTAATATATATTGTTATTTTCTAAACTATGAAAGTGCTACATTTCCTAATCTTTCTTGTGATAATCAAGCCATGATCTTCAAGCCAAATGGTTTAATTTTAATCTTTGTTTAGTGACTTTATATGTTCCTACGCTGGCTGTCTAACTGGTTTGAGAACAGTGTGCATTATTTTAACAAATCTGATAACAATTTGAAATAATCAGGATATGTATCTTATAAATATGACTTGAATAGGTAGCATGGGAGACATAGTACTAGCAATAGCAGTTAGACTTATATAGCGCTTTACAGTGGTTTACAGCCCTCTCTAAGCAGTTTACAGAGTCAGCATATTACCTCCAACAATCTGGATCCTCATTTTACCCATCTCAGAAGGATGGAAGGCTGAATCAACCTTGAACCTTGTGTGATTTGAACTACCAAATTTCAGGCAGCTGGCAGGCAGCAGAAGTATTCTGCAGTACTACACTCTAACCATTGCACCACCATGGCTCATACATGAAGCATGGTGAATCAACATTGTATTGTACATGGTTGCATGTATGGGTTCAGATGTACATTCATTCATGGTCCAATTAATAAGAGTAAATTGAGGTCACCAAGAAAGATAAGAGGGTGTGAGCAGGATGCTGCCCACGTTAGTAGTGAAGTTAGCTCGTTCGCATGAATGAAGTCATAATCTGTTACATAGTAAAAAGTGAAATGTGATGTTTAAGGACAGTTCACAGACAATGGACTGAGGAAGAGACTTTTTATAGAAGATAGCAATACCATCCATGTAGGGATTTCACAGTCGGACCAGTGAACATGCTAGTGGTAATGAAGTCAGGGAAGGATGCATTCAACCAAGTCTCGCAGAAAAATATAAGGTCAAATATAGCCATTTTTAGTAAGCCATATTTAGGAACTCAGGCATTTTGTTTGCGAGGCTTCTTGGTTGAGTAGCTTGCATTTCAGGTCTGTAGTGGTGAATCTGGAGGTAGAATGTATACCTAATTTTGGTTGTTAGGAGAGTGGTTATTGGGACATCTACTGTTGCCCTACCCCATTCCTAAGAGGTCAGTAGGAGCATGCATAAGCGCACCAGCATGCCTAACATCTCTGTCCTACTGTACCCATTTATTTGTACCCATTTGCTGTGTTCTTATTCATGTTTATTCTTATTCCTGTTACCTTGTACATGAGTGACAAACTAAATGAGTAAAATAAATAAAATAAGCATGCCTCTATTCCCTAACTACAAAAAAGATCCATGCAGACTTTACAAGGAAGCCTAAAATACTGTCATGAGAATGCTACCATAGACCTTCTAGGTAGAAATTAATTTTATTGGCTTTACTGGATGGCATAATGTGTAATGGGGCCTTTAGTATATTTCAAAAACTATGGACGTTACAACACATATTACAAATAATCTGAAGCCCATATTGTACGGTTGGGAGGCAAGTGAAGTATTGCAATAGAAATAGAAGCCAAAAGAATTACTGCTTCAAACTTAAATTACACTTGACCAAAGAACTTCCTGGATGCTTGTTTTATTGCAATGAAGTTTAGATCCATTTTTCCAGTTAATAGGAGTGGGTGGAAATGAGAAAGCCTTGCTATCTGCCAGTTCTATAAAATCAGCCTGGGATTCCTGAATCAACCTTTCCATCTCATGAATCATTTGCAGTAAATAAGGCTTCAACAATCTAAAAAAACAGTGACAACTTTTCCGTTACATTCTTAGGAGCAAGAGTTGTACATTGTGAATATAATTAAGATATGTCTATATATTCTTTTTTTTGTACTGTATATGTTTATCTTTGTTTGTATGGATAGCCCAACATAACCCAGTCAGACTTGTACCTATGGTACAGTATGTAATCTCAGACCAGTTGAGTTTATTTACACTGAAGGTTTTCTGTCAACACAACTCTTTTCTACTAGGGCTATTGGTTCTCGTTGTCTGGCTATAAAAGGTTTTCAGAAGAGGCTCAACAGTGAACTCTGAAGGCTGATATAATTGGTTTTCTGATTGAAATTTCTGTCAAAATTACCATGACTTACACCCTACCAGTCATTTTAAATGCTATTTGCTTCCTATTTAGCAAATTATTTATTTTATGCTGGTTAATACAATGATTGTATTTATTTAGATTTGGTGTTCTTCCACATAACAGAGGGTTGAACCAGAGGATCTCTGTATTTTTTTCCTTATGCCAAATATGATGGTTCTATGATTCTATTTCACTATAAATCTAATTCTTTTTAAAAAGAAAATATCATATTTTTATGCCACATTATTGGAGTTGGGATTAAGGTTAGAGTTAGGGTTTTCCCCTATTTTACACTGTTGGAAAAATAAGTATATGAAGCTCTGATGTCCAAAATTTGTTCCAGATTTGTCTTGGGCTATCTATTAAATTTATGTTTCTAGACTATGGACACCGCTTATTTATGGTAATTTGATACTCATTCTGTAGGCAAATTTTTACATAAACTCTTTTTGAAAAAAAGTTTCAAATGCCTTTCATAAATGCAGTTGGAGTTTGAACATTACATTTTTGCTTGTTTTTTTAATCACAAATTCCACCATAAGTTTAGAATTTGCTGCAAATTGGTCATATTTCTTTGAAGATTTGGATCAAAGGGATGTCTTTCTCCATGACCGTACTACCCTTTTCAAAATATGAGGCGGAAAAGACCAATTCGTGTGTTTCTGTGCTGGATCAGATTCTATAATTTCAATATAAACGCAAGAACAATGAAGTCAGTGTCAATCAGTGAACACCATCTCCATAGGCATGAGTACATAAACAAATAATGCACTTTTCATATAATACTAGACCCGAGAATCAGGTAATTATCAACATTTGTTAAAATGGGATTCTGATCACAAGGCTATCAACCATTAACAAAGCTAGAACAGATGTGTTTTTTGGAAGAGGGGAAGTAGTCTGATTAGATATTGCTCATGTTTTCATTTTATTTTGCAGTTTGGGCTTTTTTTGTCATCTACTTAACATAAGCACTCTAACTAGAGAAACATTTGGCTGAACAAGATTGGTTTTGCAGATAAAAAAGCAGATATCATCAGGCCCATTTGATTCATTCAAAATGACTAAATATATTGCAATTTAACATAAGAGCCCCAATGCTTTCAAAATGAGACATTTAACTTTAGCTCTTATTTTTGCTGGCACAAAAAAAAAGAAATAAGTATCAGCAGCTGCAGTGACTCATTGACATACTAGTTTAGATTGTTATAACTGAAAAGTATGTGGTCTGTCTTGCTTTAACCAATGACATCTTTTAGATTAATAATATAAGTAAATATAAATGAGTTTTGGAAAATGATTGTGGGTAATTTCCAGATAAATTTGTAGCCGGCACATTCAATTAATGCACATATTCAGACCTGAACATTCACACACACCACTTATTTCAACCAGCAATAATACAGCTTGAAATTTATTAAACAACACACACATTTAAGAAAAAGTTAGCCGGCAAGATGAAAGCAGAAAAAGAAATATATGAACAGGCAAAAGTGCACAGTATCTAAATATCAAATCACAGAGATTTCCAGAGTCACTAAAGCAAATACCATTGGATAATTAATATGGACAGTCTCAAAGAAACCATGACTGGTTTTACCTTCCCTGTACTTCTAGGGAAACTTTTATTAACTTTAACAAATCTATAGTCATAATGTCTACCATATCACTTATTAGTGACACTGTACCATACCATCAAATACTTATAGTAACACAGTGGTGGGTTCCGGATCCCATTGCAACTGTACCAGTTGCAACAGGGCCCACCATCCACCACATGATGTGTGCAGTGCACGCATGCATCCTTACCTCTTGTGATGCCTCCGCGAGCCTCTGTGATGCTCCAGCTGCTCGGCGGAGTATCACACAGGCGCCGTGCGCTTCGTGTGCATGCGTGGAAGCGCCGAAGAGCTCAAATAGAGGTAAGGAGCTCGGGTGGGCCCTATGGAGCACTGTACTGGAAAGGTACTCGGTGCTCCGGTCAAGCAACGGTACGTGCGTACAGGGGCGTACCGCCTGCAACCTAACATATATGTCTACACCTGTATGGATATCTTATTCCTAAACAGTCAATAACAATTCTATTTCTGTTGCCTAAGTTTACTCCAAAGTCTTCAGCCACTATTTAGCCATCTCCAAGTTGGTTTCCCTTACTATCAATTGCGTTTGAAGGATTGATTTAGCCTTTTTGCAGTCTGTGCTGAGGTAACAAAAGGAATGTGATGGCTGGCTGTAGCTTCTCAGCGTATCTGTTGAGTGGTGAATCTACCGGACTCTTCTCATTTTACCATCTTTCACCTTCAGCTGGCTTGCTCAAGTCAAAACCTGCTCCTCCTTTACCATTAGTTGCCTGTTGAGCTTATTGTTAAAAATACCTCTTTTCTTCTCACCTACATGACACAAATTTTCCTCTTAAACACCCACACTCTGATGCCAACCATATTTTGCTTCTTATAATTGGGAACCAGGTGTGGTGTAATGCTCCTCAGGCTGCCCTAAAGTCCCCTAGGAGAAAACAAATGAGAAATAAGAGCTCCTGCTAGCCACTGAGAGGCTTTTGTGCCACAAGGTAATTTGAAATTGACCTAAAAGGTCCTGACATTTAGAGACAATTTCCCCCAGAAAACCTCTGGCTTCCTTGAGATTTATTTTAAAAGATTTGGTTGAAGCTGCAAGAATAAAAGACTTTATTAAGCCAAGCTGCTTTCCCACACAGAGTGGGAAAGCTATGCCTAAATGACCTCTTCTTTCTTCTTCTTCTCCTCACATAGGTAGACATACATTTTACTTCGCAGACTGAAGTCTATTGCAGATCTGCAGGAATTAACATGGCATGAAAAGACTAAAGATTATTGCACAGTACTAGGAAGCTTGGAAAGTAGGTTAGAGTTTCATTAAGCCTCTTGGAGCATAAGGTCTCCAGTTGTCAGGGCTAAATGTTAATACAATTTATATGATTGTTTAATGCTGGGAAGCCTCTGACCTATTTACACAGGAGTGAAATATCCCAAGTCCAGCATATTAAGAGCCATCTAGGTTTTCTATTGTTCATTTTAATGTGCTGTGACCACACCAGCTTTTTGACCTCTTTGGACATTTTTTCCCCCACTGGGAAAACAACCTGTCACTGAGATTTAACGCATTTAACAGAAAAGCTTATTAGACTAAGCAGTCTAGAAGAATGCCGTATTGATATATTGCAGATCATGATGCAATTATCACCTCTGTCAAATGTTTCCAGGCTTACAAGCAGTGATCACAGGAAAAAAAGGAGGTTGATGAATTAATTAAAAACAACATCAATCAAGCCCAAACATATATTTTTCTTACTCCCTAAAACTTTTGTTGGTTGGAGAACATATTTCACTTTTTATAGGGAATAAAACTGCAATGGGTGGGATGGTGATTCAAACTGGCCAAAGCTAATTTCACCCACAAGAAACTGGCAGTTTTCCATTTGTTCCCATCAGTTTGGCAGAGGAACTAAAAGTTTGTTGTTTTTGTTTTTGTTTTTAAATGGTGTAGTTATGTACTGTATGTGTCTGTGTGTGTTGCTCTTCTTTACAATGTCTTATCTCAGGTATAAAAACTGAATTGGCAATTGCATTGTCAGTCCAGGTAATTTCCTAAAAGAAGTGATTGGGGTGGCCAACAATGGATGGATACTTAGCTATTCTGACACCAAAATGCAGAAGAATTTTAGGGCAAAGGGAAAGTCTTATCCTGCAGGCTTGTCCCAGATATTCAGTCCCAGGGACCCAACAAGTCGAGGCAAGATCCCTGCTCCACAACATCTAACTCTTCCTCTTGGTAATTCTTGAAATGATTCGATTGCTTCAGATTATAGCTATTTAAGCTTTTTGTCAAACGCTACTAAAGAATGTAGAGATGAAAATTAATATGTCAGTCATGGTTTCATGGTTTCAGTGCCTTCTGATGAACTGCATTGGATCCTAATAGATAATCTTGTAATGTGTTTTTATTCTACTTTAGACATTAATTTTGATCCCAGGATTATATCTAGGTGCTGCCAGAAAGTTATTTCATTCATCAACTGAGTGAAACAACAGCAAAATACCAACTTTTTCTATTGATTTTCTTTTATTTTCATATCCTATCCTGTTCCAAAAAATTATCTTAATTCACAGAATTTACATTTGCACAGAGTTATAGGAGGTGCAGTTGATATGTTTGACTGGAAAGAGGGAAGTGTTTGTTTTAAGCTAGAGTAAACTGCTGTTAGATACATTGTAATTTTCTATTTCTGAATTCTGTGGTTCAGCATTGAACTATCCATTAGTTTTAGTTTTAGTTAGTTTAGTTTTAGTTGAGTTTATTTATAGGCCGCCCTTTTCCCTGAGGGGACTCAGGGCGGCTAACAACTTGTATGGGAGGGGAAGACATACAATAACATAAAAACACAATATATAATTAAAACCAAGCAACATTCATACAACATTCGGGTGGGGGCGGACTATGGTCTTACCCCCAGGCCTGGCGGGATAGCCAGATCTTGAGGGCTGTGCGGAAGGTCTGAAGGGTGGTGAGGGTACGAATCTCCACGGGGAGATCGTTCCAGAGGGTCGGAGCTGCTACTGAAAAGGCTCTCCTCCGCGTAGTTGCCAGCCGGCACTGGCTGGCAGATGGCACTCGGAGGAGGCCTAATCTGTGAGATCTTATGGGTCGAGAGGAGGTGATTGGCAGGAGGCGGTCTCCCAAGTACGCAGATCCACTACCATGAAGGGCTTTGTCGGTAGTAAGAAGCACCTTGAAGCGCACACGGAGATCAACAGGTAGCCAGTGCAGCTCACGGAGGTGCACCCACAATCACTCGCGCGGCCGCATTCTGGACTAGCTGAAGCTGCCGGATGCTCTTCAAGGGCAGCCCCATGTAGAGCACATTGAAGTATTCCAGCCTAGAGGTCACGAGGGCGCGAGTGACTGTTGTGAGAGCCTCCTGGTTCAGGTAGGGTCGCAACTGGCGCACCAGGCGAACCTGGGCAAATGCCCCCCTGGTCACAGCCGACAGGTGGTAATCAAAGGTCAGCTGCGGATCCAGGAGGACTCCCAAGTTGCAAACCCTGTCTGAGGGGTGTAAAATTTGGCCCCCCAGCCTGAGCGATGGAACACCAACCAAATTTTTGGGAGGGAAACACAACAGCCACTCGGTCTTTTCTGGGTTGAGTACAAGCTTGTTAGCCCTCATCCAGTCCCTAACAGCTTCAAGTCCCTGGTTCATCACGTCCACCGCTTCATTGAGTTGGCACGGGGCGGACAGATACAGCTGCGTATCGTCGGCATATTGGTGGTATCTTATCCCGTGCCTCCGAATGATCTCGCCCAGCGGTTTCATGTAGATGTTAAATAGTACGGGGGACAGGACCGACCCCATTATAAAAGTATGGGGATCAATAATTAATTCATAAATATATATTCTGACACAGTACAATGTTCTCTTTCCTTCCCCTATTGGTATGCAAATGTAATCACAAGTCCTTACCAACTTATAGTACTATTCTCGCTAACTACTTCGAACAAGAAAATGGGATGTGATTATATAGTCACACTTGTTTTGCTTTTTAAAAACATTTCTCTTTAATTAGTGCTATATTAGTAAAGAAAAGCAGTATATATTAACAGATTTTCCAGAGTGGGTTTGCAGGATGATCCAGAGATAGTTTCATCACAGCCAATTGGCCTTGAGACTGGGTTGAAGCTGAAGCCATGCCTCTGAGCTCTCTCTTCTGACTCCAGTTTCAATCCAGTCTGGCCAGAGAGAACATTACTTTTCTTAGACTCCTGAAAAGTTACCATTTCTGGACCCTCCTTAACTCACACCATTCTTTATCTGAGACCCCACCTCCACATTCATGTAAGTCCCTGGTGGTGGCTGTGGTTTTTCAGCTGCCTGGCGTTGCAAACAGAAGGCCTGGAGGCTCCAGAGGCTTTTTTGTTTTTCCGGCAGCCATTTTTAGCCAGCAGCCACATGGTGTCTCAATCTTTGCGATCGACACTGGAGGGGGGCTAATGGGCTCTGGTTACCAGCCCGACAGCCCCTAGAGACCAAATCAGATTGCTGGATTCCCGCAGAGAGTGCTAAGAAGAGCATGAAGCCCATGGCGCCTTAAGAAGCTGCAGAAGCGGCTTCTTGTGTGTAGTGGCAGCAGACTCCCCTAGAAGCCGCAGCAGCCCCAGAGCACGCCAATTGTGGCATTTTCAAATCAGGGAGAGCTGCGAGGGGAGTGAAGACTCTGCTGCAGCCGCGGAAGTGGAGGTAAAGATAGCGTGAGGAGTGGTCATAAGTAGAAGCATGATGGCAAAAAGTATTGTAACTTAAGAATGAAGACAGAGGCTCTGGTTCGGTAACGCTGTAACCAATTTAATATAACAGTAACTATTAACAAAGTATCTAAGGAAGACCGGCTGTGAGCACAGTAGAAACAATTGTAACAAAGATTAGACCGGTAGTCTGTGGAGAAGAAGCAGCGAAGCAGTTCCAGGTAGACTGGTATGTTCGGCTGCCAGTTGAAGAATCCGTTGACAGTTGGAAAAGCCTGCCTTTTATATACCAGCAGCTCGGCAACTGACAGACGCGTCTGATTGGCTAAGACGCGCCTGGCTGCTACCGAGCTGTCATTCGTAACTGCGAGGACTTTCTTTCAGTATACAACACTTCTTCCCCCCCAGCTGTGCGCATGCTTGATGTTTGCGCACGCGTATTCTTCTAAATAGGCATGAGAACGGCGGACATGCCCCGAACGCCGCAATTGGATTGCAGGCGGATCCTCAAGAAGACGTCCCTGTCTGAGCTCCTCCCTTCGGGGAGTGAAGCTCCAGGTGACGTCTGATGGTCCTGAATCCCTGAGTGGAAAATTGCAACTGTATGGTAAGCTGGGCGAAGGGGGCGTGGCCGAGGATGGTGTCGGATTGTAGGCGGCCTCTGAGTGGGTTGGACTAGTGCTATATTGACCTAAGGGGTTTGCGAGAACGGATTGAGAAGGAATAACTAACTCATCAGGGTTTTCTCCCCTCGATGATAACAATGAGCTAGGCTGGCCTGAATTGGAGAAAGCTGGAGTGTTTTGATTATTAAATTGCGATTACGGTTTCAGGGCTGGCCGAGCTGCGTCTACGCCAGACCCTTGCGTGTCGGCTTGAGGAGTAGATCCGGATGCCTTTCGTTGCCTTAACTGATCCAGGTGCCTCCTCCAGGTGGATCCATCTGGTATTCGAGCCCTGTAGGAAACGGGTCCTGTTACTTCAGTGATAACTGCAGGAACCCATCTAGTTTCCCTTCCGTAATTCCTAGCCCAAACTAGGTCCCCTGGCTTGAAAGTGCGGGAGGGAGTTGGATGCCCCAGTTTGCCAGACTGAATTCCTGAATAGACGGGATGCAATCTATCCAGTGTGGTCCGCAGGCACCTGCCCATCAGCATCTCTGCGGGGCTTTTCTGTGTCAGGGGGCGGGGAGTGGAATGCTGTGCCAGTAAGTACGCATCCACCCTTGCCTGCCAGTCCCCTCGGTTTAGCCGGCCCAAAGCCTCCTTGGCCGATCTAACCGCCCTTTCCGCTTGGCCATTGCTGGCCGGATGGTAAGGGGCAACCAGCGCGTGGCGGACCCCTTGCTCGGCCAGGAAGGTTTGAAACGTTGTGGACGTGAATTGCGGGCCGTTGTCGGACACTACTGTGCCGGCAACCCATGGGTTGCGAACAAACGTCGCAAAGCTCGCACAGTACTGTCAGATGTGGTGGAGTGCATGAGCAATACTTCCACCCATCGAGAGTACGCATCCACAACTATGAGAAAGACCTGTCCGTGGAAGGGGCCAGCAAAGTCTAAATGTATTCTTGACCATGGTCCACGAGGCATCTCCCATTCCCGGGAGGGAGAGGAAGGAGGGGATGGTCGGGACTGCTGGCATGTTTCGCATTTGGCGACCCAGGCTTCAATATCAGTATCTAATCCTGGCCACCAAACAAAACTGCGAGCAAGAGCTTTCATTCTGCTGACTCCAGGATGATTTTCATGAAGGCGTTGCAAGATCTGTTGTCGGAGGACCGTTGGGATGACCACACGGTCGCCCCACAACAGACAGCCTGAATGAATGGAAAGCTCTAACTGTCTGTTTTTTAAATGTTTGAACTGCGGAGGTAAGGCACCCGCAGGCCAGCCTCTCAGGACCCAATTCAATAGTTGTGACAATGTAGGGTCAGACCGAGAGTGAGCAGCCACGTCTGTAGCTGTCAAAGGCAACTCCAGCTGTGCAATTGCCAGGACTGAAAGGCAAGGAACCGCTTTAACTTCCTTGTCCGGAAGTGGGCAGCGACTAAGGGCATCTGCATGCCCTATTTGCTTGCCCTGACGGTAGCGTAAGGCGTAGGAGTACGCCGCTAAGAACTCCGTCCAGCGGGTCATCCTTGGGGACAGGATAGGAGGGGTCGGCCTATCACCAGCCAGAAGCCCAAGGAGTGGCTTATGATCCGTGAATAGGGTGAAATGCCGGCCATATAAGTAATCATGGAACTTTTTAATTCCTGACACTGCAGCCAGAGCCTCCTTGTCAATCTGGCTGTAGTTCCTCTCTGCTGAGGACAGTGTCCGGGAGTAAAAAGCTATGGGAGCTTCTGAGCCATTGGGCAGGACGTGGCTCAGAACAGCCCCCAAACCCACAGGGGAGGCATCACAGGCTAGAGTCAGGGGCATCTTGTCGCTATATTGCACTAAGACTGCCTCTGACGTCAGCAGGGATTTGACAGCCGCGAATGCATGCGCTTCGCGGCTGCCCCATTGCCAAGGCGCGGATCGGTCGAGCAACCGATGTAGCGGCTCGGCTAGTGATGCCTTGTGGGGAATGAAAGGCACGTAGAAATTTAAAAGCCCCAGGAACGATTGTAGCTGCGCCTTTGATGTAGGAGCAGGAGCGTTCCTGATGGCTGCCAATTTAGAAGGGGTAGGGTGGATTCCCTGGGCATCAATTGTGAAAGCCAGGAAGTCCACTTGGGGCACAGCAAAGAAACATTTGCTGCGTTTTAATTTGAGTCCCGCGCCCCTGAAATGGTCGAGGACTTTCCTTAATACTTTGATGAGGTCTGAGCGGCTGTTTGCAGCGATCAGGACGTCATCAAAGTACGGTACCACGCCAGGGAGCCCATGGAGCAGCCGCTCCATGAGGCTCTGGAAAATCCCCAGGGCAACGGATACGCCGAATTGGAGGCGGCGACAACGGAAAGCCCCCCGGTGGGTGATGATGGTTTGGGCAGCCGCCGCATCGTCATCCACAGGAAGCTGCTGGTAGGCCTGCGCCATATCCAGTTTGGCAAAAATACAGCCCTGCCCCAAGGAATGGAGCAGGTGCTGCACCACAGGGACTGGATAGGGGTTTGCCTGAAGGCCAAGGTTGATGGTCGACTTATAGTCGGCGCAGATCCTAATGGAGCCGTCGGCCTTCACAGGAATGACAATGGGGTTTTCCCATCGTGAATGGTCGACGGGCTCCAGTATGCCCTGCGCCACAAGCTTGTCGAGCTCGGCTTCAACCTTAGGCCTTAAGGCAAAAGGCACCCTGCGGGCCTTCAGTCTGATTGGGGCAACCTGGGGATCCAAGTTGAGGGAAATAGGGCTGCCCTTGTATTGGCCCAGCTGCCCATCGAATATGTCAGCGTAGTCTGACAAGACTGCTGCCACATCAGAAGGCGTGTCCGCAGTGAAATGAATTCCCTGTAGGGAAAGACCCAATGGGGTAAACCATTCTAACCCTAAAATTGAGGGTAAGGGTTTCAGGACAATTAATGCAGGTAAAATGGCGCAATGCCTGCCATATGAAACCCTTAAGTCGTAGGAGCCGAGAATGGCAATGTTGGATCCCTGATAATCCCTTAGGATGGCATCAGGGAGTGACAGATGGCAGCGTTTTACATGGGGGCACAACAGGGAAAATTTGTCCCAAGACAGTAGTGATTTGGAGGACCCGGAGTCCACTTCCATTTTGCATGGTTGACCTTCAATCAGTGGGGTGATAAAGATTTTGTCCGTACCCTCTGAGGATGGGTTGATTGAGATGTCAGGAAGAGGCGAGGAATCTTGAGTGACGTTAAAACAGTCTTCTTGTCGCTGTGTAGGCTTGCGGGGCTGAGAACTTCTTGGAGGAGGTGGAGGACCATAAGGTGGTTCAATAGCTGCAGCAGGAACAGGCAGGGAGGCTCTGCAGACTTGGGCTAGGTGTCCCTTCTTCCCGCAGCGGCGGCAAACCGCTGCCTTAAAGGGACAGGTCACTCGGGCGTGCGCTCCGCCGCAGCCAAGGCAGGTAGAAGAGCTTGCAAGAGGCCGGCTGATGGCTTGAGTTGAACGAGGTTGCTGACGGCGGGGCTGTGCCCCAAGTCTGTCCACTTGGAATTGGCGTAAGTGATCTGGCAGAGGAGCGAGTTCATCAATGAGATTTGTGATGTAAGATGGTTGTTGCAGAGGAGGCGGTGCCAAAGCGGTTGAGGCTTGCGCGGCGGGTAAACCGCCAGTAACTGTCAATTGCGCGAGGTAGCGTTCGATTTCAGTTGATGAGGAATCTGCTAACTCTGCGGCGCGAGCCTCATCTATAGCGTATATCAATGTGACTTTAGGCTTACCTAAAAGTCTGTGCCTAAGGAAAATGTCTTTCAGGCCACAGACAAACTGTTCTGCTAGGTTTGCCTCCAAATCAGGAAACTCGCATTGCGCTGCGGCGACTCGCAGAGCCTGCAGAAATTGATTAACTGTTTCTGAAGGCTTTTGAACACGCCTGCAGTACGCAAAACGTCTTGCAATTTGCGAGGGAGTAGGAGCATAATACGCCTGGAGACCGTCCGTTAGCTCCTGCCAGGATAGGTCGTAAACTGCTCTTGGAGCGGCAAAAGACCTTGCGGTGGCAAACATCTCTGGACCACAAGCAGTTAGGAAAAAACCACATTTTCTTGCTTGCGAGTAGCCCTGACGGTTATTCGCAATCAGGAAGCATTCAAATCTTTCAAGGAATGCTTCCCACGTCTCACTTCCCACCCCAAAAGGGGCAAAAGTTGGCATGCCAGCCATTACAAGGGGAAAAAAAATAAAGAATTACTTGGTTTGAAGAGAAGTGTCTGTTGAATTTTCTTCTGGTTACAGGTCCCCAGTCCTCGTCACCAGTATTGTAACTTAAGAATGAAGACAGAGGCTCTGGTTCGGTAACGCTGTAACCAATTTAATATAACAGTAACTATTAACAAAGTATCTAAGGAAGACCGGCTGTGAGCACAGTAGAAACAATTGTAACAAAGATTAGACCGGTAGTCTGTGGAGAAGAAGCAGCGAAGCAGTTCCAAGTAGACTGGTATGTTCGGCTGCCAGTTGAAGAATCCGTTGACAGTTGGAAAAGCTTGCCTTTTATATACCAGCAGCTCGGCAACTGACAGACGCATCTGATTGGCTAAGACGCGCCTGGCTGCTACCGAGCTGTCATTCGTAACTGCGAGGACTTTCTTTCAGTATACAACAAAAAGGTACCCTTCCCCTCCAATGTCCCCTGGAGAGGGGACTTCCTCCAGACAATGTCCCATGGCCTCTTCCAGGAGGGTCAAAGCATCAGAGACTTCTTGTCCCTCCTGGGCTTTCCAGAGGAATGAACAAAGGAGGCACAACCCTTACCAAAACCTTCTCTAAGGCTGAGAGGCTGTGGGCCCTGCAGGATAGGATCAGCTCCTCCCCACCCAGGTCCAGATATAGATCACCCCTGGGGGGATGCTTGAGACAGGATTTGCCTCCTGGTTCCCCAGATTCCTTAAGGGGGGCTTTGGGGAGGCTTCCCCTTCTCCCCCTCTCTCTATGGAGGACCTAGAACAGGCAGAGGCACAGGCTGAGTTAGATGCTCCCATATCAGAGGGCCTATTCTGGAAACTCAACACTCTAGGTCCCAGCAACGCCAGAGGTGCTGATGTCCCTCAAGCGGTGGATGTCACCGGTACTGCTCAAGGGATGCGAATTCAGGGAGCAGGAGCGACTAGTGTTGACAACAGACACCAGCCTGTTCGGCTGGGGGGCAACCCTAGACTCACAGATGGTGCAGGGCCGATGGTCTCGGAGCGACCTTTAACACGACATAAATTGGCTAGAGCTCCGGGCAGTCCACCTCACCCTGCGGTGGTTCCAAGCCATGGTAGAAGTCTCCCCATCCTTGTCTTAACCATCACCGTCGCAGCAAAGGCCTACATAAATTGGCATGGGGGCACACATTTCAGAGCACTGCACACTGAAGCAATATCACTAGGTCTCTGGGCAGAGAGGCAGTTGCGCTCTATCCAAGCGGAGCACATCACCGGCATCAACAATCATCAAACAGACTGGCTGAGTCGAGATATGGTAGACAATGGAGAGTGGAGCATGTCCAGGGAATTTTTCCAGAGGATCTACCAGAGGTTCAGGACACCGGCAGTGGACCTGTTTGCCACTCCATCCAATGCACAGGTTCTGTGGTTCTCCTCCCTGTTCCCAACTCGGGGAATGGATCGGATTGACACCCTTCACGCCAGGTGGCCAGTTGGGCTTCTGTATGCATTTCCTTTCCTCCCCCTACTTCCCGGGGTCATTCAGAAGGTAGTCAGGGAGCATGCAGAGGTCATCTTAGTGGCCCCTTACTGGTCCAGGAGGGCTTGGTGTGTGGACCTGTTGAGCTTTTCAGTAGGGACACTGTGGAGGATTCCCTGAGGGGAGGGATAGTTGCTTCAGTGGAAGCTGGTCCATCCAGACCCACAGTGGCTCCAACTTGCCACGTAGAGATTGAGCGGGAACGCCCGAGAGGTGCTCACTTGTTCCAAAAGGTGATTATGTCTATTGAGGTGTCCCACAGACAGTCAACCAACAGGAATTACGATTCCACCTGGGTGACCTTTGTTTCCTGGTGCCAGTCTATCCACATGACCCCTTCTAGGGCCACGGTCCCTCAGGTTCTGGATTTCATCCAGAACATCCTGGATAAAGGCTGTTCCTGGCTACAGTTAGGAGGCAGCTGGTGGCCCTTGCCACAGTGATCCCCGGGGAAGGATCCACTCCCCTAACTTGTTTGCCCTTAGTTAAGAGGTTTCTCAAGTGGGCGGCACATCTGCATCCCCCGCCCGTTCATAGGTTCCCCATGTGGCTCCTTCCCACAGTGCTATGGGTCCTTATGGCCAAACCTTTTGAGCCATTGTGGACAGTCAGCCGGAAGCTACTCACCTGTAAGGTGGTGTTCTTGGTGGCGATCACTTCAGCTAGGCACAGTTCTGAACTGAACCCTCTCTTCCATGGAGGATCCACAGCAACACAGTAGTGCTTTGTCTTGATCCGGCATTCCTGCTGAAGGTTAATTCAGTGTTCCACCATTTGCAGGAGGTTGTTCAGCCAGACTTCTGCCCAGACCCGATCAGAGAGCTGGAACACCGGTGGCACCGCTTAGACATAAAATGAGCATTGCGAATTTACTTGAAGTGGACTGCTGAATTCTGGAGGCCCTGTTCGTTTCCTTCCAATCCTCTTCACTAGGGAAAAGAGTTTCCAGATCCACCCTTAGTCGCTGGATTCATTTGGCTATCTCCCTTGCCTATGAGGCGTAGAATTTTCCGGTGCCAGTCAGTATCATGGCACATTCCATTAGGAGCATAGCCACATCTGCGGCCTGGGCAAGCCAAGTTCCGATAGAGGATATCTGCAGGACAGCGACGTGGGCCTCCCCATTACCATTCATCTGGCATTACAGGCTGGACGCCTTCACGTCCTCTGATGCGGCATTTGGCCACAGGGTCCTGCAGCAGGTTTTATCTGATCAGTGACTGCCCACACTATGGAACGGTATCTTGGGTATGTACCACCTCTGGACCATCCTGCAAACCCACTCTGGAAAATGACAGTTGGTCTTACCTGAACTGTTATTTTAAGAGTTGTTTGCAGGATGGTCCAGTTCCTATCCTAGTGTTAGACAGACAGTATTGGGGGTGGAGGTGTCTCCTTTGTGTCTTGTTTTCAGGATCTCGGGAGCACATACTGCATTGAAACTGGAGTCAGAAGGGGGAGCTCAGAGGCATGGCTTCTGCTTCAACCCAGTCTCGAGGCCAATTGGCTGTGATGAAACTATCTCTGGACCATCCTGCAAACAACTCTTAAAATAACAGTTCAGGTAAGACCAACTGTCATTCTAATGATGTGATAATGTAAGAAAAATGTATCCATGGTGAATATATGTGTACTGTACATGCAAGCCATATTTTAATGAAAAGATACATAACCCTTTCAGGTTTAAAATAGACTATAAAATGAAAAAAATAATCTACTTGATGAAATGTCATAATCTCACAATTTTATGTCTGCATCTTGAATATATTTCATATTAGTTATCAGAGTATTTTGATGTATTATTCTCTGAAAATACAAGTAATTAACAGATTCCTGAAATGTAGAAGCTACAGTACATTACGATTTAATATAACAAAATCAATTAACTCAAATAATTTTCATAGGTATATACACAAGATGCTTGTACAAGTGTTCTTGAAATTAATATTATTATTATGAAACATTTTTAGGGAAAGACACTCATAATAATTAATTGGATTCTTAAACAGCAACCTTAACTTGACATACTATATGTTCTGTACAACATCTCCTGCAGTTGAACTAAGCTTTTTTTTTTTTTTAAAGAAAAATCAATTTGCCTTTTTGGCACACCACAGCGTAGTAACTGAGAATGCTAAACTTCTGAAGTTGTATTCTGGAAATAGTTAGAATCTGGCAGTGATCCTCCTTAAGTAGCAAAGAATACTACTAAAGCAGGAATTGACCTTCAGGATGTAGCTGCCACTAAGAGCAGAAGGTACACAGTTAGATTTCCAAGGGTTGGGGATGGGTGAGGGCAGTAGAATCCAAAGAGCTATAAGGAGCATCTATGGGGAGGGAGGAAGTCCTGATGACAACCACAGCTGCTTATAGGGCTGACCTTCAGATGCCCCTGGTTGCAGGTCAGGTTGACTGAAGTCATGGTAGGTCTTACTTCAGGAATCCCTGGAATTTGGATACTCATTGTTATCAAAGAGAGAGTAATTCAAGAAATGTTCATAGCATAGGGTGAAGATAGAGATATTGCTTTTTACTTAGCTTTACCGAAAAAGATTAAAATGGGGCAGTGCATCCTTTTCACTGCACATATACGCACCAGACAGACAAGCCTAATGAGACAGAGACAGAGACAGAGAGAGAGAGAGAGAGAGAGAGAGAGAGAGAGAGAGAGAGAGAGAGAGAGAGAGAGAGAGAGAGAGAGAGAGAGAGAGAGAGATGGAAGATGTGAAGAAGAATTGAAGCAGGATTTCAATGAGTAGTGAGATATTTATCTGGAAAGCTGATTAGCAGTTGCAAATAGTTTATATAGTAACCTACTGTAAATTAACTGCTTTATTAAAAATAAGTCAGAACATGTTGTAAAGAATAATGGTATCATTGGAATTGGACAACATAATTTTTGCAGTAAATCACCACCAGACATTTGGGAACCAGTTGCTTGGAAATAATCTCTAGCTAGGTGAAAGATTGATAAATAGAAACAAACCTTAGGCTTATAAATGTCTAGGATAATATACTAGATTTATAGATGAATGTTATAGAGAATTCAGTTTCAGAAACCTTCAGAAATTGATCTACTTTTATGAAAAGTGCACCTATTTCTTTTCAGATATCCCATTTGATAACAATATGATTGTAAAAGGCATAGCAAAAGAATCAAATTGCTTCAGTTTCAGTAAAGTTTCCCTAGACTGAAATGTTAGTAGGGGAAAATAGTTCCTCAGTATAAACATTATAACATTTTCTCACTATAATCTTTTTTTCTAAATTTATAAGCAATTTTTTAAAAAAATGTGTCGTTGCATGCAGATAAAGTCTGATCTATACATGAGAAGACATCATAATACAGATACTTGGCTGAAAGACTATGAGTTATGCCTGTCCATATGTGTGTGTGTGTGTGTGTGTGCGTGCGTGCGTGCGTGCGTATATGTATATGTATATGTATATGTATATGTATATGTATATGTATATGTATATGTATATGTATATGTATATAACATCCATGAATAGCAGGAACAAAGATGTATAACAATCGTTTAAGTACACCAACGTATTCCCAGGTTCCCAGTGTGTTGGATATTTCTAAGGGATTATCATGGAGAAAGTCAATTGTAAAGCCATTGCAATTTATGACATTCTGGAAGTTTGTGATCTCTACTGCAAATTTTCCTTTCTCTTATCACAGGCCTTTGTGCTGAGCCAGTTTGGATGTGTTTGCTTGTAAATTAACATTTTCTCATATGCTGTAGTAATAAGCATAACATCTTCTATGAGTCACACTTGGCTTTTGGACATGTTTCTAAGGTTTTGCCAACAAATGTATTTGTTTGACACTTTTGGTTTGGTTTGGTTTGGTTTGGTTTGGTTTGGTTTGGTTTGGTTTGGTCGGTCTGGTCTGGTCTGGTCTGGTCTGGTCTGGTTTGGTTGGCTTGGCTTGGCTTGGCTTGGCTTGGCTTTGTTTGGTTTGTTTCTTTGGCTTCACAGTAGAAGCCCCAGTCATTCAGGTTCTAACCATATGCAGTCCTGATTAGCTTTTCATGATCTGCTGAGCAATAAAGCTGGATTTACTGCGTTTTACTACACAAGTGTTCTATAGAGAAGGAATCTGAAACTTTTTTGGAGCTAGAATACCACTTAAACATAGATGTCTAATCTAGGGGGGAAAGTACTAGGAGTGACATGATAGCAGTGTTCTAATATTTGAGGGGCTACCACAATGAAGAGATTTATCTGAAATGGTATAGGTTTCCTGCCTAAGCAGGGGTTTGGACTAAAAGACCTCCAAGGTCCCTTCCATCTCTCCTATTCTATTCTATTCTAATATGGGGTTGACCTATTTTCCAAAGCAACAGAAGGCAAGAGAAGACGTAATGGATGGAAACTAATCAAGGTGAGAACAAAGCTAGAACTAGGGAGAAATTTCCTGACAATGAAAACAATTAATCAGTGGAACCACTTGCCTTCAGAAGTTGTGAGTGCTCCATCACTGGAGGTTTTTAAGAAGAGACTGGCTAGCCATTTGTCTGAAATAGCATAAGGTCTCCTGCTTGTGCAGGGGTTTGGACTAGAAGACTTACAAGCCCCTTCTAACTCCCTTATTATTATTATGAATGAAGTGATATATAGTTAAAGGAAGTTAAAGAAAGGATTTATTCTTTCAGTGATATCCTACTTTCCACAATTGACTGATGCTCAAAATGACTAGCAATTCCTTGTTGCCTTTTGATTGATGAGAAGCACTTCTTTGTTTAATGTGGGTGAAGGATCAATTTGTTTCCCTTTATGCATGGTTGACAGTGAATGCTGTTTTGTAACCGAACGGCTTTCTTCAATTTTAACTCTTGAGGATTTTAGCCATGGGCGGTAACATATTGTCTCAAATTCCAACTTCAACCATTGAAAATATTATACCACTTTTTCAAAGTCAGAGGCCAGATTGCTCAGTCATCAGAATTATCAGAAATGGTAAGCCTGTTTTGTGACACTTTCAAGCCCTTTAAAAATTAAATGTTCAGCTAGACATAAAATCTGCAGTTCCAGATGCTTTTAACTGTATGAAATTGAAAGTAAAGCAAATTCTTAACTCTGACCATACATCCATATTTTCCCATCTCCTTTGCCAAGAATCATTTCACAGAATACATGGCCATTTCCTGTAGAAATATTCACCCATATTTCCAAGTTTTGCTGAGAGTCTGTAGTTCAATAAAAGAGCCTGTGGTTTGTATATAATAAATTCCAGATTTAATTCATGGATTGCTATTACCTGGCTTGGTGCTCCTGTCTCTCCCAGAATCATTAAATATTATGTATAGAGAGATGAATAGGTATGTGGTGGCTCAGTGGAGGAATGTGGTGGGTCAGTGGCCAAGACACTGAGCTTGTCAATCAGAATGGTTGGCATTATGGCAGTTAGAATCCCTAGTGCCACGTAATGGAGTAAACTCACATTACTTGTCCCAGCTTCTGCCAACCTAATAGTTTGAAAGCATGTAAAAATGCAAGTAGAAAAATAGGAACCACATTTGGTGGGAAGGCAACAGTGTTCCATGCACCTTTGGCATTTAGTCATGTCGGCCACATGACCAAGGAGATGTCTTCAGACAGTGCTGGCTCTTCGGCTTTGAGATGGAGATGAGCATCACCCACTAGAGTCAGGAATACTGGCACATATGTGCCAGGGGAACCTTTACGTTTAGTTTATATCGATCTTCCTCTGTGAATAATTTTTAAATCATATACATGCAGATAGACAGATAGTTTGCTCAGAGGTTAATCTGTTTCTGCAGACTTTGGTATCCATTCATCTCTCAAGCACTGTGAGAAACCATGAGGTCTTCAACCAATGTGACTTCTAGTTCTGACTTAGACACAGAGTCAGCTGAATCACCTTGGGACAGTCAGTTTCTCTCACCTCTAGAAAGAAGGCAGTCAAAAGATACACACAGGCACACACACACTCTCTGTCTCTCTCATACAAGCACACACACACAACTGATAAATAGTAATTCTGCTCATGTTCTAATGACAGCAATGATATTCAATATGAATTCATTTAATTGAATTAAGTAAACACCTCAGTTATTCAAAATATAATAAAAACTGAATTGGTATTTTCACATAAGCACTCACTAAAATGTGTAACACAGGTAGTCCTCAACTTACAACCATTCATTTAGTGACCATTCAAAATTACAACAAGATAACTTATTATTGCTTCTGACACTTATGACTGTTGCAGCATCACCATGGTCACAAGATCAAATTTTGGCCACATGACTTGCATTTATGATATAAAAGTTGCACTGAGGTCCTGGGGTCATGTGATGACCATTTGTAAGTTCCCAGCTGGTTTACAACAAGCCAAGTTAATGCGGGAAAGCCAGATTCACTTAACAACCACATAATTCACTTAACATGATTCATGATTCATTTAACAACTGAAACTTTGAGCTCCGTTGTAGTCATAAATCAAGGGCTATCTGTATATAGATTGTTTCTTTTTCCTTTTTCCTAATTTTTATTTATGTATTTCATACTTGTGACTTTGTTCATATTTGCATATTTCAATCATAGAAGCTGATTGCAATGAAATGTTATACATTTAAACTAAGAACTAAATCTGCTGAATGTATAACTGTTAATACATCATAATCTTTATATAATCTGACCCCTTTTAAATGTTTTAGTAGACTATAGATTAATTTAGAATCTTAACCTAAAATTACTTGAATTTTAAACATATTATGGATATAATAGTATACTATATACTATGTAGATCCCATTAAAATCCAGCAGAAAATTGATTTTTTTAGAACATCTGTTTCAAGAACAAGTTTTTATTTAAAACACAAAAACAAACCTTGCTCGGCAAATTTGCTTAGACAGGTCCATGAGATGATGACTTCCAAGAAATGCAGAAAATAAAACATTCCTCCTAAAAAAAATGAACATTACTTCAAATAAATCCATGCCACATCCATGTCCATCATCTGCTGAATGCATATATGGGAAAGGAACCAAGTCCTAATGCTGTTCAAGTCACTCACTTACTCCCTTCCTTCCTTTCTTCTCCTCCTTCCCACATTTACAGGGTCATTTACTCATTCACTTTCCTTCATTCACCATTTTATAATGATCTCTACCGTCATTATTTATATTTTTAATTAATGCACAAAATAAACAATACAAAGTACAAATCTCTGCATATGGTCATAGTATTTTTATACATCTGGAAATGAAGGATAATTTGGGAAAAATATATTAGAAGAAACACATCGAATATTACATGTGATGCTCTTCATAATTCAGGGTCTTCTAAGTGAACTATCTGAATGAGATCTACTGTGGTGTTAGTGGGTTTTCATTAACACAACAGCACTTTCTATTATTTCTTGTGCCCATTTCTCTTATCTGTAGGGCAAGGAAGAACTGAAGATTCTATTTATCAAACTATGTATCTGTGTAGGGAGGAGGAGCAGATATAATTGAGTACAACATGTAAATTTGTTGTTACTGCATTTGGTGAGAATATGCCTCAATTAAATAATTATGTATCATTAAGAAACACTATTTTATTGAATGAACTGTACGTGTAGAATGTTGATTCTGAGTATTCCTATACCTCTGTATATAATTTCCAGTATTCTTTCATCTCATTACAACCCATCCATTAATGCTGCCTAAAATAGTATGTTTCCCTCTACATGGCAGCACAGTGGTATGCAGTATTGTAGGCTAACTCTATTCACTGCCAGGAGTTTGATCCTGACCAGCTCAAGGTTGATTCAGCCTTTCATCCTTCTGAGATTGGTAAAGTGCAGAACCAGATTGTTGGGGGCAATAAGCTGACATTGTAAACTGCTTAGATAGTGCTGTAAAACACTACAAAATGATATATAAGTCTAAGTGCTATTACTTTTCAAAGGGAAGACTGCAGAATTGTTTTCAACTCTAACCCTAACTCATCCCTGATTCTTCTAGTGAAACATAATATCAATACCAATCTTCTTTCCTGTGCATCTGCCATAACCTGGAAGACACAAATTCCAATTTTAACGTTTATACATGTATAGCAACATATAGCTGTATATGTTTTAATCCTTTCATTACTAATTAAATATTCACTATCATATCCCTCACATATTCATTAACTCCAGAAGATCAAATTTTCATTTAGAACTACTCCATTTTTCTTCTTTTTCTCTTAGTTTCATCTAAGAGACACACTTCACACATAATCTATATTTCCACCTTTCATGCCATCTGTTAATTCATGCTTTTTAGTATTTATTCATTTTATATTCCAATTTGCAATATCCCATATGCCATGGTTATAATTATATGGGTCTGTGGATATCGAATTCTATCACTAATTGTGATTTTTGGTCAACCGAGTATTTCACATAAAGCTTTTTAGTAATGTAGCAAAATAGGGCATTTCAGTTGTACCCGTGCCAGTTGCAAAGCTCCATGTTAACGTTATGGTCATTAGTTGGACAGATTTTGATCAATAAGGCACAAAATCAATGTGTTTCCATGATGGGGTGCATTAAAAGTTAAGATGACATCCATGACTACATCATTAAAACTCCTCCCTCCTCTTTTATCTCATATTTTAAAAGTTATAAAGGTTTGATCAGGCAGTTGTAACTATCATTTTTGACTTTTTGACAACCCTCATGGTACATCTGCAAATATAGTTGTCTTATTCTATGCAAGTAAGTATCTGTAACTTAGAAACTATCTTGCAAGACAGAATAGTATTGCCTATATGCCATTGAATAAAATCATACAAACTCAGAATCCAACTTTTTTCTTAGTAAGAGTTATGTTCAGTGTGGAATACTTCATAAATCTACAGCTTTAGCAATATTTGACATGTCTGTAGCAATTATAAATAATTTGATACAATCTGGTGGGGATAAGATTAGACTCATCAATCTGATGGAAGATGAAAAACTGAAATAATAAGGGATAAATTCCCCAAAGAGTTTGTTTAGAACGTAATAGTTGCAATTACTCTCATTATGAGCTGACATTTGCCTTAGGCACTTATATAAAAAGTAGTTTAAGCACTTAAAATCCTAAGAAAGTACATTTGAATTTTAAATAGTCTTTAATTCTAAAAGGAATTCTAATAAAATAAAATACAAAATCAATAGGTCTCACTCCTCTAGTAATGAAATTGAAAGTTGGACAGAAATGTAGGTAAGCTGGCTGAGAGTTTTGTTTCGAATATTTTTGACAAAATGTTGAGTCACAGGATACTAATAAACTTTCAATGCAATAAAAAAGTATCAATTAAAATATTTTTACTTAGCCTACTTATAAGTAATATGCCAAAAAATTTACAAACCTCCATTTAAGGCCATATTAAAGTTAATAATTTGATTCTAACCCTAAAATATATTTTAGCAACTGATTTCTGTTTAATAATACTATCAAAATGAATTTCAGTTACTGCTTGGAATTTACTTTAAAACATTTCAGGATCAGATTTTTAATTACTCATCATTTTCCTTTTTTGATTTGTATAACCAGTCTTTTCAAATACATAACTGAGTGGTGAATAATATTAAAATAATTTTAAAATGTACACAAGAAACATAAACAGCACTTATTCCAAATATGTGCATTTGTGCCTATAAATAAAGTTTTCTTTATTACACTGTTATAGTTACAGTTTTTAAGCAAAGAGCTGAGTCAAAAATTAAGAATCATCTCAATCAAAGAAATGAGCAATCTGAAAAGTGTGGACTAATATAAATCACTTAATAAGAAACATTCTAACACCTCTGTTTTTAGTAGATATCTGTAGGATAATGGCTTATCCTACACTGAGTGAGCAGTTTCGGACTACCTTTAACCACAATGCAGAAGAACTGAGATTAAGTGGAAAAAAATGGGATCTGCTGTCCTGCTGTCTTGAATCAGGTCCCAGCTGGTCTCTTTGAAATAAGATAATATCAAGGACCAAGGCTGATTAGAACCACCATTACATGCATTTGGTCAATCCTGCATTGATGCTTTTCTCCTTGTGGAGGAAAACACCACTAATGCCTTTGCAAGAAAATAAATAATAACCTTATCAGGAGAAGGGCCTTTGTAGTTGGGGAAAAGCCCCTATCCACATATTATCTAGTGCTTCCCATGCAAATGAAGATCTAGATCCAATTTCTCAGAGCTATATTAGAAAAAGCATCCTATAAATTAATAACACTACAGAAAAAGTCCTCTCTTCAGCAGCTATCTTCTCTCCTTTCACATATGGTGAAAAGCTGTGAAAGTTCTTGATTGATGAATAATTTCTTGTGATAAAAAGTTATATCACCAAGTTATTTAAGAACATATTGCCCTGAGCTCACTGTGAATGTTTGTTCCAGTATGTTAGAGTGTATATTATAAGAGAGATTTATCCTATACAATTTAGTTGAGGGTAATGTAAGGTGGCTGACACTGTGAAAGCATTAAAGTTAACAACAATGGAAGACTAAAATCAACACAATGGTCAATGTAGGGGATGGCTTTTGTCTCTTATTCGATCAACTGCCTCCAGCATGTTCCATTGGGACATCAAGCCAGCTGCCAAAATTAACACTCTCCAGAAGGCCAGAAGGGTAGAGGCAGATCTCATATCTGAAGATATGATGTTCCAGAGGATTTGAGCCATGACAGAGAAAACTCTTATCTTTGACCACATGAGCTGAAATGCCTTGGTTGACAGGATTTGAAGAAGGCCTCTTCTGCTGGTGTGAATGAGGCAGGCCAATCCCATTGGTGCGAGACACTTCCTCAGATAACTTGGACTGGATTGTTTTTAGCAACTGAATTCTCACAGAACTGTTCATCAGTGGATTTAACTCAGCTTTCTAAATATTGTAGAGCAGAATCACATTAACCTATGATACCAAAGTATCAGGAGGAATATTTGCACCTTTTCTAATATTTTTATTAAAAATCATAAGTGTGGAGAGACAAGGGAATCACAATCCATGGAAGAAATGAATCACATTTCTCTAGCCACCCTTGAGATGAATATGAGTCAATCCATTAAAAAATTCTGCAATAAAATTTTAAAGTATGTTTTCTTTTCATCCAGTTGAATTAGAAATATTATAAAAATATAAAAAAAATATTGTATGGCATTAGTAAAATATACTATTATGCAGACTATTGGGCTGGACAGTTTATGGACTAACCATGCTACAGGTATTGTAAATCCAACTGACTTAATAGTTCTCTTATGAAAACAATCTGTGAATGCTGAGGCTATGTAGCATCATCTTTTCAAGAGAGTAGAAAACTGCCAAAATAATTTGTGACATGGCTTCACAAATTAGAAAACAAAGATTTCATTTGAAATAGCTTTTTACCTGCCAATGTATATTACTGATGAACATTGAAACTGGACTTAAAATATTGCAGAAACCTTAAAACTAGGTTTCTGCAATAAGATTTTATATCACACTTAATAAATGTATCCATTACCCTACACCCCACTTCCCACCCCCCACATACGATCAAACTGTCTATAATAATATAAGCCTATTGTGTATAGTACTGTAAGCAAAATGTTCCAGGTATGTAGGATTTGTATTTTGTTTCTATTTCTATTTAATTTTAACAATATTTTGCCTTTTGTTTATGTCAATGACTTAGAAATGCAATATACAACTAAAATCACTTTTGTCTCTTTATAATAGTAATTCTGAATGAGCTATTTTTTCCTGTCCTATCCACAGCTGCTCTTTACAGATGAAAATGGTGTCATCTATTTATCAATAACATAAAGTACAAGCCATCAAGAGGTTTTCCTTCTTATCCATTGTTGAATAGAAAATGCTGTGAAGCAAAATGAGGACTCTTGCATTATCCCAATTAATGTCAATTGATTTTGCATTGGAGAGCTTCTTGCCATGATATTTCAATTGCTAAATCCAGGAAGAAATGTTTAGTCATTTATTTTTTTAAAACAAATACTCTGAAACTTGATTTGATTTGCATCTCACAATTGAATCATTGAACTATGATTCTCTGGATGTTGCAAGCCACTTCTTGATTGTTTTCATGCGCTTAAATTATGCATATTGAAAAGAAATGTTTCAATATGCAATTTTTTAAAAAAGAAATCTATATTTAATTACATACTCAAATGAATCTGTCTATGGAATATATGTTCTATAATAAATGTGAAGGAAGTGAAAGAAACAAGATGAAAACAAAGGGCTTAAGGGTACATTGTGTGCAAAGCAATAATGCATCATGTTCATTTTTAAGGAGAGACAAATGACCATTTGTGGACAGAGAATTTCAGAATTCCCAAACAGGGCAGGACTTTGAAAAAATCCAAAGGGAAAAGTTCCCATCATAGTATGTTCCGTTGGGATCTAATTTAAGAGAGATGATTGTATATTTTATGCAAAGTGGAACATTCACACGTTCCTTAGCTGTCTTAATGAAATAAATCACCTCCAAAGTCCCACTTTAAAAGAATATAGAAAATAAATTATCATTATCACCTTGAAGAAGAATTGGTGGGAAAACATGTGATTGAGTTTCTATTTATCACCGTTTCCCATTCTTCTTCTAGCCATTCACTTGCCCATGGGATTATGCATCCTAAACTCATCAGGATTTGGCAGTGGAGCATACAATCACTGGAAAGAATGGGATGATCCATTTTACATTTGCTGCTCAGGCAGTGAAATATTTGGGACTATCCATAAACCAGACATGAACAGGAATAGACTTCCCAGTGTTCACTGGAGCAGAAGAAGCACACTTCTTCTAAGCGTTACTTCTAAAGCTTTTACTGGTTCGGGCGAACCAGTAGCATTTCTACTACTGGTTCAGGTGAACCTGTCCGAACCGGTAGCATTTCATCCCGATGCAATGATGCATTCATGTTTGCATACATTTCTCTTGATGTCATCTTGACTGTGTGGTCTGCTGGCTTTTTGTTAAAGACCCAAAGCCAGGTGAAGCAAGAAGGGAACAAGGAAAGATTTTTTTGTGTGAACAATGTGATATAACACACATATGGGAGGAAAGGCATTTTTGGAACTGGCAACATAACATCAATAAGCAGCTTTCATCCTTTTGCCAGGCAACAAGTTCCTTTGTACACTGATGCACAAAAAAGTCTCAGTTCTAGGTATATCTCAGATTATGTAAGACATAACTTATTTTGCCTTTCCTTAAATGTTATTATCTCTTCACAACAATGTGTTATCTCAGCTGTCAACTCTTTAATTGGTATTGGCCATCATATACATCAAGTTCTCCCAAGAACCTAGGATGTTCTAATATATCAGTCTAGTATATATGCAGGTCCAAATTCTGTGCAATTTACAGATAGAAATATCAATGTTTAAAGGTTTTCCAAGTGCCGTCCAAGATTTTTTGCTATGGCAACCACTGTAACCCATGACTGATTTATGCCATACTAATTCAATTTTGATTTTCGGATATTGATATTTTGTGATTTTCTCCCATTCTTTTTCTTCTACTCAAATATCTCCTGGTGTGGCCACATAAACTATCCACGCTTTGTTCTTTTTAATCACAGTTATATCTGGTGTGTTATGAGTCAAGGTTATTATCTCTCCGTATTTGGAAATCCCATAATATTTTAACCTGTTCATATACTTTTAAACTATATGTTCCCACAAATTTTTCATTACTGATATATGATAATTTGCATAGATGTTCCATTACATTTAGAAAGTTCCAATCTTTAACCTGCATCACTGCTTGTTCTTGGCTATCTTTCACATCAGTCAATGCACATTTTTTCTTCTTAAACAATTTGTTTGATCCAAAGTAAACTAATGTCTACATTTCTGCAGGGCAGGTATAGTCTATCAATATCGCTATGGGGATGTAATACATAGTGAATAGTCATTATTTTTCTTGTTTTACCACCTTATGTACTGTTAATAATTCTAGCAGTGTAATGTATCAAAGGTATTGATGGATTTGATGGTGTTTCTATCATTCAATTTTTTTCTTTGGGAGTTTTTTCACTCTTTGGATATATTTTCCCAGTTACATTTTTTACTTGTCCATGCTTGATGTTATCCAACTGTAAAACTTGCAAATACTGCTAGAGGCTTCATCCTGATCACTACTGATAATTTGGCCACTATTATTATTAAGTTTATTTTGGTTGGTCACTTATTCAGCCAGAGGTTCAGACCAGATTTGATCTATTTGTACACTTATTGAGTTATTCCCAAGGACTCTGATAGGCAGATATTATTGCATCAGAAGATAACAGAATAATACAGTTGGAAGGGATCTTGGATGTCTTCAAGTCCAACCCCTGCCTAAGCAAGAGACCCTATACCATTTCAGACAAATTGCTGTCTAGTCTCCTTTTAAAAGCCTCCATTGATGGAGCACCCACAACTTCTGAAGGTAAGATGTTCTACTAATTAATTGTTCTCACTGTTGGGAAATTTCTCCTTAATTCTAAAATGCTTCAACTCTTTGATTAGTTTCCATCCATTGCTTCTTGTCTTGCTTTTTGGTGATTTGTAAAACAGGCTGATCCCTGCTTCTTTCTGGAAGCCCCTCACATATTGGAACACGGATATCATGTGTCATGTAGATGTAGAAAGGATATGCTGGGGAAATTTCAAAATAGGTGTTACACAATAAGCATTAAATCACTCCATAATCAGGCAAGCAGATGTGAAATTTTGCTAGTCTGATGTTGGGAAATTCTGCAGATCATCTGAAAGGCAGTGAACCATATGCACTTTTCCTGACTAGTTCCTATTCTTAATATTGTCTATTATGCATGGGCTTTATGTCATGAATGCAAATGAATAATGGAACACAAAAATGTTCAGTTTCTAACTTAGGATTTGGAAAGACTACAAAGGTATATCAAAGCTTTTTTTTCTTTTAACTTGTTCATTTGATTTACTCTTTTCTTTTATGCTTCATTAACGTAAGTCTCTGTACTACTACTACTACTACTACTACTACTACTATTACTACTACTACTACTACTGAATATTAGTTGTCTTTTCATTATTAATCACCTTTCTGACATCTCAATGTTGGAAATACAGATTTCAAATTAAGTCAGATAGAGTCAATTGACATACAATATAGTGTTAAACTCCAAGTAACAAATTCATTTTCTTGCAAATTTCTTCTTATACTTATAACACTTTAATGAAAAGAAAAGGAAATCATGATAGCAATCAGGGCCGTATTTATCAGCCTTTATGGTTAATTTGTGACATCTCAGAAAAGTATATATTCTAGACATGTAATCAGAAGTAACTTCAATGACCAATATAATTATCATAAAGAACACTATAATACTCTCAGATGAGCTGCCAAGAATTATGTATGTATGCATGCATGTATGTATGGTAGGAAATAGAATTCATATTTCATGGGTTTATAGTATATATCATAGGAGTGGTATTATATTTCAGAACTATTTCAATGATACCTGGCATACAATAGAACAAATAAACACCATCTAGGTTTTAACTAATGCAGTCCAATGTTTTTCGCCCCATTCATTTGTCATTCTCATTCACCTTAATGGACATGAAGTGGCTTTCTTTTCTTTTTTCCAGAAGAGAATAAGGTCTCAGGAGGGAAGTGCAGGTTTCTTCTACTCAGCTTAATTAGCTTAATTATTTCACTCTGACCAGCAATCTTCAGCTTTCTTCTTTTTTCACGTTTCAATTAAATCCCAAGAGAAAATATCATGAGTGAACTCATCCCTTGGGCCTTGTTCAATTTGGAAAGCAGGATCTATAGAGTCATGGAGAGTTAATGCGACAGAAACAACAGAGCGCAAGTTAAACTTTCAACATTTACTATTGCCTTAGTATTGAGTACTAAAATATGATTAATAATATACAGTAATAGTTAATAATATATATTAATGACAAAACTTTCAAGAACTCACATTCAGTTAGGCCAGCACTGTAAATTGTAACTGTGACTCATGAACAATACAATGAAATAAGACAATAATACAAGAGTAAGAAACATAATCTATTTTATTGCTATCAAATGAATGAGTTTTTGCCTACTGAACACTGAACTAATACGATTTTTGAATGCAAAGTGAAAGAGGAAAATTATCTCTCTATCTATCCATCCATCCATCCATCCTTCCTTCCTTCCTTCCTTCCATCCATCGAATTTGATTAGACAGATGCTTAATTAATAAAATTTATATTTATGGAAGTTTATTGCAAAACTTACATAACAGAAAATAACAGAAAATATCCACTTGCCTATACTTGTAACAGGTGGAGAGAATTCTCAACATGCACTTTCTACATGACAAATCTAGGTGGGCAGTTTCAGTTCTGGCAAAGCAGTGCCTGGTACAACCCAATGATAACCAGCACTTTGAGATAGGCCCAGAAACAACCGAACATACTGCAGAAGCCTGCAGAATGAAATGACCTGCCACCAAAGTAGTCATTGTGTTCTGTAACATTTTCAGTTTTTGAGTCATTTTCAAAGAAAGCTTTATATAAAGTGTGTTGTATAATACATTCCTCTTCCTGAAGCAGGAATTATGCATCTGACAAGAACCTCAAATTACAAAACATATCTTTTAGAGTAACTACCAGGATTAATAGGTTGGAACAGTTCATGGAATGACTGCTTTTTCTATTCATCTATACTCAGTTTAAGTTACAGTTTTCTAGATGAATAAGGAAAAGGATTAAGACATCAGTTTGTTTGTTCATACTTGTTTCTTCTGTTGAAAATTGGCAAGGTTGGGACTGCCCTCTAATTAAAATAGTGTTAAATACTTCTTTGTGTATGGGAAATTGATTAAAAGTGGCAAATATAACCTTTACTGAAAAAGTGCTTTATTGAAAAAGCACCAAGGAAATCAGGAAACCCAGACAGTTCAAACAAAAAATGTTTATTGCAAGCTTAAGCTCCCTACAAGAATCTGAACTATTAATGATCAAAGAAACTGGCAGGAGATAATATTCAATGGAATTCAAGGTGGGTTGGACTTAGATCTCATGTAGGCATGAAAGGACATGAAACTGATAACATGTTTGACGTCCTCCTTCATACTCAACCTGATCACCTGCTACAGTACTCCACTGAAGTAGAAGCTCATTATAATTAATACACTGTATTACTTGACTTTTTAAGAAATGCCTAGTAAACTTCTAAATCTGAAAAACAATTCTACCATCAAGAGAATACTTGATAGTAGCCTTCTTTGCTGCAGTACAGTATAGTATTGACTGCTGTTCTTTGTTTGATGATCCTGAATTGGAATTCCAAAAATTGTGATTCCATCTAGGAAGTAGAATTAGAACTTATTCAAATAAACTTTCAAAATATATATTTTTCTGTATTATAGCCTACCTTTCTCCCCATTATTGATGACTCTTGCATATAGTCCCATACACACAATAGCCATTCCCAAAAATACCATAGTCAGTTTGCACATATATTTTATGCTGATGCTTTTCTTATCAACCTGCTCTGCCTTCTGTTTGAAAAAGACTTCTTCAATAATTAACATTGAAATTCCTTTCTCAGCATGTGAATGTTAATTATCAATTTTTAATAGAATAAAGAGAGAAAAACTGGAAGCAAAATTGGCCCCAGCTGATAAACACAGGTGTTCTTTCTTTCACATTAAAGAAGAAATGAAGATAAATTGTCAGATTAAGAAGAATGTTGCAAACAAAAATGCTTTCTTCATCTACAGATTTACTTTGGCAGATGTAAACATTCATAAATGTAAACCTACACAACCAATTTCTCACATGAGTACTTCCATTATACACCATAAGATTGTTTCCATGAACTATTGAGCATCCAACAAGAGTATCTGCAGTTGCGAGTATAAGAAAATGTCACAACTTTTGCACAAATTACATGATGGTATATTAAATCCACTAGAGCTGTGATGGTGAACCTATGGCACACATGACACTGGTGGCACACAGAGTCCTCTCATGGGCACGTGAGCCATCGCCTCAGCTCCACCACATATGTGCGCATACCTCCTGCCAGCCAGCTGTTTTTGGGTCTCTGCCGTGCATGTGCGTGGGCAGGTCTCATGCAGGAGATGCACACGCATGTGCGTGGGGTATGTGGGGGTTTGCATGCATGATGAGGGATGGGTTTGCAGGTGTATTTGTGGGGTGTGCACAAGGGGTCATGTGCAAATTGCATTATGGATGTGCACACGTGCTTTCGGCATGCGACAACACAAAGGTTACCCATCACTGCACTAGAGTTACTCATATTTTCAACAAATATTATTACTAAGCACTAGAACATTTGTGTTTATATATTAATTGTTTTTTATATAGCAAATATCATGCATGTGATTTGAAGGCAGTCTTTTCGATATGTCCCATTCTTAATTTACAAGAAAACTGCGCTATAACTGGGTGAACATAGTACGTAATGTAGTGTTATACTCTCTAGCAGTGTTTTAATATAGCTATTTGCTATATGGAATGCCACAAATGTGTCTTTTGTATCATGCTTGTGAGATCTTAACTACCTGAACCACACTACCTGATATATATACTATACCTTATGGAATTTTGTCCTACCATACATACCTATACTCCCCAGTCATGTCAAAATACTAGTGTAATAATGGTGTTCACAACCTTCACAATTTATATTTACATTCAAAAGTAATGTTATTTCACCATAAATGATCCAGCACTAAAAATGGAAATGAATGTTCATTATTTTCTCAGTCTTCCTGGAACTGGGTCTTTCTTATTTAACAATGTTTACATATTGTTAAAATACCTGATTAAATATGAGAAAAACAACCATAAACGTAATTGTTCTTAAACACATGCTAGTCTCTGATTTGCATGATCAATATCAACACAATATTTTACATGGCTGTTTGGTCCTTGATCCCATATTTGGCTCATGGTCATTGTTGACAATCTTAGGTCCCTGCGTTATATTTAATTTTCAATTCCCTGAAATGCTTATTCAGGGTATCTGGAACATGACAGGTGGGAGTTGCCCATTAAAATTGTTGCTACTTTGGATACTCTTATTATTATTATTATTATTATTATTATTATTATTATTAATTAGACATATACCACTTTATAGGGCTTTCAGCCCTCTCTAAGCGGTTTACAGATTTTTTAAGCAAATTGAGTCAGCAACTTGCCCCCACAGTCTGGGTCCTCATTTCACCCACCTCCGAAGGATGGAAGGCTGAGTCGACCTTGAGCCGGTGAGATTTGAACCGCTGAACTGCAGATCACAGTCAGCTGAAGTGGCCTGCAGTACTGCACCTTAACCACTGCGCCACCACGGCTCTTGGATCCCATGGACATTTTTAATTGGAAGTTTGTGACAAATCACTGTTGCGGTAAAATCAGTTTGCATCTAAATACAAGAAAGTAACAAGTAAAAACTAGAAAAAATTGCATCCAGGCAAGGCAGTTGGCTCAGCAAAACTTTTTAAATCAAAATGTTAATTTATGTCATAGAATGCTATTTGAATTTTTAGGAAATGTTTATCTCTACTGCTTCTTTTTGCTTTGAGATACAACTAGATGTTATTATTTTGAAAGTAAAGGGTTTTAATGCTCTTCTAAAGTAGTTTTTTATATTTATTTGCCTGATTGTAATGACATTTAAACTCTTAGAGTTTCCATAGAATAGATAATCTCTACACCAATTATTTAGCGAACACAGTTGTTTAATTGTTGAACAAAAGTACCAATTTTTTAAATACAGTAACTGTAATGAATATTTAAAAAGCTGCTTTAATATCAGAGCTGTATGCCAAATCTTTTTATTGCTTTCTGAAAGTGCATGAATCAGAACTACTCTTATTGATATTAAACAATCCTGCAAATTTTAATTAGTATACTATTCATCTGCTTGGCAGAATCATTTACATATCATGAACCAGGATTGATTAATTTATTTTCAAGTAAATGCTTCAATTAGCTCCTAGAGGAGATCAACCCTGACTGCTCTTTAGAAGGCCAGGTCCTGAAGATGAAACTCAAAAAGTTTGGCCACCTAATGAGAAGGAAGGACTCACTGGAGAAGAGCCTAATGCTGAGAAAGATTGAGGGCCAAAGAAGAAGGGGATGACAGAGAATAAGGTGGCTGGATGGAGTCACCGAAGCAGTGAACGTAAGCTTAAATGGACTCCAGAGGATGGTAGAGGACAAGAAGGCCTGGAGGAACATTGTCCATGGGGTCACAAAGGGTCGGACTTCGCAACTAACAACAACAACAAATGCTTTATTTAGCTATTTGCTTACTAATTTGGAACAAACTTCCATAAAGCTGTAGAAATACCTAATCCCACTTTGCCTTTTGTGGTCTTGCATAAATTTCCAAATTCACATTGAGTTTCTGTAATTCTGATGTGCTGCTAATGACGCTAGCATGGCAGTCCAACCAAAAAGAAAAATGAAAACAAATGTAACATTTATTTCTATAAAATTCAGCAGTGAGATGAAAGGGAGAAAGAGGCATTGTCAAGTCGGCTCCTGAATTAGTGACCTTTACAACCAGGTTGACACTCCAGTCCAAATGTTCTCTTTGTTTTGTAGTGTAACATTGTTATTATGCAGACTCTTCTTTGGAGCATTTTCTTAATTACATTGGCTTGCTTATCTAACTCCACCAAATGCAGGAACAGAGATTATCACACCTTGAAAATACCCTCTGCTTTTGCACAATGCTTTCAATGTGTGCCTGGAATCTAATAACTAGAGAAGGGAATTGAGAAATATATGACTGGCAGGTCTGAAGAGGTTGAAGCTTACCACATGAAAATAAAATAAATATTCCTGTATATTATACATTTAGTGGGGCGCGGTGGCTCAGTAGCTAAGATGCTGAGCTTGTTGATCAGAAAGATCGGCAGTTCAGCAGTTCAGCAGTTCAGCAGGTCGAATCCCTAGTGTTGTGTAATGGAGTGACCTCCTGTTACTTGTTCCAGCTTCTGCCAACCTAGCAGTTCAAAAGCACATAAAAATGCAAGTAGAAAAATAGGGACCACTTTGGTGAGGAGGTAACAGCACTCCATGCATCTTTGGCATTTAGTCATGCCAGCCACATAACCACGGAGATGTCTTGGGACAGCGCTGGCTCTTCGGCTTTGAAGCAGAGATGAGCACTGCCCCCTAGAGTGGGGAACAAATAGCATATATGTGCGAGAGGAACCTTTACCTTTATATTATATATTACATGTGCACTAAGCAAGGCTCAAACATCTTACCTGAATTAAATTGTCTCAGAGGGCAGGACAAGAAACAATGGATGGCAACTAATCAAGGAGAAAAACAACCTGGAATTGAGGAGAAATTTCCTAATGGTGAGGACAATTAACCAGTGGAAGAGCTTGCCTTCAGAAGTTCTGGGTGCTTCATCACTGATGTTTTTTTTAAGAAGAGACTGGACAGTCACTGGTATAGAGTCTCCTGCTTGAGCAGGGGGTTGAACTAGAAGACCTCCAAGGTCCCTTCCAATCTATTCTATTCTGATTGAAATATATGAATAAGAAAATTGTATCTATCAATTATGAAGAAGATATAATTAATATATACTTTTAATTCATGCAGGAAAAGAAAAAGAAAAAAATGTCATTTTAAAAAAATCTAAAGGTTCTTAACATTGGAAATCAGTCAGAACCCTGCACTTTTTAAACTATAACCAGTTTAGCAATGATTTCTATGCAACACAAGTATGAGCTAACATGGCTTCGAGGCATTATTTTATGTTGTCAGTGACAAAAGAGAGATTTAAGCTGAATGGAATTTACGTTATATTTCAAGGTGGAAGAAAAAAATATTAAAATAGAACCAAATGGATTCCACCCTTTCCTCGTGGTTCTAGTTATTAAGCTTCGTCTCTTTTCTCACTGACAATATGTCCACTTCAATACAAATGAGTTCCTCCTTTAATATAGTAACTCATGTATCTTTCTTTCTTACAGTTAGTGCTTTGTATGAGGTAGGGTGGGTAGTTGATGTCCCAAACAATCAATTTTGACTTCTGCCATTTCTGAAAGGGACTGATTCAACTGGATTTGCTGCAGAATTGCTTGCTTGGTTTCTGCTTCTACTTCTAAAAGTTTTGTAAAAAGCAGCTGGTAAAAATGTAAAACACTTGTGTACTAATTAAGGCTGAAATCCTTGTATGTATGTATGTATGTATGTACGTGTGTGTGTGTGTGTGTGTGTGTATCAGTAGGAGTCCTTAGACAAAGCCCCCGTCCACCAATCCTTTGTCTGCTTATCTCAGATATGAGAGTAATACAAATTAAGACAGTCATGTTGGCTCATACACTGCCCACATTAGCAAGGTCTATGTCAGATATTGAGGAACCAATAGCAATAGCAGTTAGACTTATATACCATATCATAGGGCTTTCAGCCCTCTCTAAGCGGTTTACAGAGTCAGAATATTGCCCCCACAGTCTGGGTCCTCATTTCACCCACCTCGGAAGGATGGAAGGCTGAGTCAACCTTGAGCCGGTGAGATTAGAACCGCTGAACTGCAGATAACAGTCAGCTGAAGTGGCCTGCAGTACTGCACCCTAACCAGTGTGCCACCTCGGCTCTATAGAAAGAAACCACATCTTTCTGCAACCCTAAAAAGAAATTTTATTTGTTATTCCATTAATAAATCTCTATTCATGCAACAGTGCACCAATGCAATAATAAATGATTAACTGACTTGCATTATGTAGTTGAAAATTTGTAGCCAAATGTAGCAAAAGTGATGATGGAAGTATTCAGGAAAACAAATGGAATGCTTAGTGAATGGTGGGATGGCAAAATGTATGGATAAATTTTAAAATGATCAAGTGCAGGTAGAAAGGTAGTGTGAAAGTACACATTCAGTTGAGAGAAACATTAAAAGATATCAACGTGGTTATGTATGAATGTGCCTCTGCCCACTTTGTTATATGAGAATTAAGGAGAAATGCAAAAAAGTAAGCTTTATTTAACATAATTCTCACCCACTGACCACTTGTTCAATGACTATTTAAAGTTACAACAGTACTCTGTTCAGTATTCTGAAAAGAATATTTACAACTTGCTCCTTGCAGTTACAGCTATTGCAGCATCCCCATGGTCACATGATTACAATTTGGTCATTTAGAGCTCATGTCCATCATGTACATTCAGTGGGAAGCAGCAAATCTTGGTCATTTGACATCAGACTTAATGTCTGTAAGTGATTCACTTAAAGACCATGGCCAGAACTAATGTAAGGCGATGCTGTCATATGATGTGTCAGTTTAGGAATGCATCTCTTAGAGAGAGAGAGTTTCCATTCCCTATTGTGATGAGTAAGTGAGGAATACTTGTATTGTAAAACAAGAAGAGATGGTTAGGTTCAAGAATTAATGGGTAATAAATAAATATGGACTGATACCAAAAGTGAATGACCTTCAGAAAAAGCATGTTGAGGTGATTTTGTCCTATAGAATGAATTTAAGTTCACAATGATTAATGTTCAAAGCACAAAACAAATATATAGAGCAAGAGTGAATACGTTGAAAGAAAGGAAAAGACTGAGAAAGTCAATGGAATTGATGAGATCCTCAGAATTGGTTTATAAGTAGCTAAAGATGGCCACTTGTAAACATTCAGAAACATATATTTGAAATTAAGATAGGAAATCACTACTGATGATCAATTCATGTTAACTTAGAGTAGCAAAAGAAGTTGGTGAACAGTTTAAAAATTGAAAGTACCTGATGGATGTTGTGAAGAGAAAAATAAATTCATAAATATTGATGATAAGGTGTTAGGAATATTATACAGATTTTAGTATCAATGTTCAACCTGTTTGCTTGGGTAATTTTCTGTATTTCTCTATGTGTTAGTCCATGCAGTTAAAATAATGATCTCAGAAAATAAAAATAAAAATAGAGGAATAGGAGCAAAGCAAATACTCTGAATTTTTGTGGTAAGATTGTGCACAAGATTTTACCAAATCAAAATTCAGATGTGAATCAAGCTTATTTGAAAATGTTGGGAAGATGCTTGAATCAAAGTTTGACTTTGAAGGAAAATTTTCACACTCTGTAGACTTCTGGTCATCCAGGACAATTTCTGTCAAAGATTTCTATATAAAAAAATCCAGAGGGAGAAGAAGGTAATACAGTTTTGTGACCAATAGATCTAGCTTCTATTCACCATCATTTTTATTATTATTATTATATCTGCCCCATTTCAGGAAGAAATATTGAAGGAATATATCTCAGTGCTCTTTTCTAACTATTCACTTCCCTAGAGTTTTAGTGAAGTCTTTGGAATCTTGGAGAATATAATAGTGGTTGCTTGCTTGGAAAAAGATGGATGTTTAAGAGACTTTCTACTGCTGCCATAATATGTTGTATATCTCTCTGTATCTGTATTGCTTTTTCTTTGGTTTGGTAGTAAATGAACTGAAAAGAAAGAAATGAAAAGTGTGATATTGTCCTCTATGCAGCCTAACTTTTTCATTATTGCACTGATCATTTGAAAGCTTCAAATTTCTCGTGTAGAGACTTACCTGTGCTGAATACAATTTCTAAACAAATTACACAATCACTATCCCACATTTCTCTCCTTACTTCTAATAATGGAAAGATGCCTATTCCATCAAAAACACGGCAAATGTCCTAAAAGGTTCCTCACTTATTAGCCAAGAACATATTTTATTATTTGAACTATGCATTTTAACGTATTTTGTTATAACAACTATTCTTTTGTTTACTGATGGTGGATTTTTCAAGTTTTACTATATATGTTATGGTGCTCTTGTTCGTTCATCTATCTAAAGAACATGCATTATTAGGAAAACAAGTAAATAAATAAAAGGTATTCACAATTATTTATTTATTATTTAGCATATGATAAGAACATGACAGAAGAGAAGTAAATATATACACACAATCTATGTAATTATATTCAAATATGAGGCTATCATAGCCTCATAACCAGATGGCCTCATAACCATAGTCAAATCCCCAAATGCATCATGTGAATTTGTCAAATTTGATCCCCTTTGAAATAAATAATTCTTTCTAGAAACGATTATGACTGAGTACTGCGATCTTTTGAAAGCATCTTGCATATTTCAAAATACCTGACCCCTATATTGTTTTCTGATCCCATGATTAGTAAAGAAATAAACATTGAAATTAATCCTACCTAAATTTATTAAGTTTTTTATAAGAGCCGAGGTGGCGCAGTGGTTAAATGCAGCACTGCAGGCTACTGCTAGATCAGCAGGTCAGCGGTTCAAATCTCACCGGCTCAGGGTTGACTCAGCCTTCCATCCTTCCGAGGTGGGTAAAATGAGGACCCAGATTGTTGGGGGCAATATGCTGACTCTCTGTAAACCGCTTAGAGAGGCCTGAAAGGCCTATGAAGCGGTATATAAGTCTACTGCTATTGCTATTGCTATTTTTTTAAAGCAAACTGTTTTTTTTTTGTTTTGCTTTAGATAGTCCAAACCAGAAGTTGGCTACAATAGAGCAAATTCTCAGATGTTCAATATTTTATTTAGTTCTTTTTATTTTAAGCATAGCATCCCATATTTCTACCAAAGATGCTTTTTTTCAAAAGGCATCTTTGGCATCTTTTCTGGTTTTTCTTTGAAGACATTGCACTTCTCATCCAAGAAGCTTCTTCACTTCTGACGAGATGGTGAGGAATGAAAATATTTATACTCCTTGCAGACAGAAGTCACAGATAACCCTCCAGGTGACCTTAACAATTCACTATAAGAATGCAAATGACCAGCTGTCTGCAAGGAGTATAAATCCTTCCATTCCCCACCATCCAGTCAGAGCTGAAGAAACTTCTTGAAGGAGAAGCAAAACATCTTCAAACAAAAACCAGAAAGGCCAGTTGCCTCTTTCTTGAAAAAAACACCTTCGGTACAACCATAACCTGAATGACCAATGCAAGAATCTCCATAGACATCCCTTACTTCTGTTCTGGCAAGTCTTCAGCACAACATATTTGAAACTCAGAATACCTGCAGAAAAGTATCAGAAAAAGAACATGATGTAAGCATTCCAAATACCATGTAAAATTAAATCAGAGTCAAAGCCAAAACTATGCTTAAAGTTCCAATTTAATAAAGCAGGCATGTTGGCATAGTGCTATGAGATTCCGACTCTGGAAGTTACATCAGAATCCCACCCAGTTAAAAGTTCATGATCTTGCCCCCACACCCACAGTCCATCACATGGTCCAGTCTTCTTCTTCCATGCTGGCGTCTACGCCTAACTGCTTCCGGTCAGGTGTAAAGGTTTGGGAGACAAAAGATGACCTTGAGCTTCTAGGAAGGATTTTTTTATTTTGAAAACAACACATTCTACCCTTTGCTAAATCCCCCCCTTAATAAGAGTGTGGCAGGCCAAATATTCTTAAAGGAACCGCTGCAGGCCTGACACATTGACTATCACTATGCAAAATAGTATGCAGCATCTCATTTTATATTCTAAGCTGAAGACCGTTTTACAGCCTTATAGTTGATATGAACTGTACTATTACTAACATTGTAATCTGCAGAGACATGTATTTCAAATAAAATATTTAAATACATCAATAGTCAGTAACCACACAGGTACAGAGTATATTAAGAGTTTACATAAGACATATAGTTGCTTGGAGTTGGGCAACATATAAATGTAATAATGAAACCCAACCCACAAAGACAGCATTACAATATTTGAAAAACAAGAATATTTATCCTTGAGTGAGACCCTCTACTCTTTTAAGCCAGACCAATTATATTATTAAAACTTCTACCCACTCAGCAACCAGCTAAAATACTGGTGGTCCAACCTACTTAGTGTTGAAACCTGTCTTGTATTCTAAGGATAAGTCTTTCGATTGTTTTCCCAATAATGCATTTCATGGATAGAAATTCACAGTACTGTATTCATTTTTCATTAAAAAAAATGTCCGGAGGCCAGCTATGAGCCAATAGCTTAATTTAATTCCCATATGCATACATGCATATGCATAACTGAGATGCTTTGCTAGCTTCTTTAACCAGATATGTATTCTATGCATTTAGCACAGAAACCTGAGGGACCTATTTCCCACAACTTGTGTAAGGCCAAATGGAGATGTGAAATGATACACATATGCATTGTCGATAGCATTTCTTCATATTTGGCTCCTAGTAAAGCTTTTCATACACATACTATTAGGTCAGCATAGGAGCTTAATTGTATTTGGAAACCCCGTCGGGCAGCATTCCGAATTGCAGAAAATACAATTCTTTCAGGTCTGCAGCACCTTTGACAGGAATCATATTGACAAGTATGCTGACAGTCTGTAACATCTTTAAGCTCATATGTTGCAGAGAAACTTCTGCAAAGGCTGAAAGCTTCATGACATCTGAAATACTTCCTACACACAATTGATTTTTAAGTGCAAAATTCATAGTCACAATTATCAGGTTATCCATAGAATTAAATATACACAGTTAAGGTGTTGATCATTAAGATCCTTGATATGTTTAAGTGAAGGATCATTCAAAAGAGAGATTGTAAAGATACAAAAATAGGGAGGAGACATGACAAAGCAGGAGAAATGTACTATGAAAATGTGTGTGTGAGAAAGGGGAGAGGGGGGAGCGAGAGAGAACAGAAGTAGCTTAGAAAAATGTAGTTCTCTCCATGATTAGCCTCTATCCATCATTTCTTGCTGTGCCTCTTTTGTGAGAATTCAGTCAGGGTACTCCTCCCATGTATCCTATCCTGCCTGTATCTCGGCAACATAATTATAATGGAAAATATTCTTAAACTACATTGTCAGTACAGTAATTATCAAATCAGTAGTTCTACACTACAGCCACCCTTGGGTAAACTCCTTTATTACTCAACTAGATGATGCCAGTGAAGTCATACTGTTGTGGGTAAAATTACATCAAACAAAGAACTAATTGGACTCATACAACAAGATGGTTCCCAAGGAAAGGAACACATATATTTAAATAATAAAAGGGCAGTGCTATAATATTCATGCAATATAAATAATGACAAAAATCAGGTTTTTTAGATTTGAGTTTTTCAATTTTTCATATTTTATATGTACCAATCATGACTAAATTTCCAAAGCAGTGGATATTCTGTCCTCTACTAAATGAACAGATTAGTATTTTTAAAAGATAATCTTAATATACTGACATGGTATGATTGCAACATTTTTATATTCATTATAAAGAAATATAACTGACCCAGACTTGACTTTGTGTTGGTTAAATGGTTATGTTTTATGCATTCAATAAAGCATGTTGATTTCTATGATTAAAGTGTCCTCATCTGCCTACATCAAAAGAAAGGATATATTTATAAAAGGCTGCAATTGTTCTGTACATTTTTTATTTGAATGAACTGTGATTACAGAGAAATGGAAAACAGCATAGAAATGTTCAGCCCATGATTTTGCATTTTAGCTAAAGAACTGGGAAGGTATTTGCTGATGACAAGCTGTTTAAGGCTCATGGTCTTGCATTGTCACTTTGTAATTGAAAAGAAACAGAGTTGATAAAGACTTTCTTTTAGTTTCACTTGTACTGAAAATGGCAGATTAAATTCACAGTTAAATTTGATATTCTTTGCAACATTTTGCAACTGATATTCTATATAGTTTGACTTCAAAAGGTATTAGATGTTGAATGGTGTTATCTGGCAGTGCATGTGGTTTGACATATGGTTTAACCATTATCTAATTATTTCTGCTTCCCAATAATCAGTTAATTTCTTTATACCAGTTTTTCTCTCTCCTCGTTTTCCCTTTAATGTTTCTATAGCAGTTTCTGCAGCTAAATATTTGCTTAATTAATACAGACTGCTATGATATGACTTGTTTCCATTATGGTTTGTTGCATATTGTAATGCTTCTTAAATGTTAAATCGTAACCCTGGATTATAAGCCACACTTCCAAGAGTCATGTCACACTAATCTTGAATCAAGCAAAGTGGATCATAGAGCAAAAAGTACAAACCTAGTTATGTAGTTTTTCTGAAATTCAGGATTTGAATCAAGGAAAGTGTAATGTATAGTCAACATAGACAAATTCTTTATCTGTCTAATCACACATGCTCAAATAAAGTATTCCATTCAATTAAATATTTCTTCTATGTTGGATCCAGGTGGATCCGATAAGACATGTGGTAAAAATGATAGACTTTAGCATCAACATTGCATGAATTAGCCTTTGCCCAGGTTCGCCTGGTGCACCAGTTGCAACTCTATCTGGACCGGGAGGCCCTTTGGATGGTCACTCATGCCCTCGTCACCTCAAGACTGGATTACTGTAATGCGGTCTACATGGGGCTGCCCTTGAAGAGTGTTCGAAGACTTCAGTTAGTCCAGAATGCAGCCGTGTGAGCAATTGTGGGTGTACCTAGGTACACCCACATTACACCTATCCTCCGCGAGCTGCACTGGCTTCCCATTGGTCTCCGGACACGCTTCAAGATGCTAGTCATTACTTTTAAAGCCCTACATGGTATAGGACCTGGCTACCTGAGAGACTGCCTCCTGCCATTTACCTCCCAGAGACCCATAAGATCACACAGACTAGGCCTCCTCCGGATTCCATCTGCCGGTCAATGTTGGCTGGCGACTCTCCGGGGTAGGGCCTTCTCTGTAGCTGCTCCGGCCCTATGGAACGATCTTCCCATGGAGATCCGGACCCTTACTGCCTTCCGCAAAATGACCAAGACCTGGCTGTTCCGGCAGGCTGGAGCTGTTGATTTATCCAGCCCTATCCTAAGCTATGAATGTTGTGGAATTTTAATGTTTTTTTTAAAATTTTGTGTATGTTCCCCCCTCCCTTTTATCTGTAAGCCACCCTGAGTCTCTCGAGAGTGGGCAGCATACAAACCCTACAAATAAATAAAATAAATAAAATAAGCATCAAAATATATGTAAAAATATGTAAGGACTTGGTACTCTATTTCAACCTAGGCACTTTCAAGCATTTTCTTGTTTACTAATAAATCTGTCATTGGATTTATTTCTTTGCCTCCTCAAGTTAACCAAAATGGTGCTTTGATTTTTGAATCAAGATACCTAAAGTCCACTAACGTAAAGAATGTGCAAAAAATGCATAGCTCATTATGCTTGTGGAATTGAAATTTGCATTATATCTGGTATACTTTTATTTGCAAAGTTATGGTTGTTGCAGCATCTCTGTTGTTACATTACCATGATTTCTGATTCTTTATTATTTAAAGAAGATTCAAAGAAATGTTTTTTTTTCTTGCCTTGCAAACATTTTATCATCATTTTGAATACCAGTGAGTCTCTGGATATAACTCTATATCCAGAGCTATAGATAATCTTACTGGTGTTGGATACATCATTCCTAAACATTTTTTTTCATGGCACAGAATAGAGGTACCATCCTGTTATTTCTAATAGAGAAATACAGATAATGTGAATTCTTGCTTGTTCTCTGCATTTCTCTTAATTTTGCTTGCCTTGTATCTCGTTTGCCTGTGCTTAACTATTTTTTTAAAATGTCTGTTGATATTTAATACATGAACGCCAAGGTATATTTCTGCTAGCTGAATTGAGTGGTACATGTGTTTGTTCTGATCTGGGTATAGGAATTGAATGGGTGTGTCAATCTAAATAGGTGTAAACTAAACTGGCAATTATGAACAGTAATTTTCCCATAATTGGAAAATTAGATTAGAAAAATCAGATTTCCATGTCTGACAATTCGATGTCTAAAAATAGAGCCGTTTTACTATGCCATTCTTTTCTATTATTTCATTTGAATAGCTGTCTTTAGATAATAAAATAGGGTAGCTAGACTGTTTCTTCCCACCAAGAGATCATTTTCCCCACAGACATTTGCAATTTGTTCTTACAGCTAGTCTATTTTACTATGATCAATTGGAATTTCAGTCAACCTTAAATGTATTGAATTCACTTTTCATTGTGACATTTGTTTGGAATTTCAGATTGATAATGAGCTTCACATGAGCTTTTCTACCCTGGCTGTAGGAATGCCCCAGCTAGACAATATCTAAGAATCTTCTTTGTAGGCTTTTCCTTTGAAAGGTTTTCTTGCCTATCCAGTGATTTCCAGACCTACCGTGACATATGGTCAATATGGTCACATGAAGCATTTTAATGAGTTCAAAGAAAAAAAATCCCTAATATTGTGCATATATAATATTGAAATATCTCCATTATCATCTCTTTCTGATCTCAGGAGTTATGATTACATTGTGCTCATATATTTTTAAAACATTTCTTTATTAATACATAATCTTCTATGTTATTTTTTGTCTCTCTATTTCTCTTTTAACCCCGAAATACAATGGATTATCCCATTTAGTTTTTCAATTTCTTCCTCCGAACAAGTAGTAAAACCCCTAAAGGCTTGCAATTATCTTACCTCCTCTGATATCAAATAAATCCTCTCGCTTTCTCAATAGTACAGTACCTTATTTCCAAAACCACTCTCATGAAAGTTTAGCATCAAACAAAACATTGGAATGTAATAATGGCAACTACTTCATCGAACCTCCAACTGTGAATTCATTTAGGTAGGAAGCTAAGTAATTGCATGTTACGTGCATAAACCTAACCTAATCTAAAAAGAAACTTACTGACCTAACAATTAATCAGTGGAACAGCTTGACTTCAGAAGTTGTGGGTGCTTCATCACTGAGGGTTTTCAAGAGGAGATTGGACAACCATTTGTCTGAAATGGCATAGGGTTTCCTGCTCAAGCAAGAGGTTGGACTAGAAGACCTCCCCCCTTCCAACTTTGTTATTCTCTTAAAATTTGGGATTAGAGCAGGCATAATTTGGACTTGGTGATAGGAGAAATAAGGTCTTACAGCAACATCCTTCCAAGGAAATAGGAAATAAATCCTCTGGCAATACTAGCCCAGCAATGTAATAGGTATTACAAGTGTGAAAAACACTGTGGTGAATTGAGTTCAAAAAGACATAAATGCATCTATAAATTTATATGTTTGAGAAATTGCATGTAAAATGTATATTATTATTTTTGCTATGAAAATATGTCCATAGCAATAAAAATGTTATGATCTCATGCGTACTTTAAATGTGGCAAGCTACAAGAAAGCTGAGGGCTTAAAATATTAGTGTTATATGTTCATTCTTAGTTGTGATTTCATGAAGCACACTCTTTTTTTATACAAATTTTCTCACTCACCTTTTACAACAAATAAAAGAGTGCAGATTTATTACCCATTACTGAAAATATCATCAATTTGAAGCTCTGCATAGACAACTTCATTAAGGAAAATTAATTGTGCCATAGTACTGTAATTCAGACTCATTATTGTGTCACTAAGCAGATAACATGGCTAACCAGGATTAATAGAGAGCCAATAGCAGAGAGTGGACAGCTTCTGTAGCAATTTGATACTGCATTTTACTTTAAGCAACAAAGCTGTTTTCCGAGAATTCACATTGCAAGGTATATTGTGGAACAGAGATTTTTCATGTTATGAAATCCACTATCAATCTGGTTAAATGTTTCCAACCTGCAGAACTCTTTCTAAACAAAGCAAATTTCTCCTATGGATCTTTTTTTCCCCCAGAGGATTTTGTGTTCTTATGGGGAAGAGAGGAAGAAAGAAAATGAGGGTACATCACAATCAGCTTCTGAAGAAAACGTTTTGTCTATGATCTAACAAATCACAACAACTTGAATTATGGGGGCCTATTTTAACATGTCTCTGATTTTCTTTTATTCAAAAGATAATGTCAATCAGATTTCCATTTCTAAGACTTACAGTTTTAGAGATTCAAAAACACACTACAAGATTCAATCTGCATTTTTCCAAGAATTTTTTTTCATATGCATTTTCAAGATTTTTTTAATGCCATTAGAACCACATTGAAACCATATTATAGTGAAAATCAGGACTTGATTAACATAAAATCAACTGTCACTAATACAATGATAATCTTAAATAAGTTCAATTTCTTTAATTAGGACTGAGTGACTAGAAAACAGAAACCTTGAAAATTGTGTACTGAAGCTATATCTACTTCAAAAATAATTCAGAAGTGTTTTCTACTTTGTCTGCTTGAAAGTACAATCTCTCTCTACTAATGATTAAAGGAGCTCAAGTTTTTAGGTTTCATGTGACCCTGAAAAATACTGCTGGTTTTAAGTCTTTAAAGTGCAGAGAAGAGCAATAAAGATGATTAGGATGAAGCTAAAACATCTTGGTTGCAGGAATTGGGTATTTCTAGTTTAATCAAAGAAGGACTAGAGGTGATGTTTTTCAATATCTAAAGGGCTGCCAGAAAGAATAAAGGGTCAACCTATATACAAAGCACCTGAAGGCAGAACAAGAAGCAATGGATGAGAACTAATCAAGCAGAGAACCAATCTAGGGTTCTTAGTTTTATCATAGATAAGATACAGAACAACATATTGTAGGATAATCTTATTGGTTCCACACTTTAATTTATATACTAATACCAGTGGTGGGTTGCAAATTTTTTTATTACCAGTTTGGGTACGCTCTCGCATACGACATCTGGACAGATGGGCAGAGCCTCCAGCCACTGCTAATACCAGTTCGATCGATCCAGGCTGAACCGGGAGCAACCCACCTCTGACTAATACAAAAATAAGGAAACATTTGGAAGTAAGAAATGGTAAATGGGAGAGAGTGTTTTGTCCCTTAATACCCTCTTCCAAATTCTACTTATTTCCAATTTCTCCTAATCTGAATTTTCATAATAGAAATCATTTATTTAATTTATTTAATCAATTTATATGACTGCCCACCTCAAAGAAATGACTCTGAGTGGCTAACAATATTAAAAGAAAATAAAAATCAAAACAAGCAAAATTTAAAATACACAGCAATGAGGAAATTCACAAACAGCCATCAACCAAGAACTAGGCTCCTTCACCCCTTTGGAACCCCAGGGTCTAGAACAGAATTGACTCTTTACATCATAATTGTAAATAGACTTTGCATGAGCCATTTCCTGGAGGAACATACTAGTCCAAACTATGAAATAAGACATTTGAGACTTTATAGAGTTGAGTAAAGGGGCAGATGGTAGATGAATATATAAAATATTTTTGCTCAAACTTCTATAATTTTATCCATTGAAACAGACTATGGGGGAGATCATGGTCTTATAATACATCTTCATATAACACATAGTTCATAGAATCATAAGGATGGAAGGGACCTTGGAGGTTTCTAGTCCAATGGAGGTTAAAGTAGATGGTTCGCTAACATTGAGTGTGATGATTGCTGCAATTTCGATAGTATTAGAGAGGGGTTCATTCATGGAACATCCTGTTGGCTGCTAACTTTTATGGCCGCATTACATCTTGAGTTCAAACAACATTGCTAAATTTTATTTATTTTATTTATTTATATGCCAAATTTAGACACCATCCATCTCATACACAAAGCAACTCTAGAAGTTATTGTAGCAATTCTGCAAGTTCAGTCTTATTTTCTATAAACTCTTATCTACAATGATATTACTATTTAACTGATTTCAGGAAAAATGTAAATCCTTCCTGATTTTATCTAGGTCAAGATTAGAATATGCAATTCCTACAGGTTTCCCTTCCTCCTCCCAATGTCTTGCATGTTGAGAAGATAATGGTTAAGTACAATGAAGTGAAAGAGGATTTTGTCCTATTGAGTTTTTGAAAAACAATTATGTTGAGAGTTGTCTATTACATTGCTAATTGTTGCCTTGTAAACATTCTTGAAACTTATATACACCCTATTCTTGTCAGAAAATGCCTACTTGATCAAATTAAATCATGCAGAGTTGCAAACATTCCAAGTTCAAGGGTACTTTTAATTATTGATGGTCTTGTACACAAAAATTAGCTACCTGACACAGCATATAAGGACAGACAAAGAAAGAAAGAAACCCTGCTGGTTTTGAATGATGTTAGCTTGTGCTTAGTAGTATGCTAATGGAAAGACTTTTTTTTCTTTTTTCAAAACAGAATTAAATCTTACATTAAGAACATATAAGAAAGTGCCCATGGGTGTAATGATGTGTAAGAAGTTATTCTGAATTTATATGCTAAAGTAGCAGATGGAGAATTTTAAAAGAAAGAATAGTGCCACGGATAACTAAACTATAAGATATGCCTGTGCTTTGGGTTTTTGTTTGTTTATTCACTGAGATTTATTTCATCAAATATCAAGCTACACCATGGAACTTTCTCTGTAGTGTTGCTGGTTGGTTCCTATTATTTATTTCCTTTGACAGTGTTTACATTTTACCTAAAGAAAAAAAAAGAGCTTTTTTGCACCATATCTGACAGTCTTTGTATTTTAAATCCAAACTGTTTGACACATTTGGAAATAGTTAATCTACAATTCAGAGTTGCGTATTCCCTGGTGTTCACATATTTATGGAACGGAGTTCATTCTATTTGTCACCAAAGCTGAAAAGTAACACAGTTCCTGTCTTGAAGTCCTTTCTGTAGCCCACAGAGAAAAGAGGCATTTGATTCATTTACCTAAAAAACGTGTGTGTGTGTGTGTGTGTGTGTGTGTGTGTGTGTGTGTGTGTGTATTTCATTCAGAGGTCCCAAAAATTCAGACCAAGTATTTTTTTTATTGTATTATTAGTATCTTTCAGTACAGAATGGGATTTCAATTGAATTTCAGCATCATGCACATCTGAGGCCTCCTAGCACTTATTATTCTCTAGCTATTATCAGTGGAGATGTACTGAGAGCAGGACTCAAAGGAGATCCCGACTGTATAGATCTATTACTTTTACAGGGCAATTAATCTTGTTGACGTTACTTATATAAATGTGGATTAAAATGCCTGGAAAGCATACTGTTGATTTCTATTGCTCATTAATATTGATCAAAGGTTGTTGTTCCCTTTTGTGTTAGAAGCTACTTAAAGATTATGTACAAAAGTGCTACTAAATTATTGTTTTTTAAAAAAAGAAGAACCTGAAACTCAATGTGCTTTAAACTAAAATTACAAGAATACTTTGAAAACTTTCATAGTGCTTAATTAATAATATAAATCAAATTAAAATTATGGTGTCATGTTTCTATATTTTGACTAATATTTGTCATATTTATTGTGCATAGTGTCTCCTACAATGAAAGTTCACTACTGATCAAACTCCACATGTTACATTCTATAATTGTGTAGAAATTACTATTTCTTGGTCAAAACTGCTATTATACATCAAAATAATTATAATTTATAAGCAGATGTTTTCTTATTATATTAGGACAAGAAATTTAATAATGCATATTAAAGTACTCATCCTAAAAACCCTAATCTATATGCAGCTCAGGTCTTGGGTACATTCCAAACAGTGTCTCCCAAAGTTGTCACAAAAATTCTAATTTTTAATATGACAGAAGATGAATATATACAGTACATAAGGTGCTGGCCTAACCATACTCTTAATTAATTTTAATCAGCCTTACATTTTGTCCTTTTTAAAGTGTGATCCTGATTTGCTACTTAAAGGCCAAGTGAGACCTACAATTGTGCATTCCTGGTGTATATTCATTTATTTGTTTGTCTATTTGTTTGTTTCAGAGGTGGTATTCAGCAGGTTCTGACCAGTTCTGGAGAACCGGTAGTGAAAATCTTTAGTAGTTTGGAGAACTGGTAAATACCACCTCTGACTGGCCCTGCCCCCATCTATTCTCTGCCTCCCAAGTCCCAGCTGATCAGGAGGAAATGGGGATTTTGCAGTAACCTTCCCCTGGAGTGAGGAGGCAATGAAGATTTTACAGTATCTTTCCCCTGTCATGCCATGCCCACTAAGCCATGCCCACAGAACAGGTAATAAAAAATTTGAATCCCACCACTGGTTTGTTTGTTGAATTTATTTGCTGCCCATCTCACCTAGCTACTCTAGGCAACTTTAAAGAGTTTAATTAATTATGTTTTTTTAATTTGCATATTTGTATCACCTTTGTATCATCTTTATTAATCAGAAGGGGAAAATGAAAATGTTTGTAAACAGAAGTAAAATAATAAAACAATAAAGTAGGTGATGACACAAGAACACAGTGAGAATAAATACATCAATATTAAGATAATATTAAAAGATGAAAGGGAGATAAAAGGAATGATGACAGGCTCTGAACAGCCTGTTAGGCATGTAAGAATTTATAGAACATAGGAATACCTAATACAAAATATTATCAGATTATCCTATTAAAACAAGAAGTTAATGAAAAGGAAAAGCTGTCTTCTCATAGGGTGAGATTATTGGTAATGCTAATTTATTTGTAAGCCAGCCTTGGGCCTCAAAAAAAAATCTGAAGAGGAGTTTCCTGATGGAATTTATCATTTGTTATGTTGTAATAAAAAGAGGCTTAAATCTAAAGAATAAACAAACCTTGTTTTGGCATGGCAAGGCATAGTTTTAAAAACAATCTGCATATTTTTATTGCCTCTTTCAACAAAATTTTCATGATGTACACATTTCTGAAGTAATTTGCCTTTCACAATTCCTAATTTCCCTAAAATGCTCTTTCCTTCCCCCTTCCAACACACAAATCTGGAAGATTGATAAACTATCCATGAATAGATTGGTGTAATTCTTATGACAAATAGTACATGCAAACATTATCAAAATGCTACATTCACAGAATGGTAAGTTTTGTATTAGTTGGGGGGGAAAGTATCTACTATAGTTGGATAATGCCCTCTCTAGAAACATACTGGGTAGAATTACAGAAGCATGAAGATAATAAAACAATTATTTATTATCTTTATTTATCTGGTTTGTAGATTTTGCCAATCAAAATAGACTCAGGTTCTATTGAAAAAATGAACATTAAAAAACATAATCAAATTCATTAAAATGTAGCCTAATAATACCATCAGTACTAATACAATTAGTTGGCGAGCAACAATCAAACTAAAAGCTGAGAAAGTGTTTGGATAAAATGGTTGTCAGACCCTTTCAGATTGCAAGAATGGTTGGGGTCCAGGTCTACCTTCAGGGACCATATAATCAAGGTTTGGGGCCTACTACTGAAAAGGCCTAGAAAAGCATGTGGAAAACTTTTAAATTTAAATTTAAAGAATTCCAATACATCCCAGGAGGAGGGAGGGAAATTGCTCAGAAAAATGATGGTAAATCCTATCTCCTGAGCCATGGTAGCTCAGTGGTTAGACTGCAGTATTGCAGGCTAACTCTGCTGACTGCCAACAATTCAGTTCTCACCGGCTCAAGGTTGACTCAGCCTTCCATCCTTCTGAAGTCAGTAAAATGAGGACCAAGATCATTGGGGGCAATATGCTGACTCTGTAAACTGCTTAGAGAGGGCTATAAGTCTAAGTGCTCTTGCTATTGATATATTGGGAACTAGCATCTGGAAAACTATAAATGAATATTCACTTATAATATAAATGTAGATTTATTGCTTTATATCTAAAGAGAGAGAGGTTCATTTGAAATTTATTATACAGTTAAGATAGCCTTTTGATTAATCTGTAGCAGCAGCTAATAGTCCTGTCCTTTCCATTCTAACTCATTTTCTTCATTGATCTATATCCAAACATTACTGTATCTAGCAATGTGTATAGTGGAGACAAATTCCTTTTAATTTTAACCTAACCCTATAAAAATTGCAGATATAATGCAAATGCTACATCTTTTTCCTGTTTCTGCAATGTCATTTTTACCTTTTAATAATATTTAAATGTGACTTATTCCTGTTTAGATGATTTACAAACCTTCACACAAGATTAGATGTATGATTTCTTTTCATATTTATATATACTTTGTTTCCCTGAAAATATGACCTACCCTGAAAACAAGCCCTAGCCTGATTTTCAGGCTTGCGTCTACTGTAAACCCTACCCCAAAAGTAAGTTCTAGTTAAGCCCTGTCCTCCTTCTGGTTGTAGGAGGCGGGGTGAGGTGCAGGCATAAAAATTAAGCTAGGGAGGGTAGCTGCCCCATGTGCCTTGCACCTGCTTACCTTAGGACTGCCGCAGCCACGCCTCCTTGCCCTGACATCTGTCACACCACTGCCCAACTTCTTCTGCAGCTCCTTGCAGCCGCTCAGAACTAGATGCCATGTGGCGCATCACCCCGATACCATCACTTGCCACAGAACACCGCAAGTCTCATTTAGTGGCAGTACTGGCTTGACAAGCCTTGTAATGTCATGCTGCAAGCAGCAGCATCGGTGCAATGAGCCACACAGTGTCTGACCACAAATGGCTACAGAAGAAGTTGAGTAGCAGTGCAGCAAGTATCGGGGCATGGGAGACCTGGCTGCGGTGGTCCTAAAATAAGCTGGTAAGACAGCCCCCCAAAATAAGACCTGGTGATTATTTTGAGACTGAAAAATAAGGGGAAAATGGGAGTGCTATACTTTATACGTTTCTTTGACAATGAATTTTAACAATGTTGAATTCTGAATCAACGCACCTAAAGTGTCAACAGTCTTTTTATAAAGAAAATTGCAAACCATTTTAGATTATGAAAAATGTGCAATTCTTGAACATTCCGGTCACTTTACTTAACAATAAACTGGTAAGAAATATTTATAACAATTAGAGATTTTAAATAAACTTTTTTTAAAAAGCCCTTCTGATTTTCAGAGAATAGGGCTTAATTTTCTAAACAGAGAACATAGTTGTAAGCCACCCAGTCTCATTGATTGAGATCGGTAGCCATAGAAATTGAATGACTGAATGAATGAATGAGTGAATAAATAAATAAATAAATAAATAAATAAATAAATAAATAAATAAATAAATAAATAAATAAATAAATAAATAATGGCTGTTGTTGAGGGTTCCTTTTATATTTTCAAGCATGCAGTCACTTTGTAAACATCTAAAACTATTGGTTGCCAAAATATTCCAGCTAAAGTTATGATTTATCATTAAGAATAACTGGGGAAATGTTAAAATTTTTAACACAAGTTTGCCATAGCCGTTAAGGTGCTGGGCTAGAAGCTGGAGGGCTGTAAGTCACTGTCCTCCTTTAGGCATGACGACATTTTGATGAAGAATAAGAGAATAGGATTAAATAAGGAATATTTTTCATGAAATGTTACTAAATATAGTAAGAGCAATAAGAGCAATAGATGATGAAAGAAATGCACAGATGAGAGTCATGCAATGTTCCTTTGGTTACTCAATATATTTATAAATAAATATGCATTCAGTGCTTTGCTGGCATTAGAAGTAAGGTGGTTAGAGATATGAATGAAGATATACTTTTGTATGCAGAAAACATTGCCTTATTGGCTGACTATCTGAATAATTTATTGCAAGTGCTGGTTAGATGAATAGAGATCTGAAAATTAATGAAATATGAAGGCAATAGTGCTTGGCAGAAAAAAATAGAGATATTTACAGATAAATCAGAAAGATAGATAGATAGATAGATAGATAGATAGATAGATAGATAGATAGATAGGTAGGTAGGTAGGTAGGTAGGTAGGTAGGTAGGTAGGTAGGTAGGCAGGCAGGCAGGCAGGCAGGCAGGCAGGCAGGCAGGCAGGCAGGCAGGCAGGCAGGCAGGCAGAGAGCAAGTTGAAGAATTTGACTATGTTTATAGAAAGTTTATTATAGATGATAAAACAGAATAACCTTCTATTCAGCCATGCTGTCCTGATTCCATTAGCAGAATAAATGTTTCCAAATTTCCTGGAGCTTTTTTCTTTATACAGAGAATGAATACTTGCTTATTTGGTTGTACATTAAGAGAGGGAATTCCTTAGAATTTAACTCAATAGCATGTAGATGCTTTTCAAAACTAAAGAAATTGCAGATGTCAAATTTTGTGCTGCCTCTAACGATTTACACTTCATGTTATAGAGTGGGAAATATGCTTATCTACAAAATTGCCAGGTGGTACTGCTGCATCAATTACTTACTAATTCCACACTGGATTATGCACCAGTTATAAAAAATATATAGTGCAATTGTTCAGTATTCATCCCTTTGAAATTTATACTGATCATAACTTTGTTTTAAATCTCATTTTTTAAAAAATAAAAGAAATTTAATTATGCATTGGCTTTGAACTTCGAAGAATATGGAGAATTAGATTAATGCATTATTGCTGTGTTTTGCCCATGTAAAATCACACAAGTTAGGTAAGCCTCAAATTAAGTGGCCAGCTCAATGTAGCTTTATGATACAGAGGAAACATCTATATTTTATTATGTTCTTCCTTTGTTTATCAATCTTTTCAGTGTTAATTCTCACAATTTTTTTTGTTTCAAAACTTTAGCCTTGGAAGAAGTCATTCTTTTTTCTTTTTATTCAAGAGGTAACAGACCTGCCTAGAGAAAAATTCATTAATGCGGACAATTATGCTTGAAATGTAGTGATCCCTTCACTTACATTATCTAATTACTTGGAAAATGAAGGAGCTATTTAACTTTTCTTCAGATAATTCTTGAATAGGGATGAGATCAATTTAAGTCAATGTTTTTCAAACTAAGCAGCATTAAGATGTGTAGAATTTAGCTCTCAGAATTCCATAGCTAGCCTGGAACATATTTTAAAGTTGCCAATTTTGGAACATATTTATTTAATTGCATTCTAAAATTCTACATCAATATCTTTTCCCTGCCTTGGCATTCTGTTGATTACCAAGATATTGTACAGTGGTAGGATTCAAATAATTTATCAATTGGTTTTCTGCCCTAATGACCAGCTGGGTAGGCATGGCTTGGTGGTCATATGACTGGGTGGGTATGTCACTCATGTAAATAGTGCTTTGCCTTAGCTGTTACAATGTAATAAGGGTTAACCGGAGAGACAGTTTCTGTAAGCAGGGCAATAAAGATTAGGCTAGAAACAACACCAGAATGTTTCCTTCCTGCTTTCTTTACATGATTAGCTCTGTAAAGTGGAAAAAAACAAAATGGGATTTCTTCCAAAAACTGGTTCTCTGAACTGCTTAAAAAGTTAACAACTGGTTCTCCCGAATAGGTACAAACTGGCTGAATCCCACCACTGATATTGTAGCATTCCAGATTTTTCAAATTATATCTCCCAGCATCTCCTACCATTGATGATACTCCACTGTATGATGTGTACTACTATTAGGCAACATCTAAAGAGACATAGCTTACCTATCCCTGTTAATTACTTTAATTATATTATGTTAACATATGTTAATACAGATCCTCAATCATCTGTTCCCAACCTTCATCAGCCATTCCAAAATTTTCATTAGTTTTTTTTTACTTCTCCCTGTAGAACCTAGTTCTTTAACCTACAGTTATGCCACAGGTAGAATAATTTGTTTTAGTAAACAGTGCTTAATCTAAATTTACAACAGAAGCATACTTCGCCTAAAGCCCATGGATTTCCTATTCCTATTCTGTTGTTTATCTAATTCATTTGGGGTTATAGCCAGAATTTTGGCTTCATCTAACTGCAAGATTAAGTAAAGCCATCAAAATCTGGCTGTTTCAAACAGGCCTTTGGGGATGATATAGTATGGGGTGAATCCTTTCAGCAGTAGCAATGTTATATTAAAAATTACATTTTTATAAAATAGAAGGTTTCTATGAATTTCATCCAGGCCTTTGGAGAATTTCCCACCCTTGAAAGTGGCCACTCCCACTTCCTGATTTTAAAAAAGTGGAATTACTCAAATGCCTTTCAGATAAAGTAAGTACCAGAGGTCTGTTTTCTACCTATGGAAATGTTCTTTGGTTAAAAAAATAATCAAATATACTGGGATAGTTGAAAAATATATCAACAAAAATGTGGCACAGAACACTGATCAGTTTTTTTAAAGTTTATTAGTGTATGAGTGAATTAGATTTACAAGAGGGTTGAGTTTTTCAGTATTTCATTTGTGTTTTTAAAACATTCTTTCAGGGCCATGTCTCCCTAATCCCTGCCATAATGGTGGAACATGTGAAATCAGTGAAGCCTACAGAGGAGACACGTTCATAGGCTACATCTGCAAATGTCCAGCTGGATTTAATGGAATACACTGCCAGCACAGTAAGTTTTTAAATGGTACTTACCTTTACCTTTCCTGCTTGATGAAGAAATATCTAGAATTGCTATTCTGCATAATCATCCAATTACTGCATGTGTTTGACTCAGCAGATCTGCTTGGCTGTAATTGTGGATGTATCTGAGCTTCAGAATCTTTACTGGACATTTCCACAAGAGCATTTGCAATTTATTTCTATTTTTATTGCAATTCCAGTAGGAATATTCATGCTTGAGTCTTTTCCATAAAATAACTATAAGAGTATTTCTTTTTGTCTCTCTTTCTTTCTCTCTCTCTTTCTTTCTTTCTTTCTTTCTTTCTTTCTTTCTTTCCTTCTTTCTTTCTTTTTCTTTTTCTTTTTCTTTCTTTTTCTTCCTTTTTTCTTTCTTTCTCTTTCTTTTTTTCGTCAGAAAATTGAATATTGCAATTTCCTTTAAAGCTCAAGGCTTTATCCTGATGTTGTTGGCAGTTCATTCAGCTAATGATGGCTGAAGATAAAAAGGGTTGTTAAAAAGTAGATATTTATGCTAATAGGTTTCCTATATTCTCAGTTTTTGCTCATTTTAAAACTAACCCAAGACAGGTGCTGTTAGCCATGTTATTTAATTCAATAGAAAGTCTTTCCCAAGGGCTTTATTAATAGATGTTCTGGATTTTTCTACCATTAGTTAAATGCACAGCATCATTTCTATCTAAAATTTATTACAGCCAGTCAGGAAAAGTAAATTATGAATTAAAGAATTTTATTTTACTTTTCTCCCCTTACTCTGGAGTTAAACAAATGAATTCTTTGCATCTGTCTTCACACAAAAAGAAAAACTATTGTCCAACCTATCAAAAGCAGCATCCTAAGAGACAGAATCAGAATACAAATCAAAATTATGCGAGAAAATCTTAAGAGAACACCTACTCATTCTAGATTAATTCAAATCACGCAGAGCAGATGGATATAGATGGAACCCTCCTTCCAAGGTTCTGAAGGAGCTAACCCTAGGAAAAATCCTGAAAAATATAATCAAGCATTTGTGAGTACCTAGAAATGAACAAAACAATTACTAGAAGCCAGCATGAGTTTGTCAACAACAGATCATGTAAGACAAATCTTATTTCATTATTTGACAAAGTGACTAAATTGGTTGCTAAGGGAAATTCTGTGGCATTTGATGAAATTGACGATTGCCTATTTCTTGATAACATAATGTGGAGTATGGAGTACCACCAACAGATGGATTCACGACTGACTAACCAACCATGCTCAGTGGGTAGTCTTCAATGGAATTACATGTACATCAGAGGTGGTATTCAGCAGGTTCTGACCAGTTCTGGAGAACCGGTACTGGAAATTTTGAGTAGTTCAGAGAACCAGTAAATGCCACCTCTGACCGCCCCCACCCCCATCTATTCTCTGCCTCTCGAATCCCAGCTGATTGGGAAGAAATGGGGATTTTGCAGTTGCCTTCTGGAGTGGTGTGGGAATGTAGATTTTATAGTATCCTTCACCTGCCACACCCACCAAGCCACGCCACACGGACCAAGCCACACTCAAAGAACAGGTAGTATAAAATTTTGAATCCCATCACTGATTTACATAGAGGGAAATATGCAATGGTTCTATTTTAGGCCCAATACTCTTCAATATCTTCATAAATTATCTAGATGAAGCAATAGAAGGGGGAATTCATCAAAGTTACAGACAACACCAACCTGTGGGGAAAGATTTATCACTTTAGAAGATAGACTCAAGATTCAAAAGTACCTTGACAAATTTGAATGTTTCACTACATCCAACAGAATGTAATTCAGTACTGAGAAATGTAAAAATGTCCTACATTTAGGACCAAGAAAAACCAAATGCACAAATGTAGAATACTGGCTCAGCAATAGCAACTGTGAGAGGGATCTAGGGATTCCAATAGACAACCACTTAAGTATAATCCAGTAGTGTGCTGCAACTGCAAAAAAGCTTATATCCTAAGTTGCATCAACAAAAGGATAGTTTCAAGATAATGTGAAGTGATTGTACTGCTTTATAAGGCACTGGTGAGTCTATACTTTGCCTACTGGGATCAGTTTTGGTTATCACAATACAAAAAATATTTTGAGACTCTAGAAAGAGTGCAAATATTAGCAACAATAATAGCAGTAGACTTATATACCGCTTCATAGGGCTTTCAGCCCTCTCTAAGCGGTTTACAGAGAGTCAGCATATTGCCCCCAACAATCTGGGTCCTCATTTTACCCACCTCGGAAGGATGGAAGGCTGAGTCAACCCTGAGCCGGTGAGATTTGAACCGCTGACCTGCTGATCTAGCAGTAGCCTGCAGTGCTGCATTTAACCACTGCGCCACCTCGGCTCTTTAATAAATAAGGGATCTAAAGGCTAAAGCATATGATGAATGATTGAGGGAACTCAATGTGTCTATCTTAACAAACAGAAGGACTAGGAGTGATATGATAACAGTCTTTCAGTACTTGAGGAGTTGTAACAATTTATTAAGCAATTTATTAGAATTGCTTAAACTTTACAAACACTCATATCTGTTTGCCCATTACAGTACTGATCAGGTAAGGCATGGATGTTGGGGAAGACTCCATAGTTGGTAGTTGTGTGCATAAATTGGGGAGTTTCCAACACAGATCTTGGACAGCTTATTCTTTTATTCTTTGTCATGGTAAAAATCATATTCCATTCTATGTTATGTCAGCCTTTTCTTGATCAGTACACGACCTAGCATGATGTTTCATATCAGGTAGCTGTCATTCTCTGATTTTGATATATTGTTTCCCTATGACTTGCTGCATGGCAATTTTTATTTCTGGTGGCTGGTATCCACATCCCCTGTAATGGTGTTTTTTTTTTTACACCCTCATCTGTATGTCTGAATTTTTCCTCAGGTGCAAATTCCATTCATCTATTTCTCCCAAGATTTTATTTCTTACAAAATTTAAAAAGGCAATATATGATCTGGAGCAATTGTGGGCATGGATATAGCACTTGTCAGAAACACCTTCAACAAATGCATATTTTCCCAAGATTGAGTGGTTTTTGCCATATGAGCCTAGGGGAAAATATGCTTAAAATATGCTGCTTAATAATTTCAAACAGAAATCTGTAACAAAGTGTGAAAAAGAATACCAGAATGAACTTTACTACTTTAGCCAAAACTATGCAGCTGAACTTGTAGACTTTCGAAACATTTCTAGAGTATAAGTAATTCATGGATTTAACTTTATCACCCTATTAAACTTAAACTTTGTTTTACTATTGAATTTTTCTGTATCCATTTTTTCTTGGGAATATAGACATTTAGAGACGACAAAAAAGCTAAAAAGCAAATAAAGAGACCAGAATACATTGTCTTCAGCAGTCAATAGCCTGATCATCAGGGATTAACACTAGACAAACAATCAAGGAGAAATTAATATCCTAATCAAGGAAGTACCAATGAGAAAAGCATTTTCCAGCAAAAAAAACAACAAAGGAAGCAAGGCCAAGTGAATGCATATAAATAGAGAGGCAAATCCCAGTCACCTGCACTGATGATGTTATTTTGTGGAGTAATAACTTCAAAGGGCACCAAGGCCTCCATACTTCAATCCTGAGCTCAAATATTCTCTTCTATTGGATTAGATTTTAGTGCTATACAGAGAACAATAATCATTTATTTGATAGTTGTTGATCGGGCAATCCTAAGGCTGCCTATTCTATCTTAATTGATTTTTTAAAGAAATAAAGGTAAAGGACTAAGTGCTGGGAGGAAATGGGTGAATTATAAAAGTGGACATGGTTGCAGTACAATTAAAGTTTTGTCATATTTTTTAATGAACGATATCAGTGGTGTTATTCAGCAGATTGTGACCAGTTTTGGAGAACTGGTAACAAACATTTTGAATAGTTTGGAAAACAAGTGAATACCACCTCTGACTGGCCCTGCCCCCATCTATTCTCTGCCTCCTGAGTCCCAGCTGATTGGGAGGAAATGGGATTTTGCAGTAACTTTCCCCTGGAGTGGGTAGGGAATGGAGATTTTACAGTATCCTTCCCCTGCCATATCCACCAAGCCACGCCTACTAATCCATGCCATGCTGACCAAACCTTCCCCTGGAGTGAGGAGAGAATTGAGATTTTACAGTATCCTTTCTCTGCCATGCCTACCAAGCCACATCATGCCCACCAAGGCATATCCATAGAACCGGTGGTAAAAAATGTTGAATCCCACCACTGAACAATATCAAGGATGAGAACTATGTATACAATTTTCATTCTATAGAATTATTATTATTATTAAATTAAATAAAATGATGAAGTGAACAAGTCAATGTCATGCATTCAATTTCAAATAATAGTTGAGATTGCATTATGAATTTTCCATTGTGATTTTTTGGGGTGACATATTAGTTTACACATTTTACACAGACATATTAGTGTCTTTTGAATGCATACACTTCACCTATATAAAATGTATTTAACATCTCTTTCTTTAAGACTGAGGCAACTAAAACTTATTTCAAGTTTGGCCTTGGTCTAATTCATACCCAAAAAAATATATTTTCCCTCCTAAATATGGCAGCAGTTCTAGCTCTTTTATTGGAAGCCAATTTCCTTCAGTCTTTGTACACTTCTACAATGAAATGAGCTCTCTATAGGTTGGTCGGATATCAATACAATTTGACAAAAACTGCTAAATTAAACAAAAGCTTCAACTAAACCCAAACCTTATGAGATCAGCAAAAAATAAAAATTAAATTAAAAAATGGGGAAAGTTTGCTTAAAAACAGACTGCCAGGAGCACTCTGCTCATATTGCTGCTTTTGTTAAATTTCTATTATTACAGAAAAGCATTAAATTATCGTTGTGACATCATAAGTCTGAAAGGAAGAGGGTAATAGCTACAGCTTTAAAAAAAAGATGTTTATCCAGAAGATCATGTTTTAATAGAATAATTTAAATGGGTAAACAAATCTACAACAATTATGTAAATTTAATCTTTGTTCATATTTTTGTGCTTGGAAACTATCCATGCTTTATTATTTAGATATTTAAATATCTTTTTAAGTTTAAATATTTAATATTTAGTTGGAATAAAACCAAGTCCAAATATCAAATTGTAGTTACAAAGTTTAATCAACTAAATTTAATTAAAATGTAATTGATTTGTATAGTTATTGTGAGTGTCCAGAACCTGCTGCTTGTGCTTGTGCATTATGGCTTTGTGTGAATGATTAAAATAGTGTATATCATTGGCACAGTGACATCATAATATATGTGACATTGAACCTCCCTTCCCAACCTTCCCTGTAGTTACCTCTAGCCAGAGCCATCACAGAATTTGTTGATTTTGTTAAAATAAAATTTAAAAAAGCATTGTGCTATGCCAGTGATGCTATCCTTTTTGTCATCACGTGCCGAAAGACCAACACCCATAATGCAATATGTGCATAATCCCCCCATGTGGCCCTCCCCTGTGCATGCATGAGTGACTCCCCTGCATGCACCCCACCCCCACGCATGCACACTTGACTGCCCACTCACCCTCCCCTTGTGCATGTGTGCATGCCCCTACATGTGTCCTGCCCCCTGCATGCACCCCACACACGGACACCCTGTATGTACACACAACCCCCTGCATGCACCCTGCCCCCACGCATGTGCACATGACACCCCGTCCCCACACAAGTCCCCACGCACACACATCCCTCATGTGTGCCATTCACCCTGTGCATGCATCCTACCCCTCATGGATGCATGACAGAGTCCTGAAAACCAGCTGGCCAGTGGGAGGAGCACACTAAGCTGGGGTGATGGTTCGCATGCTTTCAGAGAGGGCTCTGCATGCCACCTGTGCACTCATGCCATCATGGTGCTATAGTGATGCAAGGTTTTGATATTTTCTTATCACAATACAAAATACATATAGTCCAGCAATGGCACAATACTGATTTTATTACTTTACCACATAGCATATTTGGGACACAGATATAGTGAATCCTCAAAGGTACTACATCATTTTGCACAACACTCGATCTCTGACGATTTGCATCTTTTGACAATTATAGTGTTGAAAATATCACAGGTCATGTGGGTCAAGAGAACCTTGGGGGAATCAAGGAGCATGCCTGTATGCAAACTGGTGTTGTAACATCACATTGGTCTCTAAAGTACACAAATGGATTTTTATACCGTACACCACTTGGTGCTTGATTGAATTTTAGATTCAATCTAAAATTGTGGATTAATGCGGAATTCTGCTACCCCTCATAAGCCAAGCAAGGGACAGAAATACTTTTTCACTTTTTACAAGCAAATTTTGTAAAAGAGAAAATGTCTCTTTTAAAGCTCATTTGGCTGCTCCTGGCTATTTGAGGAGCGTTTTCCAAAGCAAAGATCCCAAAAGACACAGCTGCTTTCACAATTCAAAATCGGGGGTTTTCTAAAGTGTTTTTGTGTATTTAAAACACTTTTTAAAACACTTTTTTCATGGATTGGACTGGATTTCAGAAGTTGTATTATAAAGTAGGAAGGAACAAAAAAGAAAAAAAAGTGTTTTAATAAATACCTCATACCAGAAACCAAATGCTAATTCTCATTTTTATCATTTAGTAAAATGTGCTTATCTGAAAATGTGTAACCTAATATGAATTTTGTTTCAGCCTCTGTATTGAAACAAGTGTTAATTGCATAAATCTTGAGTATTTTTAATTTTTCTCCTATCCTTTTTCCCCAGTTTCTTAGAAAGTATTGATTTATTTTGAACATGGATTTGTAAGTTTGTTCTTTTTTCATGGAAAAACTAAAAGAAAAGTCATCAGATTGAATAAGATCAGCACCATCTCTCCTGTGGTTTTCCAGAACTTTAAAGAGAATGTTTTTGTCTCTTTAGGCAATACTTCACCTTTTTAAACAAAAAACTACCCATTCAATTCATGCAAAATGGATGCCTGTAATTTGGACATTGTTAATCACTGAATTAAAAGTAGAAGATACTACAGAAATAATTTTTAAGTATGAAATGTACCTGAGCATAGTTTATTGGAAGCAATGGAACTCAGTAAAGCAAAGCCACTATATTTGAACAATAAATAAATATTTTAAATTTCCCTGGATATGGTCCCTACGTCATACCTGGTTTAGTGACAGTTTCCCAAGACACCTGCACAGATGCCTCACTACACACCAATTTAGAGGAAAAAGAGCCAGTTCCAGGCACCTCAGAGGGAGCTATGAGGAATGTCCAAAGGTTGCCAGAAGCTCCAAATCAGTAGCAATGAAGTTGAGCATTGTGGAGCAATTGCAGGAGAGAGTGACTGGACAAGTAGCTGGCTGATCTAGGATAGAAGGGATACATCTGTAGCTGGAAAACCCACAGTCTTCAGGAGGACAGAGCACACAGCTGCAGCTGGCCAGTAGAGATAAGGAAGAACTGCCTCCATCTGATCCAAGAGCACTGAGGGCTGAGAGGAGCCAGGCATAATGAAGGTCAGGCAGACTAAAGTACTTGTGCTCTCCCTCTTAATGGCCTGCACTGGGCGGCAGCACCACCAGGCAACAGATATCCCCTCTTGATGGCCTGCAGCGGGCAGCAGCTATTCAGTTCAGTGAATGGAGTGAAACAACACTGGGAACAACGCGTCCATTTCCTTGCCTTGTATTTGTCAGCCACTGTGTTTCTTGCCTTGAATCTTGTTTCCTGACTTGGACTGGGTACTGTGGACCCTGAATTGTGCCTTGACCTCTGGGCTCCACGGATTTTGTCCTTGCTTCATGCTTAGCCTTGCCTCTGCCTTCTGGATTTGTCTTGACTGGTGGACTCCTGCTGGGTTCGTTCCTGGACTGAACTGTGAACTCTTGGGAGTTTCTGTGGTTGTTGGCATGGGAATTTCTGGAGAAGACTATTCTGGATTTGGAAAGCCTCCAGTAAAACCTTAACCCCACCTATGAAGTGTCGGTATACAAGCAGGATCAGGATACTTATCTTAATGGCTGGTGGTTCCATTTAAACTGTACCGAATAGCCAAACTAGGAGCTGGTTTATTGCCTAATGGTCATGTTGCTGCTGCTGGCAGTATTCATAGGACTCCTGGATCTGGACTGCAAAACGTCCAAAAGATACAGGAAATGATTGTTACTAATTCCTACCTAATGATGGAATTTTTATAAGTCAGAACTTTTAGTCCTTTTATATGAAAGCTGGATGTAGCAATAGCACTTAGACTTACATACAGCTTCACAGTATTTTACAGCACTCTCTAAGCAGTTTACAGAGTCAGCATATTGCCCATAACAAGTTGGGTCCTCATTTTACTGACCTTGGAATGATGGAAGGCTGAGCCTGGTGAGATTCGAACTGCCAAACTGCTGGCAATTGTAACAGAAGTAGCCTGGAGTATTGCATTCTAGCCACTGTACCACCACGCCTCTCAGTTCTTCAAAATATTGTGGCACAGAGGATGCCCTACAATTTCCACAAACTGTATTAGCACAACTTGATAAATTATTAAACTTGAGAATACATATGTCAACCCTCGTGCTGACATTCGCGGGGTAGCTGTTGGTGGCTTTTCGTGGTGCCACTACCTCCTGACCTTGGCGAGGGCTTCTATACCACCATCACTGCTGCCAACGGCGTACCTGCCCAGGCGCTGCCAATGCCATACCTGCTCAGACATGCTTACATGCCACCAATGTGCCACTACCGCTAACGCTGCTGGGGCCACCACGAACCCCTCCTCTCTCTGATGTTGGTGGAGCCTGTAGCTGCATGCAGCTCTACATGGCTTCCCTCACAACTCTGCAAGCATGCCTTCTGGACAACAGCTGCACTTCAGAGCCTTTTTTCAAGTAACTCTTCTACTCGGGTGCAACTGCCTACTCTGAAGTAACTCTTCTACTTGAGTGCAGCAGATAAGAGAGGAGGCAATGATGACACTGAGTGGGGGTGTGGCTGAGGGTGCTGGTATTGGTGCTGGTGATTAGGGTGTCATCCGGGTAGATTTGTGGGAGGAGCTGGGCCGGGTAATGATATTTATATGGTAATGGTGTTAACTTTGTTAGAACTGACTTGGATTTGCTTACCTTTGTATCATAGTCATTTAGTGCTGGTTATCACGTAGTTTCTTAGATAGAGATAAAGTTCTTCACCAAACAAACTGACTCTGTTTATTTTCAACGTGAACTCCAGAACGTGACAACATACATGTTCATTGACTGCTTACTTTGAGAAACAATTGAAATAATCATCTATAGTTAATTTACTGTTTAGGCATCATGTGAACAATTATCACATTATATAGATCTGAAATTATGAAATGATACAAACAACTAAAGACAACACATAGATAGATTGAGGTATTTTAATAAGCAACAGTGGAATAGCAGTGTCATTTGCTGGCAGTTTGCTTTCATACAAAATTTGTATTTTCTTGAAATGGTTTTTCAATTTTTGTAGATTTTAATATTTCTGTAAATTGTGATGACTGATAATGTTTTGACTCTCTTTAGCCATTTCCTCTTCAGTAGCAAAATAATAAAATAAACTATTTGTGTTATGGTCATATATATATAAATTGTAGAGTTCAAGGAAGATTGTGACGATTGTTGCCCTGAAGACATATTTTTAATATGTGAAATTACAATGAAAATAATGAATTACTAAGATTGCTATCTAAATGTATATTAAAAGCAATTAGAAAGAAGGAATAATATCTCCCCCCACCCACATTTAGAAAAGTTCTAATTTTTCAATCACCTATGAGAATCAGTCAGGATGGGCAAAATCCAATGCTAGCAAATTTGAGCCATTTGTTGATAGGTGTGTTTTCATTTCAATCTAGGGGAATGTGTGTGTGAGAGAGGGGGGAGCAAGGGAATGAGAGAGAGGGAGGGAGGGAGAGAAAGCAAAATAACGAAAGAAAGAGAAAGAAAGAAAGAAAGAAAGAAAGAAAGAAAGAAAAAGAAAGAATGAACTACAACTTTTGCAGGACTCCATGGCATACTCTGCCTAATAAGTAGAAAGAACTATAGTGGACCACTTCTAAGATTCTTTGTACAACTGTTAAAATTGCATAGAAGTGCACATTTCCATAACTAAATCCTAGAGTGAAACTGATTGAATTTGGATCTATAAAGAAACGGTATTTATATTATTTTGGAACTCAATGCAATCCAAAGAAGAAATCTTTGAGAATAGGAAACATTAAAAGCAGCGATTGAAAATGAAAGTGAATACCTGTTTTCAAGGTTTTCTTTTTGAAATGTCTATCTTTTTTATTTCCAGTTTCAAATTTGGTGTGAGGGAAGACCCTATTTGATGTGGGGAGGAAGGGAAAGATGGCAGTGGTGGGATTTAGCCAGTTTGCACCACTTCTGGAGAACCGGTTTTTAACATTCTGAGCACTTTGGTGAACTGGTTGATGGAAGAAATCATTAGGGCAGAGAACCGGTTGTTAAATTATTTAAATCCCACTACTGGAAGATTGGGGCGGTGGGGGGGGAGGGAGTTAAAAAATTGACCTAGCCTTTTTCCTAGCCAGGGATGGTAGAGGAAAAAAAATCAGAAAAATATTGCTTAATCTATCCTTGTAACCCTATTGGGCACATCCCAGAATGCTGTTGATTGTGTAATGCTAGCTTCTTCTGTCTGCTCCCAGATTAGAGTATATGCAGGTCACCCTCTTTTTCAACACACAAAAATCCACCCAGATATAACATAACCAGGAACATAGGAGAAAAGGGAAAGTAGAAACATATCCAGAGATGCAGCTTATTATTACTTTGCAACCCAGAAACAGGACACTGGGATGACTTCCAGAACTTGTTAAACATCTAGTTCGGCAATTCAGACTACAGTACCAATTGCAGCATTTTGATATTGTGCAATGTCTGAAAGTTTGGAGTAGTCAATAATATATTTCGTGTTCCAGTTAATAGTTTATTTTGCATTTTTTGTTTTCATGGACTTAGTTCAAGCAAAATTCAAAATGGTGGTGGTGGGGTGTTTGTTTCTCTTTGTTTTAATAAACAGGATTTGAGAATTAAACAATTCTTCAACCGAAAACTATGCAGATGTTAAGATGCTTCTTTTGATTATATTATGTTCCATTTTTTATTACTAACAGATGCCTGGCTCTTAATTACATATCTGAAAAAGACAAAAGTCTATAGAGTTTTTCCTTCACTGAAAACATGTTTATACTTTATATAGACAATCTCTCCAAGTACTGGACTTGTTCTGATAATTGAGATTTTTTTGACCAAGGATTTAATTCCTTCACAGATGTGAATGAGTGTGAAGCTGAACCCTGCAAGAATGATGGTATTTGTACAGATCTGGTAGCTAACTATTCCTGTGAGTGCCCAGGTGAATTCATGGGGAGAAATTGTCAATATAGTAAGTATACCTTAAATACATATATTTCACTCTGATTCTTTTAGTGCTAGCATGCAGGTAGTACAAGTGAATATGTTACATCTATGAAAGAGGGTTAAAAAGCACAATGTTTAAATGAAGATAACATAATGCTGCCTGAATTAATACTGTCTTTTTCAGCCAGAGTAGATTTATAACTACCTTTTTAGAAAAACTCAGCAGCTTTCTTTCCATTCCACTTTTTTAGTAGAATAATTTTTATAATCAGTTTCAATGTTCACACATTTCTGCATTTTCCCCTTATCTCTTTCCTTTTTCCTCTGGTGAAAAAAAAGTAGATGATAGATGATAGATAGATAGATAGATAAATAGATAGATAGATAGATATAGATGGATAGACAGACAGACAGACAGATTTTGTATAATCATGTTTGAGTAGTTTGTTTATAGTATTTATGTATTCATCTTTTAATTCAAGGAAGGAACAAAACAATATTGCTTTTTCTTCATTATCATTCTTATTTGGAAATGTTAAAATGAAATAATGGATGGCCTAATGCTGAAAAATTATCATTTGTTCTGGTCTTTGGGAACCAAACACTTTTAAATCTAAAATAACCAATAATCTACTGAGAATCATTTTTACTGTGTATACGTAGCAAAGAAACAGTAACAAATAGACAACCAATCCTGGATTTTAAAGAAGCTAATTGTCACATGAATTTAAAAGTCAACAGCATTGCTTACAATTTACTCTTTAGTCTGTATATGAAAAATTGGTAGCTTAGCAGTGGGTGATCCAATTTTGTAAGTCTGAGTTTCATGCATCATTCTTGATTAAAACTGTCAAAGAAATTAGTTTGGTACACATTTTTATATTGTACTGCTGAGTTGCAAAAGATATTGTTGAAGGGCAAATTGATATCCATACATGATATATTGGAATATTGGGATACTGTGTATATAAATTATGCTGATCTGTGTAACAAAACATAAATTTCTTGGAAAATTGTCTTATTCTTATACTTCCATTAACTATAGTTAATTGTAAGATGAATTTATAATTCATATAAATAAAATGGACAGGTTATTTCAGGTCTGTACTAGCCAGAGAAATGTTAAAAAATCACCTTTTAGAAAAATCAACTACAAACCTTGTGAAAATTTAGTTCCTGAAGTTTTAATACTCACAAGCTATAAATATAAATTATGGCATATTAAAATGCTAGCTTGTAATCTTAGTACAAGATTGTTCTCAGAGACTATAACATTAATGTAGAAAAGTTTCCCGTTCTTTCACAAATGTTTATGGCATCAAATCCCTAATTATATAGCAATACTGTAATTACAAAAACTATCAGTGCGTATATTTATAGAAATTGTGTAAACTATTTATGTAAATCAATGATTTATGTAATATATAACATAACATACTATATAATAGGTTGAATCTGCTTGTAATTAAACCAAGCTTTTTTCCCTATAAGCTTAACCTAATTAAACATTGGTAATTATAAGAATTTGTGCAATTACAGACATGCAATGTAAGTTTATGTTATGAAACAGATTTTTAATTAAGATATCTGTTAACTTCATTTTGTTCTTGCTTTGAAATTAAATTGTAATATCTTCAACTTTGAACATTTTTGAAATTTTGTATAAAGTAGTTGCTTGTAGGTCACTGTTAAGAAATTTATACATACTTTTTTCAAACAAATAACTTAGAAAACTTATTTCAAGAATTATCATGTTACAGCTCCCAGAATGTCTAGCAAATATAACAAAAAACAACACAATATGTTGTATATACAATGCATAAAAAGGAGAATTGTTTATGATTAATTGGTTATTATTATACTTTAGGATAGAAGAAGTAATACAAGTTTTTACTACATTCCACATCATACAGTACATATGACAGAGATAAATTCCTGGTTACAAGTTTTGCAAATTGTAGTTGTTGAGAACTGGAGTTCTGGTGAGAATCAATAAGTGTTATATTGTTGTGGAGAAAACCTATCTTTCTATGCATATGTTTTTTTTCCTAACTAGAACAAATGTTCTATTGTTTTTTGAGGCTGCACCATAGTTTACCTACTAACAATTGCTGCCTGAAATTTCAGAAATGATCTTTTCATTCAAAGTTACTATGTTCTCTAATTTGATATTTAGCATTTTCTTGATAAATAAATCAGGCTTCACCCAAGCTTCTTGATGGTTTTCTGGAAACCAGTTGTTCTGGGGCTCTAAATGTATTAAACCATTTCTCTGTTTTAATGCTTCCCTGTCTTAAATAAAGGAGTACATGACAACTATCTTATGCCTGAGCCGTTGAAATATTTATTCACTCAAATCTCATTTGACTAAGCTGTTGAGGATTTGTGAAAGATAATAGAAAAAAATCAAGCTATAATCATTGCTGCATATTCTGGTATTAATATGAAAAATTCTACATAATCTTGTCCTATACTTTCCCCTCCCTCCTCTTTTTGCATGTCTTTAATGCAGCATTGGATACAACCAAAGAAAGTAACAGTCATATAGTCACATCTGCTGTAAAACTATGTGTGTGTTGGACAATGGTTGCTTAGCAGAGCAAGCTGCATCCAACACCAGCCACACAGTTATGCAGATATATTGAACAGGAAGCTGTAGCAAGATAAAGATAAGTTTATAGTTGTATCTTTAAAGAAGAGTTACCACTGATATCAGAAGGTGGGAAACAGAAGGCTGATAGTATCACTGAAATTCCATCTCATTTGATAAATTACAATTGGCATATGCTGGCCCTTGGTTTCTTTCACAACCAACAGGGTGGAAGATGATAGCCAGATATCTGATGAGGAAAATTGAGAACATTTCCTCAAGCTACAGAAGAAGGAAAACTGAAATAATGTTTCAGTAATGCTAGTGAAAAGCTGCAAATTCTGCAGCAGCTTGCCTTGCCCTTTTCTTAGACCCAATAGAAAACAACCCTACAAGTAAGATTAAATTAACAGTTGTTTTGTCTTCTCACATGGGATTGGAGAATGCTTTCTGTATTTAGAAACAAACAAACAGCAAAGCTTTGAGTTGAACCTGAGTGGCAAGAAGAAATATATCTATTCTTATGCAATGGCATGTCTTAATATATGTTCTGTGATGTTTAATTTTGGGATTTCTCCTTGATAGTTTCTTTATCATTTTAAATCTGGCTAGCATTCATTATGCTTGTGCAATTTTCTTGAATCTCATCCTTGAAACCAATTTCATTCCTCTACTAAACATGCTTCATTAACAACACTTTTATTTTGCATATTTTTTTCCAGAAACAATAATGTAGAAGAATTTATTAATTTTGTGCTGTCAAATCAGTATCAGCTCTTAGTGAACAAATAGATTTTTCCCCATGAAAATCTATACCTAACATGGCCTTTCAGGTCTTTCAATGGTGCACTCATTTCTACTGTTACTAAATTCATTCATCTGGTTGTCTTTTTCTTCTATTTCTTTCTATCTTTTCCAGCAGTATAGCCTTCTCCAGAAAACTAAATTTTTGCATAATGTGTAAGTAAGATAATTTGGACCTAATCATTTGTGCCACTAGTTTGATGATTACTACGATCCATCACTACTTTGATGATCCATTGTTGGTTTTCCTGGCTGATGCACAAAATATGAGATTATAGGTTGCTACATTTTCTGGGATTAATACATCAATTGCTAAATGTGAATGAGAATCAGGGCTGGTTTTAAGGTAAGAATAAACAGACATTAACCTAGGCACCAAAGCTTAGGGAGCACCAATACTGCAGCTCTTTCAAAATCACTCTAAAATGCAAATCTTTGTTTCAGTGCTAATTGGTTTTATCAGGCAAGGTAGGTGCCATCTTTTGGCTGGCCCTGATAGGACCAAGGGAACATCAAAGTCAAGAGTCAGTGGAGCCAGAGTTAGTGCCTTGTCTTGACTAATCTACCATTAGCATTAATCTTCCATTAAAATGGGGTTTACCATTTTCCACAATTTTAAAAGGGAGAATATAACATTCTGAGACTTTGATATATTTTAATAAATGTGGCTGAGAACTTTTCTAAAATCACCTCATGCAGAGTAAGGTCTAGTACATAAATTACTAACCCATTTCACTATCCTATATTTATCTGAAAAAAGGTTTCATCCTAGGATATCTTGGAATATGAGTTCATTTCCCATAGGACATTTGGCAAAAATGTAGTAATTTTTCATGGCCCACAATGTTCTTTTCTTCAGATTGAATGTAAGATTGCACATCACAAGTACTGCATGATTGCTATCATCTGAATCAGGCAGATAATGTTCATCTACTTAGATATTTTTCCGCTACAAAGATGAGTAATTTCATGTCAGCCATTACTTCTGAACCTTCTCCCATTTAACTGAGAATTATCTTTATATGTATGTCAAATACAATTTCACTTCCATAATTTTGCTTTGATCTCTGTAACTCCCTGCATAGTTCATCACTTTCATTTGTCATAAAAATTCTATAATTTTATTTTATTTCTTTTAAAAAGATGTGTATGTATATGCATACATACAGTAATATGTATTGCAGCTCTAATTTATTTAAGTAAGAACAATTTGCCTGTATTTCTGCTAAGATTATTATCACACCTCATTTTAGGACTATATTTGTAATTTCTTTTTTTAAGCAGATCTTTTATTATTTTTTCTTGTGATTATTTCTAAAAGACATGTTCGATATTGTCAGCCTTTACTGTAAACTTAACTTTGCGGATATGTTGCAAATAATAATATTCTGCCCACAGAATTAGTTGAACCCACGAAGTTCCCTATTTTTGTCCGTAGTGAATAACACAAAATAGCAATAGCACTTACAGTTATATACCACGTGACATTGCTTTACAACCTTCTCTAAGTGGTTTACAGAGTCAGTATATTGCCTCCAACAATCTGGGCCCTCATTTTACCAAACTTAGAAAGATGGAAGGCTGAGTCAACCTTGAGCCGTAAGAATCGAACTGCCAAATTGCAGGCAGCTGGCAATCAGCAGAAGTAGCCTGAGTACTGCATTCTAACCACCACAACTCAAAATAGCTGGGAAAATGGAGAAAAAGTCATCCTTGCCCATAGTCACTCTATGTCTTTCCATGATGGTTTTATATGGTTACTGTGATGGATCTACATATGTGAGTGTGTGATTAGTATGCCTTCCTTCCTTCCTTCCTCCCTCCCTCACTCTTTCCCTCCCTCCCTTCCTCATTTGTTTGTTTATCTGTTTTCAATTGCCAAGTCTACTTTTTTTCTTTCAGGATCCTTGGTTTGTTTGCTTTTTGTTTTCTTGCAGTTATTGTTTTAGGATTCTAATGGAAGAAATTATTTGTAATGTTACCATTTGGTAATGGAAGAAAACAACCACCAGGCTCAGAGAATTTCAAGGACCCCACAGTTTTAGGGTGTATATGTGTGTATGTACTGTATGTATATATGAATATGTACATTTATACATCTACTCAGATTGGCTTAGTGAGCAAGAGGTTTGGTCTTTTTGAATGATGGTCTAAGGCATCTACAGTGATACCTTGGTACTCAACTGCTTTGAAATGCTTTGAATTTAATACTCATCTTAAAGCTAAAATTTTGTCCTGGTACTCATCATTTCATGGTACTAAATGCACAAGTTAGAACTGTTGGTGTCAGTTGCCTTGTGACTCCCTACATTATTCCTTATTGGAAAATAACTGTTTAGTACTCATTATTTTTGGTACTTGTCATACCTCCTGGAACCAATTAAAGATGAGTTAATTGTAGATGGTATCAATGAACTAAGTCTGCAATGAGTTTATTTATTTAGTTTAAAACAATTATTATAATCACTGATCCTACACTATACTCCAGTCAACAATTTAAATAACTTCAATATCAAAACACAACATATTTATTAAAATATTAAATATTAAAAGCCTGGCAGACACTAAAGTTAATCTTCTATGCGCAATCTCTTGTTAAATCCTTTCATCCATTTCACCCTATCCCAGCACTTGAGGGAAAACAGCACTCTTTTTTGCAGTGGGGGTGGGGAGGCTAGGCAGATAGAATTGCATAAGAAGTTCCCTAGCCAATGGACCATTGATTAAAAAAACCTTTGCTGTGAAACTATATGGTAGCATTTTCTTATGAACTGTCAATTTAATAAAAAAAGCAAAGTGGAAATCAATAGCCAATATAGAAAGGGCTAGATGTCATTGATAACATTCTGAAATTAGCTAGTGTGAGAGCAGGGCATGCTATTCTCTTTCTTCAGTGTCCCATTACTAGGTAAGAAGCAGCATTAAACATGCTCATAACAGATTTTCTTAGAAGTTAGATTTGGACATGTACTAAAGACAAAGTTGAATTTGTATCTGGGGCTAACTGAGTTCCATAAAGTAATTAAGGCCAGCAAATAGATTGTGAGCCAAACTGAAGATTTTGTTTTCTTTCCCATAAAAGCATCTCAGGGTAGTTCTCTTAGTTCTTTGGGCAGCCAACATCATCCAGCTCTATTTTTTAACTTGTCATCAGAGCCTGGAAAAACAAATTTAAGTACTTAAAACCTTGGCCAATTCAATAGCATTACAATTGATTGGCCCTTGGTCTTGTAGCAACAACTATAATCTTGGTTTATAATAATACATTAATTGCCTGATTAAGAATCTCTAAGGCTTTCCTGAAGCAACTGAAGACTAGAATAGTATCAGGATATCATTTGCATAAATAAAACAGGCTATTCCTGTCCACAAATTTACAAGCATGTGTATCGAAAGTAAAATGCTTCATCATTAAGTTAACATAGAAGTGAAAAAGAAGCAATGATAATATATAGTCTTATCTAAACCTAATACCAAAGAAGAGAACTCCTTTGGGATTAGGACAAGTAACTTGTAATTTACAAATGATTCATAATAAATACCTTTGAATTGGAGAATTGTTAATGTTATCCCCTAATTTTTATCTAGAAATAGAGTAAAATGCAAATCTAAAATCAGCAGAGGCTACCTTTAGGATTGTTTAGGATTTAGTGGTGCATTTTTGAACTAAATTTTATAGTACAAGTCCTTAGTTTACAGTAGAGTACTTCTATAGTAGAGGACAAAGTTCAAATGAATGCAATTATCTTCTATGAGCATAAGTATATACCTTGAATATAGACAGCATGCTTTCTGAACTTTCAATAAATGATTTTAGTCATAGAAGAGGAAAATGTGCTATTTTGTGAAGTTTAAAGGAGTAGGATCTTCAGTCAATTACCTCTGAATGTGTGCAGAACTGAAGTCAGACCAGTAATTCATGGTTGCCAACTGTTTTACAAGGCTGTCAGTACAACAGATTGTTCTCTAAGATGGTTCCCAGAATAATAATCATAAAATTTTATGGCATGATAATACAGAGCCAATGGAAATATAATGGAAGGAATCTTCCAATATTTTTGAGCATTCTTGTTTATTCTAGTTGTCTGCAGAAAATATTTAAAACTGTGAATAGAAAAAGGCCAATAATAGCACACTCAGATTATGTTTCTTACGTGGTTATAATTTGAACCAAACAAGCTTTTGCAATGCTTCATTCCAGACCACCTATAATGATCTTTCATATGGTCAGTGCTTTATTTCTCCCTAATTCTAAACAGCATAACTGCAAATGAATCTGAATGACTCTGTATTTAATTGCACATTGACATGTTTATGCATGACTCCCTATTAAACATTATAATACTGAGGGTCATCTATAATCAATTGTTAGTTTACAGTCCAAATATCATGCTGTATTAAGCACAGCCAGAGTTACCTAATTTCACAAAATGAGTTATTGGAAGAAGGAAACCGCAGATGTCTCAGACAGATTTGATTTTTACATGCCTGGCATATAAAAACTGTGGAACTGCTGATTACGTCTTACCAGGCACTGCTAACAGGATAGAAGAAAGTAATGCTTTTAAACTGTGATGCCAGTGCAAACAATAAAACAACAATCCCTTTTGTGCTATCAAGATGTTTCCAGCTTCTAATGATCACATAGATAATTTTTTCCATGACAATCGTATCCTTAACTTGTTTTTTAAGGTCTCACAATAACAAAATAACAGAATAACAGAGTTGAAGGGACCTTGGAGGTTTTCTCGCCTAACCCCTGCTTAGGCAAGAAACCCTACACCACTTCAGACAAATGGATATCCAACATCTTTTAAAAAACGTCCAGTGTTGAAGCATTCACAACTTCTGGAGGAAGTTGTTCCACTGATTAATTGTTCTAAATGTCAGGAAATTTCTCCTTAGTTCTAAGTTACTTCTCTCCTTGATTAGTTTCCACTCATTGCTTCTTGTTCTACCCTTAGGTGCTTTGGAGAATAGGTTGACTCCCTCTTCTTTGTGGCAACTCCTGAGATATTGGAAAACTGCTATCATGTCTCCCCTAGTCCTTCTTTTCATTAAACTAGACATAGCCAGTTCCTGCAACCATTCTTCATATGTTTTAGCCTCCAGTCCCCTAATCATCTTTGTTGTTCTTCTCTGCACTCTTTCTAGAGTCTCCACATCTTTTTTATATTGTGGTGACCAAAACTGAATGCAGTATTCCAAGTGTGGCCTTACCAAGGCCTTATAAAGTGATATTAACACTTCACGTGATCTTGGTTCTATCCCTCTGTTTATGCAGCCTAGAACTGTGTTGACTCTTTTGACAGCTGTTGCACACTGCTGGCTCATATTTAAATGGTTGTCCAAGATCCCTCTCACAATTACTACTATTAAGCGAGGTACCACATATACTGTACCTGTGTGATTTGTTTTCCTTGCCTAACAATGATGCATTCATCACCACTATAATTAAATCCATCGACTTTGCTGCTGGTCTTTCTTTTCTCTTTTCTTCTACCTTTCTCAGCATCAGAGCCTTTTCCAAAATTGAAATTTAATAAATTTGTATGCTGCCCAATCCCGTAGGACTCTGGGTGGCTTACAGAGACAAGATAAAAAAAGTTAAAAATTAAGAATAAAAAATACAGTTTTTAAAATAATACACCATCCATTCTGTCTAGGTGGGGCTGGACATTGATCAACAGCCCCAGCCTGCTGGAACAGCCAGGTTTTGGTGGCTTTTCAGAAGGCCGAGAGAGTGGAAAGGGTCCTGATCTCTATGGGAAGATTGTTCCACAGGGCCAGAGCAGCTACAGAGAAGGCCCTCCCCCAAGAGGCCGCCACCCGGCATTGTCCGGCCGACGGCACCCAGAGGAGGCCCAACCTGTGAGATCTTGTTGGTCGTTGGGAGGTATGTGGCAGGAGGTGGTCTCTCAGATAGCCAGGTCCTAAACCATGTAGGGCTTTAAAAGTAATGACTAACACCTTGAAGCACATTCGGAGACCAATAGGGAGCCAGTGCAGCTCACGGAGGATGGGTGTAACATGGATGTATCTAGGTACACCCAATATCGCTTGCACGGATGCATTCTGGACCAACTGTAGTCTCCGAACACTCTTAAGGGGCTGCCCCATGTAGAAAGCATTACAGTAATCAAGCCTAGAGGTGACAAGGGCATGAGTGACCATTCAAAGTGCCTCTTGGTCCAGGTAGGGCCACAGCTGGTGCACCAGGCGAACCTGGGCAAAAGCCCACCTGGTCACAGCTGACAGATGGTGCTCTAATGTCAGCTGCAAGTCCAGGAGGACACCCAGGTTGTGGACCCTCTCTGAATGGTGTAAAATTTCACCCTCCAGGCTAAGAGATGGAATGTCTGGACTATCGTTGGGAGGCAACATCAATAGCCACTCGGTCTTGTCTGGATTAAGTGCAAGCTTGTTCGCTCCCATCCAGACCCTGACAGCCTCCAGGCACTGGCACGTCACTTCAACTGCTTCGCTGAGTTGGCACGGGGTGGACAGATACAATTGAGTATCATCTGCATATTGATGATATTTGATCCCATGCCGGTGTATGATCTCATCCAGCGGCTTCATGTAGATATTAAATAGGAGGGGGGACAGGACTAAACCCTGTGGCACCCCATATTTAAGGGCCTAGAGGTCGATCTCTGTCCTCCAACCAACACTGACTGCGAGGTAGGAGGCGAACTACTGTAAGACGATGCCTCCCACTCCCACCTCCCGTAATCGTTGCAGAAGGATACCATGGTCGATGGTATCGAAGGCTGCTGAGAGGTCAAGAAGCACCAGGATAGAGGAATGTCCTCTATCCCTGGCCTGCCAGAGATCATCGGTCAGCGTGACCAAACCAGTTTCGGTGCAGTAACTACGCCTGAAACCCAACTGAAGGGGATCCAGATAATCTGCTTCATTCAAGGTCCGTCGGAGTTGAAAGGCCACCACCTTCTCAACAACCTTCCCTACAAAAGGGAGGTTGGAGACTGAATGATAGTTATTAAGGATGGCTGGGTCCAGGGAAGGTTTCTTAAGGAGGGGTCTCACCACTGCATCCTTTAGAGGGTGCTGGAAAGATCCCGCCTGAAGAGAGGTGTTAACAATCCTCTGGAGCCAGCCTTGTGTCACCTCCCTGCTGGTCGAGACCAGCCAGGAGGGACACAGGTCCAGTAAGCAGGTGGAAGCATTCACCACTCCCATGGCCTTGTCCACTTCCTCAGGAGCGACAAGTTGGAACTCACTTCAAGAAATCCGATCAAGGCCCTCCCCCGGCATCTTGGCTAGTACTGTCCAAGTGGAGTCCAGGTCCGTCTGAATCCAAGCAACTTTATCTGACATAAACTGAACAAATTCCTCAGCTCTACCCTGTAAGGGCTCGCCCGCATCTCTCCCTTTCAGGAGGGAGCGGGTTATCCTAAACAGGGCGGCTGGGCGAGATTCTGTGGATGCAATAAGAGTGGAAAAATGAGCACATTTTGCCACCTGTATCGCCACTAGATAAGTCCTGATGAAGGCTCTTAATTGTGTTCGGTCGGATTCGGAGCTACTAGCCCTCCAACATCGCTATAGGCGTCTCTTTTGGTGCTTCATCTCCCGGAGTTCCTCGATAAACCAAGGGGCCCTCCTGGATCCACTGCCGCAGAGATGCCGCAAAGGCACAATCCGGTCCAGAGCCTCAGCCACTGCTGTATTCCAGGCAGCGACCACGGACTCCACCGGACTGGGCAAGGGAGTCAGGTATCTTACCATGCGCCGTCTGAAATCCCAGAGGGTCCATCAGGCACCTGGGGCGGAACTACCTAATCGGTTCCCCCTCCCTACACTGGGGGAGTAGTTTCTGAAAGTCGAGCCTCAGTAGGAAGTGATCTGACCATGACAAGGGCAAGATCTCAATGCCCTTCAAAGAGCTAAATATTTGCATGAGATGTTCAAAGCAGGTTAATTTATTCCTGTTCATTTGTGTCTCAAATGAGAATTCTGAGTTGGTTTATTCAGTGAATTGTTACTTTGTTCTTTTTGACTCCCCATGGTTTTCTCAGGAATCTTCTCCAACACCAAATTCAAAACAGTCAATACTTTTCCTATATATAATTTTTACTGCCATAGAGTATCATAAGGAAAATCATGGTTTGCATTTCTGATATTTGAAGGTCACACACCACAGCATTTGAATATCTTTTCCGAGGCCTTCATGGCTTGTCTACCAAGTGCTAATCTGCAGAGTATTTCTTAACTGGATTTTCCTTTACTATTGATTGCTAAAAGGCAGACACTATCCACTACTTCAGCCAATTCTTCATTGCCAATTCTGTTTATTTTCCTGTTGCTATTATTTTGGTCTTCTTTATTTTTAATTGTAGTCCCATTTTTTCACTGTGCTCTTTGACTTTTGGTATTAGGGCTTGCTGATCCTTTGCATTTTTGGCTATCAGGATAGTATCATCAACATGCATTTTCAGCTATAGTGTCATCAACATACTGCAGGTTATTGATGTTTCTTCCTCAAACTTTAAAAGCATACTTATCTTCTTCCAAATCCAGTTATTTTCCTTAATATATATTTATCGTATAGGTTGAATAAATAAGGGAAGAATATATAACTTTATTGTACTCCTTTGCTAACCTGGAATCAGTCTTTTGCCATGTTCTGTTCACACTGTGGCTTCCTGAATTGCATATATAAGTTTATCATAAGGACAGTGAAATGTTTCTCCTTTTTCTGAGTACACTCAGAACCTCTTTTGGTGCATATTTATTTGCAATAAATTATAGTTTGTTGCACAAATATAAAAATAGTCACTGGTCAGATTTCAGTGAATTCATCTACAGCATTGGTGTCAAGCTCAAGGCCCGCGGGGCCTCCCTGGAAACAGTGAAGGACTGGCTTGCAGTGCCTCTGCCAGCAAAAACAGAGGTTGGGGGGACTGCATGCAGCCCTCCCAAGCTCTATTTTCACTGGCATGAGGCCATCACAACCAAAAAAAGAGCTCAGGAGCCCACTTTTGCTGGCCGAGGACTCAGGTCACCACAGGTGATGTTCAGCTCGCCACACCCATTGTGGCCATGCACACTCCGGTCCCCCAAGGTCAAACACAATCCTGATATAGCCCTCAGTGAAATCAAGTTTGACCCCACTGATCTACAGGATTATAATTGGATTTACAATATCATTTACAATATCAATAAGTATTAGAAGGCATATTCTATGCTAAGTAGATGCCTTCTAATACTTGGCAGTATGATATTGTAGATATAGTTTACTAAGTCAAAGGGTGATGTAACTGGATTAATCTATAAGTGATATAGTTTAAGCAATGTTTGTTAGACTGAAATCAGTTTTCTTAAGCAATTGAAATAGGTCTATAGATTTTTTTCTGAATATTTCATTGCAACTGGATTTTAGATTTAATGACCATGTACAGCCAACAATCCATATAAACATCTGCCCTCAAATACTATCTTTAATGTGATTGCCCTCAATATCTGATGCCTAATGTAACTATAAAGTACTCATTTGCTAATTTAATTGATCACTGGTTTGGAAAAGCTGGATTTAACAGCTTTGATCAACCTTTGGATGACACTTAGCTTCAATTCTAGTGATCCATAAATTCAGCAAGAAATCATTTAATACTAAAAAAAAGTCTATATTAGTAAAGTAAGTAAATAACTTTTCTACGAGATTTTTTGTCTTAATCAACACTTAAAAATAATAAAAAGAAGTCTGAACAGTGGTGGATTCCTACCTGTAGTGGTTTGGCAACCTGGGTCGCTGGAACCAGCAGTGACCTAGGCCTGCCATGCTCCCGAATTGGCCATCTTGTTTTTCATTTCTGTGCATGTGCAAAACAATTTTATTACACTGTGCAAAGCGCACAAAGCGCACACACGCAGCGTGTCCACGAGTAAACCGACAGTAGTGCCTGCCCACCCCTGAGTCTGAACTTATATTCTCTGTAATATATGCAAACGTAAGAAAAAGTAAGCATAGAATAATTTGAAAAAGCTATTTCTAGAACCTGTGTCATGCAAAATTGCATTGCAAAGTTTTGCTTTTACAGTTATTTCCCAATTACTGTACAAAGCAGACTACACTGTGTTATTTGCTACATCATTACTATAGCTTGTAATACAAAATATAACAGTCTAACCAACTGGTTAGGTTTTGATTAATGAATAGTATTCAGAGAACCAGGGTCAAAATACAATAAAATTGAAGGAATGTACACATATACAAATACACACATTATATAATAAAATATATAACAAAATGATTTTATAAGAAAATTCAGTTTAGAACACAATTCTCTGTATGCGTTCTATGTATTTTCTGTAATGGAAGATAACAGGAAACCTTTCAAAACATATTGTATAAACTCTAAGCAGAATTTTGAATTATTGGTAAATCAGAAGGCCTTATTATTATGCTTAGTCACAGAATCAATCTGACGTTTAGATTGGATTTGCCATTCTTGTCCTATTTATTTGTTAGTGTTATGTTGCTTTGCAATGAAAATTCAAGCTTACTCATATTCTGGAAAATAGCACTCAAAACACTATCTTGACTATTTTTTCCCCCTGTTGGATCTGTTTATATCTTCCATCTTCAAAACTATTCCATGATTCTACGACTTCAGTTTTGAAAATTCTTATTTTGTTTTCTTTTCCCCCCCCCTTTTTTTTTTTCAATGTCCCCTCCCCAACTTCCTAAACAGAATGCTCTGGACCATTGGAATAGAAGGAGGAATCATTTCTAACCAACAGATTACTGCATCATCTACCCACCGGGCTCTTTTTGGGCTCCAGAAATGGTATCCCTACTATGCACGACTTAACAAGAAAGGTCTCATAAATGCTTGGACTGCAGCAGAAAATGACAGATGGCCATGGATTCAGGTAACAGAAGGAATATAGTGTGTGGAAAACTACTAGCCTCTATTGCTAATATTGTTTAGTAAGCAGTGCAGCTTTCATAGAGGTGTAGACCTGCATTGAGCTGTTTTTGAAGTAATTTATGTTACCCAGTCAAGTTCCATTCATTGTCTTCAAGATGTAACTATATCTAGATTTTTTTTACTATACAATTATTAACAGAAAAAGAAATATTATTTTCTTTTTCTTTCTACGCTGTTGCTTATTTAGCAAAAGATTCAGTTTACATGTAATAGTCCTTTTGTAATAAGTTGTAGTTTCCTTTATAAACTTTCAGGTACATGATGCACACCAAGTAAATATGTAATTTATTTTTCTGCCTTCTCCTAATGAGATGGATATTGACGCTACCATTCTAATGTGTATTGCCAGGATCTAATTAGTTGGAACTACAAGCTTGTAATTGGCTTGTGATTTAATGGGTCACTAGTCATAGCATTATAAGCAAATTAAAAAGAAGCTCACTCATATCTAAGTTTAAAGTAGTCTATATAGATTTACAAATAAATAAAATATTTTCCATGTTCAGCACTTATTGCTTCATTAGAAGCACTGAGACATGTTGCTTTAACGCAGTTGTGAAATAATTTTATATTATCTTATTTTAATATCCACTATTGAGATACGATCATATTTCTCACTGAGTTTTTGTATTACATTTTTCTGTTTATCTCCACAATATAACTCTTACCTGCCCTTTTTTCATTATTCCTTATCTAATATGACCTTTAGCTTTTTACAAAGACATATACCAAAGATAAGGGTGTAACAAATGAAATATCTCTGCAAACTATGTAATATCAACATGCTTAAAATATCTGGATTATATTTTAAAACTTCCTAAATTATTTTTCGTAACCCAGTGCCTAGAAGTAAAAGTTTGACCTAGGGACCACAAAGTGATGGAAACAATTACTGTTCTTGGACATAATCCACCTAATATAAACCCAGCCATGAAACCGATGACACCTCTATAAACAACTGTTCCAAGTGTGGGTGATGAAGAACAACTATTTGACCCAGGTTTCCAACTGGAAGACACTTTACTTTGTTCTTCCTTTATAAGCAGGAAAATAAGTCATCACCCTAGATTCTACCAATATAAGCAGGGAATGCCAGTATTATCAAGAGGAATAATGGTTGGGCATAGCTTTGGGTGCAGAGGAAATAACTATTGAGTTAATTCACAAATTGTTGTGAATTAACTCAGTAGTTCTGAGCAACTTCCTTAGTTTCTAGATCATATATAGAATTTCTTACTGTTTTGGTAAATTTTGGCTTGTTCAAAATTGGAATAAGATTCTCTGGTGGCTTTGAGCCAAAGCTTTTGACATTACATAACTACTGAAAATTCCATACTTGTATACAAAAATAGTTTGCTTTATCATGTTAAAAAGTTGGCTTTTTATAATAAATGAGCTTTATATTTGAAGTCTTAATGATTTAAAAAAGAAGAAAGGAAAACAGAACCTTAAAGTTATCTAATTAGTTAACATCTGGATCACAAATAATATGGTCACACAGATCAACTAGTCATAATTTTCCACATTGTGGTAAGATGAATCATTCTTTTTATTACACAGTAGATTAACAATGCAGTTAATTTTAATTCTAGTGGTCGTTTCTACACTCATATCTATCAGATTACTTATTTACAGTGCTTATATGCCATTTTCCTCTTACTGAACAAGTAGCTGTTTAAGGTAAGAGGAACAATAGCATGCAATTGAAAATGATTTCTTTCTTCATCTCTCTAATTTCATCTTCCTAATATTTTGACTAGCAGTATAATATAGCAGAAAGTCAATTGGACAATGGGAAGTCTAGGTTTCCATTTACAAAAAATCTTGGAAGAATTGCTAGTTCTGTGACTTTTGGTCTTGGGTGAGACTGGTAGTAAAATGTAGTTTTCCAATAAAAGGATAAATTGCATTTGGGTGGATTTTTTAGAGGCTTTACTGTGTGTAAGCTGGCAACTGAGGGTGCTGAACAATGCTGGTGTGAGCATTTATAACCCCCGCCAAAAGATTAATATCCAAGATCGCTTTTGCAGAATACCAGTATCTTGTCTGAGTTTGTTCTGATTTTGCTACATAAGAATGTTTTTCTACCTAGCCAGAATAGGAAAAGCTCCATTAAGAGAAAAAGCCAACAAAATAACAAGATACAAAATAAGCTTCCCTCCTGAAACTACAGATATTGATATAGAAGTCATAGGAAGAAATCTTTTGGTCCCTTAGGCTTCACTGTGGGAAAGTATACATTGATCTCATAATTTTGTCCTTCCTTTTTCCTTGTAAATTGTTATATCTATTCCTTGTTTTTGATTTGGTTTTGGTTTTTGTTTGCAGGGTTTTTAAAAAAAATATTATTATTATTATTTGTACTTGTGTGGTTTTGTGTTGTTTGGTCAAGCAATTAGGGGCAGGGCATCAGACTGGCACTGTGATATCTATTACCTATCGTATTGTTTTGGAGAAAGTGATTTTTGTATTTGCTAGAACTCAAGTCAATTGCTAATATTTCTTCACTTCTGATTAAAGCTTACAGCCCCAAGGCTATATTGTGCTTAGTATAGCAATTGACTGCTTAGCCTAATGATCCCATGTAATTTATCTATTGTTTTTCAACGCTAATGGAAAATTAAAAATTTAATTTAGAAAGAGGTTTTTAAATATAGGTAGGTCTCACTTGGTGGCTGTCCAAAGTTATGGCAACCTCCACCCTCCCCAAGATACTTATGATGTGATTTTGAGGTTCTGACAGCCACTGCCCCCTGGTCACATCATTGAGGTTGGGCTACTTAGCAACTGGCACACATTTATTGCCATTTCAATTTGTGATATATATTTTTGCACGTTTTGGCATTTGTTTTTGTCTTTGGGCAAAACTACATTAGGTATAATGTAGCAAAAGTTATTTAACAACTGTCTTGCTTAACAACAGAAATTTTGGACCCAATTGTGACTGTAAATCAGTGACTACCTGTATATGGACTTCAACTGCCAAAATTCACTAGCTAGCATTTCACACTTATCTAGATATTCCATAAATTTTAGACATGTCATAAGAATTCTGCGTATTCTGCCAATGATCCACTAGTATTATATGCAAGTTTACAGAAAATGTCAAGGATAAAAATAACAGAAGTAGTTTCAGCCAAAATCTCAAATGCTGCTGGTACATACATCTGCACTGTGATATTTTTTTCAAGTAAATAGTGAAGACCAAATTGAAAAGAAAAAGAAGGAAAAAATCTAATTGCAGTGCCAGATTTTATCTTGAGACTCATTGGGTTTCATCTTCCCTCTGCTTGACTCACTAAAAGATGCTCCCAAAAAAAGTGGTTCCAATTTTAATGAGATCTATACTCCTGCATTTTTTCTAAGCAAAGGAAATTTTATATATATATATATATATATATATATATATGTATGTATGTATGTATGTATGTATGTATGTATGTATGTATGTATATAGATAGATAGATAGATAGATAGATAGATAGATATAGATATAGATATAGATATAGATATAGATATAGATATAGATATAGATATAGATATAGATATAGATATAGATATAGATATAGATATAGATATAGATATAGATATAGATATAGATATAGATATAGATATAGATGATATAGATATATTTGTTTAACACTCATAATTAACTTTGGACAAGGCTCATGTATTGCCGAGACTCTGCTTATGGGGCTAGCCTTTTTTTCTTCTTTTGTTTCTCCAGCTGAAGCCTTCAGATTCTTAACGTTTCCTTTGACAGTACTATTAGAATTATAGTAAACAAAATCATATATGTATAGGACCTTTCATATTTACATTGTGCAAAAAATAAGCCACAGAATGAACACACACAAATCAAAAATCAAAATTAAAGACAGGTCAAAGGGAGTAAAATCACAGTCATCTCTATTTGGCATTTCAAGCAGAGTAGCATTATTTTTGTCCCTTTAATTAACATTTCTATTTAATTATTTGTTAACACATCTCAATTCATGTGCTATGTATTTATTCAGTATATTTTTACGTGTTATATCTGGAAACTTTCAAGGTGGCTTCAAAGAGATTCTCACACAAAAGTCACATTCGGGACAGAAGAAAAGTATAGAAATGAAATACTCTTTATCAGTGGTGGGTTTCAAAATTTTTAAAAACCTCTTCTGTTGGTGGGGCCTGCTTTGTGGGAGTGGCTTTCCAGCCAGGTGTCCGGGTGGGAGTGGCTTGCCAGCCATGTGACTGGGTGGGCATGGCCAACTTGTAAAATGTGATGAAACTCACTTAACAACGCTCTTGCTTAGCAACCAAAATGTTGGCTCAGAAACTCTGGCATTGAAGTGTGCAAGTCTTAAAGCTGTCAAGTTACAAGACCCTTGCACCCCTAACGCTTTAGAAAAAACCCCAGGGGTGTTCAAACTTGACAGCTTTAAGACTTGTGGACTTCAACTCCCAGAATTCCTTCTCTCGCTCTTCATCTTGATGGCATGCGGATGGGCGGGGGGGAGGGAGGTGGAACCGGTTCTAAACCGCACTGTAGATGTGTGGAACCTCTTCTATAGAAGAGGTTAGAACTGGCAGGAACCCACCCCTGCTGTTTATGCAAAACATGTTTTTCTATCCGCAAATTATTTTACTTTCCTCATGTAAAAGGGCTTTGTGGAGAAAATACACAGAAGCCATAAAGAAAACATGAGCTCAGTCCAGTAAACCACAAAAAAGTGAGAGAAAAGGGAACCTATCAAGATTGCCCTTTCTTGACTCTTGTTTGAGGAATATTATTGTTTTATTACAGCCTTTATAAAGAATGTTCTAGTTTTTCTTCACTTATTACGGGCTTCTATCAGAAAGCCTGATTTCATTTTGTTCAGATTCCCAACAATCCATTTGTTTGCCCCAACCATTTCTGAGCCACTGAGCATTCTCTGGCTAGTGAGCCTACTCAAAACTTCATTTGCTATTAATGTTTTCCCATAAACAAAATGAGCAATTTCTAGTCCATAGGAGACATGCAACTAAAACCTCTTTTGTTCTGGCCAGAAATAGAAACCCCTGAGCTAGTATTACTGCAAGTTGGCAACAAAGCATCAACAACATATTTTTTGCCAGTGGTATGTAAATTTAAAATAGGCTTAATGCAGCTTTCAAAAAAGTTCAGTTCTGCAACATGCCATAATCCAAGCTACCTCCCACATGAAATGTCATTACATGTTATCACACCACCTACAGCAGCCTTCCACAGCTATAAAAACATGTATAAAAACAGTATCTCTACACCAGTCTCAGGATTAAAACAATTTCTCTTGGTTCATTCCAAGCTGGAAATGAGGCACATCAGACAATCAATAGAAAGTAAAATAATAATAATGTTTATTTCAGTTGCTTTGAAAGGATCGCTACACCCACATCTCTTTGTTTCTCCTTTTATAAAGTTCTATAGTTTAGAAATTTATCTAGTTATTAGCTTCATTGATTTTCAAGACCAGAAATAACAGATTAAGAAAGAAAAAAGATAAAGAAAGAAGACACAGGTGCCAAAAGAAAAAGAAAGTAAAGAAAGGAGAAAAATAATTACTTCAGACTTTCTTTGTTACAGATTTTTTAAATACATTAAACTTTTACACATGAAGGCAAATATACATGTCCCAGGATAATGTCGCAAGATCCAATCTGGGTTAGACATTGGGACCAGAGGTTTAGTCTTCTGAGCTTTTGGACTCATGTTAGAGCTCATTCTGATAGAGATAAGTTTCCTGAGGATGGGCTTCAGCATGAATCCAAAAGCTTGGAAGAGTAAATATTTGGTCCCAATGACTGACCCAGATTTGGCATCATTTTTTTACTCTAAAGTTAACATTTGTGTAGTTTCTCATTTTAAAAAAATCCAAAAGTGGTTTCAAGTGGAAATAAATTGCTCAGTCTTCTCCTTAATCAAAGCTGTCAATTTTGACATTTCCATCAATTCTATCAGCTTTATCATTCGTTCTTCCATTGTAGGTATTTGCAGATACTTCCACCTTTGTACATATAAAAGTCTCACTGCTGATGTTGTATATAAAAGCAAATTTCCATAAGATAGTTCTCTTTCTTTGACCAATAAACTCAAAATAAAAATCTTTGTTTCAATTTACATTCACTTTTAAAATCTTCTGGATCAAATACATGCTAGAGCCCAGTATTTTATAACTTTTTGCATGTCCACCAGATAGTGGGGGATGTACCTTCAGTTTGGTTATATTGCCAACAAACTTTTTTCATAGTTTATTCAAAAAATGCATGATTTTAAAAATTATATTTTCATTTAACCAATCATCATCAATGGAATGGAATGCATTACTTATCACAAACAAAGATTTGCCTATTTTAGAGTGAAGGTAGATACCCCTTTTTATAAGGTGTTTCTTTACCTAGAGCCAAAGCAGTTTTTTTTTTTTCAAAATGGGCATATTATCTAAAATGGGTTGTTTTCTATGCATAAAATATATGTGGTCCTTTACATAGGCATGCATGAATTTTGGTACATGACATCGCTATCATTTTTAATGGAGAAGGCAGCTCTTTTACAGTGACACTACTGTTGCCTATTTACTAACTATACAATCTTTAAATGTATAAAAAAATACACCAGCAACTTGTAACATTTTCTTCTAAAAAATGCTGTACTGTTAGAAATTGGACTATGTCCACGTTGGTTTGACTACTTCTTGTACATGAATATTATCATTTTGCATATGTAAGAAATAGTATTACATTGTTTTTTAAAAAAATTGCTGCCACAGATTATTGTTTCAAAACACCTGAAAGTAGATATACAATCCTTATGAATATGTTTGGAATCATACTTTCCACCTGCATTAAATATTGGTCTTTTATAAACCATACGGATTAGTATAAATTTGTACCCAGAATAGCCCATATATGCTATGTTTCCTATTTGGAAAGAGGAGGCTGTCTATAATAGTTAAATCTTGTGCTATTTCAGATAAAAAAAATAAAAGTAAACATTCTTTCTGGTCACCATTTTTAGTCATGTTTTCCCACCTTATGCCTAGCATACAAATAGGGAAAATTAAAATTGTAAATTATATAGCAAAATTATTATTTGAAATAAAATAATTAATGTTTCCCCTTTTTCTTAGCATAGTTAGGCTAATCATCAATAATTTGTATATTAAGTGTATTTTAAATTATTGTGGAATGCCATAAAACATACAACTGAATGTGGGCTTTGCGCTGAGGCTGCTGTCTAAACATGCTAGTTGTTGAATAATTTATATCTCTCCATTAATAGAATTCTTAACAACTACCTTTGGGAGTAAAATAATAACTTAATAAGAAGAAACAAGCCAAGCTAATTTTCAGTAAGTCTAATTTTGTAAACTCTCAGAGGCAAAAAAAAAAAAAAGGGGGGGGGGGGGTTCCCAATGAAAGCCAAATGAATTGATGTCTAGAAAAATGCTGAGACTTTTGAAATATGTTCATTCTTACTTGAATCATCTTTGTGATGATCCAATTCCACTTATTATTTCTTGCCCTAATGACAAAAAAGGCTTTACACAAAGATGAACACTTCTGTCTCTATTAAAGAAGTATCTAGCAAGTTCAGTAGTACTAAAATAATATAAAATCATAGATACAAAAAGTATATCTGGTATTTTCTTCTTTCTTTCGCCCTCTCATTTTCTCTTTCTCTCTCTCTTCTTTCTGGCAGGAAATTTATCTTTGTATAATAAAATAATGACAATATTGTCATTTAGTTCAGAGATGCATAGAGAGATCTTTAAAATCCTTTCCCTTTTTGCTAAAAATACCATTCAATGATTTTTAAGTTTAGCTTTATAATGTTTGCAATTTTACCCTCCTTCTCGTCACCATCATCACCATCATCATTATCAGAGTTGAAAGAGACCTTGGAGGTCTTCTAGTCCAACCCCTGCTCAGGCAGGAGATCCTATAACATGTCAGACAAGTGGCTGTTTCTTCTTAAAAACCCCTGAAAGTAAGCCATTCAACTTGTTGATTGTTCTCACAGCTTGATTGTTCTCATTGTCAGGAAATTTCTCCTTAGTTCTAGTTTGCTTCTCTTTTTGGTTACTTTCTATTCATTATTTCTTGTTTTGCTTTTTGATGCTTTGGAAAATAAGTTGACCCCTCTTATTTGTGGGAGCCCCAAACATTGGAACACTGCTTCTCTGTCTACTCATTGATGTTATATTTTGCATCAATTTCTTTTTATTCTCCTTCTTGTTTGTTTATTCTATCTTTTTTTAAAAAAGAAATAAAAATTTATCTAGGTTTACAGTATAGATTCATTTTCATATTTTATTTTGTAAGCCAGCCATATTCACCATGGATCCAGGAAATTACAGACAAAACAGCCTGACATCAATATCTGGGAAGATTCTGGAAAAGATAATCAAGCATTAAATCTGCAAATACCTAGAGGTGTTATTTATTTTATTTATATGACCACTCAACTCAACCCAATTTTGTGACAGTGAGAACAATGAATCAGTGGAGTGGCATCTACATGGAGACAAGTATGCAGTGGGGTATACCAAGGCTCTGTCTTAGGCCAGTACTTTTCAATATTTTCATCAATGATTTAGATCAGGGGTGTCAAACTCACGGCCTAGGGGTCAGATGCATTACACACTGGCCACGTTCACACCTAGTTTAGTGAAGGGGGGAAAAGTCACAATGCATCATGTAACACCACTGTGACGCTGCGAGTTTGACACCCCTGATTCAGATGAAGGACTAGATGGGAAACTCATCAAAGTTGCAGATGACACAAAGCTGGCAGGAATAGCCAACAATCCAGAAGATAGACTTAATATGCAGAAAGATCTTGACAGACTTGAACACGGGGCGCTATTTAACAAAATGAAACTCAGTGATGAAAAAAAGCAAGGTTCTACATTTAGGCAAGAAAAACCAAATGCACAAGTATAGTATAGTATGCACAAGTATAGTAACTATGAGAGGGATCTTGGAGTCCTAATGGAGAATCACTTAAATATCAGCCAGCAGTGTACTATAGCTGCCAAAAAACCAATGCAGTCCTAGGCTGTATTAACAGAGAGATAGAATCAATATCACATGAAGTTTAATACTGCTTTGTAATATCTTGGTAAAACCACATTTGGAATATTGCACCCAGTTTTGGTCACCACAATGTAAAAATGATGTTGAGACTCTAGAAAGAGTACAGAGAGCAACAAAGAGCAACAAAGATGATTAGGGACTGGATCCAGATATGAAGAGTGGTTGCAGGAATTGGGTATGAAGAAAGACTAGTGATAACATGATAGCAGTGTTCCAATATCTCAGGGGCTGTTTCCAGAAGTTGTGGGTGCTCCAACCCTGGATGTTTTAAGGAGAGATTGGACATCCATTTGTCTGAAAGGATATACAATTTCCTGCCTGAGCAGAGGGTTAGACTGGAAGACCTCAAAGTCCCTTCCAACTCTGCTGTTGTTGTGATGATGTTGTTATTCATAAATCATCATTTATTTATCCTTTTCTTTGATAGTGATAGAATGTAAGTATAGTAGGCATTGATCTATTTTCCATGACTGTAAAAATTAGAGTGATCTTTGTCTCTTGCACATACATGCAGCACATATACGAGCATATGAACTCTTTAGAAATTCCAGGAGAAAGAGAATTAATCAACACAGTTGGAAGTATTTCATCTCAGTTGCAACATTTGACATATTATTCAAATACTGTCTCCATGTAAAAAGTGAGATCTAACCCCGAAAAGGAAAGCTGAAATTTGAAGAAAGAAAATAGGAGCAATTTACAGTTAATGTTTTAGCCAAACGTCCTCCAAAAGCAGAATGACTGGAATGGGACCAGACTTGAGGACCAGATGGTGCTGATGCAACAGCATGGTTCTATATTTAATTGCTCCTGCTGTAGAAAAAGCTGAACAAGATAACTGAAATGAAAGGTAAAGAATCACAGCTACTAGCTGCTCAGTTGCAGTTTTGTTTCATTACTGAGATAGAAGGAAAGAAGATCTACCTTTTTTTATACTTACAGTATATCACAGTCAAAACTCTGTTAATGTCCTGTATTTAGACAGAATGGTTTTAGTGTTTAAGGTTTCGTTTGAATTTTGAACTTCTAATTTCAGGTATCTACTGGTTGCCAAAATAAATTGGTCATCAGACTAACAGGTTTCCTGAGAGTCATAAATCCCAGGGTCCAAATTACAAATCAGATTTGAATAATCTGTGTGACTGCCAGTGTAGCTCTAATGTTAAACTCAGCATTTGTGGATAGGAAGACAAGTTTTCTTTCCTTTAAAGTTAAGTATTCCTTTGAGGACACACATTTTAGAATTATGTTATATTATTGCCAGGTTATGATGTAAGGAGCTAGAGTAAATAGGAACTTAGGCAGGGAGGCAGACAGACAGACAGACAGACAGAAAGACAGACAGACAGTTTTTCATGTTCTCTCATATCCAATTCTCAGAGACAAGTCTGCAGGTTTCTTGGCATAATTTTTCAGAAGTGATTTGCCATTGCCCCTTTCCTAGGACTGAGATAAAAGGACTAGCTCAAGGTCAATGTTTGAAGAGAACCTGGAAAAATTTAAATTACTAGCAATGATTGCTTTGATTCCATTGCTTCAACAGTTCTAATAATACCAGTAAGAATTGAATTAATTAAATAAAAGGAGAGAGCCTTTTTAAAACTCAGATGAACTATTAAAACAGTAACATGCATTATACAGTCAAAGGATTAATCCTATGAGGCACATTTCATCATTTGTCCCTTCTACAGAATATCTGCAGTTTACTGAGATTTATATAATGTAAATTAAAAGGCATTTGCCTTATTTTATCACTTTGCTGCAGTTCTAGCTTAAAAATTCCTGCTTATCTATTTTTATATTATTTATTAATTTATAACATTTATTTTCCTCTGACTGATTTTGAAATGACTCTGGAGGGCTTACAATTATTGTTGATTTGCCTGCCAGAAATAGCCAATTTAAGGTTAGCTTCCCTCCCTACTAACCAACCTCATTGCTTTTTCCTCTCCTCCCATGCCCCATTTAAAATTAAAGATCATAAATTATTTTCTTTTGTCTTCCAATCTATTTCGGATGGACAGAAAGAAGCATTTGATAGTAACATGTAGTGATTGTCAGGACATCCACAGTTAGGAATGGGTTAAAATTCACATAGAAAAGTAAAAGCATTAGTTACCCAGTTAAAGTCTCCATCTTGAATGTTTTTGTCTTCCCCATAGTTATCACTGATAATTATATTTCACTAGAAACACATTTACATTTTTATGTGAAATTGTTTATCTTCATCTCTTTCATTGATCTGAAAGAAGCAGTTAATATGTAACAGTGATCATTATTTTCCTGCAACTAGTTACTTTATTTGTTAAGCTTTTGAAATAAGAAAACATTGTTTTATAAAATACCAAGAAATGTAATGGGACTATGGTCTGAAAACAGACAAAGTCTAAAGTTAAAGTTAGATTGGTTTATTGTGGGATTTTGTCATCTATAGGAAACAGAGCAGATGATTTAAATACATGTCATTATTCAAAATCCTCAATACATTTTCAGTCTTCGTTTGTGATGTTTGTGATTAGACTGCCATAAGCTGCCCATCATAGCACCTTGAATGGATCACAAGAATTACCAAGGGGAGAGGAGGATGTTTCTCAATAAAACTGCAATCACTGAAATTTAGTGGGAGTTTGAGAAACACTATATCTAATTTATGTGTACAAAGACACATAGGCAGTACATAAAATCTATGATGATAAACAAAGCATAGACACACAATCTGGTTTGGGAAATATTAGGTCATTATCACTAGAAAAGATAGTCATCAGAGAAAATGTTGCTCTGTTTTCTTTATTGCACAAATTGGATCCAAGAACCAACACATGTTTCTTCTAGAACAGGGGTATCAAATTCATGGCTTTTGGTCTGGATGTGTCCTGTGCTGGCCATGTCCACCCCCAGTTTAGCAAAGGGTTACATCATGTGATGATGTGAGTTTGACACCCCTGTTCTAGAACATCAGAGCCATCTCTCAAAGTAGATTGGATGATTCTTTCCTGCTTCAAAAAGCTAAGGATTGAAATTCAAATGTTGAGTTACACTGGGCAATGTTTAAAATGGGAGATCAATTTTTGTTTCAAATTGTATATATCAACCTTTGTTTAGCAAACCCGGGAAAATATAAATTACTGAAAATGCTTGCTTTGACTTCATTGCTTCAACAATTCTAATAATGCAAGTAGGAATTTAATTATTTAAATAAAAAGAGATAACTTTTTGCATTTTAAAAAATCAATTGAATTATTAAAACAAAACATGTATTCTGCATTCAATGGATTAATAACACTTTCACAAATTTATTAGATTAAAACTTTGTGGTACTGATTTGGCTTTCTTATAAATATGTGGAAATAATTGCTTTTCAAATGATTTCTTGCCTTTCCTTGGCTGGTAGGAGATTTCTAATGGCAGCAGTGTCTTTTGACCTGAAAATGATTCAAGTCCTAACTCGTGATATAAGATAGGTGCCAATATGCACATATCAGAGCTTCTGCTTCTTCTTTTCTTGGAGTTTATATCCTGAGTGTTGCTTCCAAAGAAATCTTCATTTTTGTAAACAAGGTTTAAGTGAAGATCAAAGGTAAAAATTGAGAAAGAATCCCAGAAGGCCTGCCAAATACAAAGAATTGTGCCTTTCTCTGACACTGCCTCCCTTGTGGAAGGCATTAAGCACCTTATTTTCCCTCCCAGAAATTTGGTCTGGGATTGGTATGACCTGCTGAATAAGGATTTTTTTCCTGGCACTTCGGTGATTGAACCCAATTTTTGTTGGGGATTTGGGGGGGCGTTGTGTTTTCATATTTTGCTTTAAGTGGTTTGTTGTTGTTATTTTGATGGTGCACACTTCCATGTATCATGTACCAAATAGGATGGCTATAGTCAATCAAGTTCTCACCTGAATTTTTGGCCTGATTTTCATGATACCCATAGCTTTACTTTCAAGTTATACATCTATCTATTTAATTATTTTCAATAATTTACACCCAGGTGATTGTAATTTCTAGTTATTTAGGTTAGAAATTGAAATATAATGCAACATAATTTATATATATATATATATATATATATATATATATATATATATATATATATATATATATATATATATATATATATATATATATTGGAATATTATATATTATATACCTACTTTAGTGGGAATATCTTAACAGTGAATAGACTCACCCTTAGTTTATTTGAGTACTTTATTCTAAATTTAAAGGAGAAATTTAACTAAATTATAAAGAAATTATACAATTATAAAGATGTTAATAAATAAATAAATAATAAATCAAATGCATAGTTAATACAGACAGCAGCGAATTAGTTCACTTGGAATTGGACTCTGATGCAAACCCCATTTATTTCAATAAGGCCAGAGATGTAAATATTTTTGGGTCCTCCTATCATTTTTTAATCAATAGAACTAACTGAACAATTGAATTTTATCCATCAGCTTTTTTATATACTGTATATGGACATTTGTCAGGGAAATGAAATTCTAGTCTACAGTCTTGCATAGTTTTATTATCAAGTTTGCCAAGAAAAAAAGAGGAAAGAAAACTTCCACTGAATGAACTGAAATCTGTTTGCTTAATGCCTATCTAGCCTTTATTCCATAAACAACTGTAAGCTACATAAAGTCTTAGCCAAATCACAATTTCTTTAATACTGTAAGACTTAATCCTTTCATGTATTCAGAGAGATGCAAAAGTATTCTGTATCTTACACTTTATTAAAATAAATAAACAGACCAAAGCGATCTTTTGCTATTCCCACTTTTTCCTATCTCTATTTTCTTTGATTTCCTGTTATGATATTCCAAAATTATTATTTTCCACATTCAAATGCTTATTTTATATGAAGAACATTTTGACATTTTTGAGAAATGAACTCGTGGATTCATTAAGCAGCTCTTCCAAGTTCCACCCCCATATGATTTGTACAGTAATGTCATTCCCTTATATATTGCAGTAAATTAATACTAAATCTAGTCAGAAATTATTGTTTATTGATTAGGGTATGTCAGTTGCCTACATTTTCTATTAACTTTATGTAAATCAGATGTAGGCAGAGAAGATTAAAACAATTACAATTGAAATATAAATCCTATTTGAAATCCTTATTAAATCCTCATTAAAAATATATGAGCAGAATTGTCTTTTTCATTAAGACAGGTGTAAAGGTTAGCTAATTTAATCCTGGCAGTAAATAAATTTCAGCTTATATTTTAAAATGCTTTGTTTAACTAACAAACTAATATATTCTTTTCTTGGGAATCATAAATCAAACATACCATAAATATTGGTCAATATGAAATATACATTATGAATGTTCTTTTCACTTCACCAGACAAATATAACATCATTTATAATAGTATTTTTAATTAACCAGTGTGTATGCATATTCATCTTTTTATTCTACAAATCTAGTAATTATTTTACTTCCACTGACTAGTTGTTCCAAAATACAATCCCAAGCAGAATTATTGGTCTACTGAATATCTGTACATGATCAACCATACTTATACTGTATCATTTTGGGGAAAAAAACCTGGAAAGAATATTAATATATATTAAAGGTGGTTGTTTTTTTACTTAAACAAGATTCCTTCAATAGAGACATTTTCACTGATTTCAAAGTTATCTTATTAGTGATTGAAAAGTCATTGGGTTTATTAAGAAAATATGTAAACATTGTCAGATGAAGTTTTCATACTGGAACATTTCACAGAACAGTTGTTCTGCTAATCAAAAAGATAGATAGGTTAATGCACAAACTTGCAGGACTAAAACGTGCATTTATTACTTAGAAAGAAAGATTTAACTCTTTGTATCTTAACAGTTAATTATAGGGGTTTTTTTTTTTAAAAAAAGTGTTTAATTGTTTCTTAGACTGTAGTTAGAATGGATTCTAATATGGCAGTGGAAATTATCACACAAATCAGGCTTCAAGCAATGTTAGATATATTCTCCAAGCTGTGAACTTGACTTTGTTCTGTATTATCCTTGTGTTCATAGGAATATGCACAGGAGAATGGAAAACATGCTAGAAGAAATGATTGTTCTTTAGCATGTAACATTCTCGTAAATTAACTGAGTGTCACAAATGGGTTGGTTGAACTTCAGTTTAAATGAAGCCTTGGACATAGGAAAATTTGGTGTTAGACAAGCCATACATTTTATTTATATGAGCAATAGCAACAGCTAAATGAAATACAATGCTGATTATTTCATTGGTGATGCCTGATTATAATTTCAGATAAACCTACAGCGAAAAATGAGAATCACTGGAGTTATCACACAAGGTGCCAAGAGAATTGGAAGCCCAGAATACATTAAATCATACAAAATTGCATATAGCAATGACGGTAAATTATGGAGCACATACAAAGTGAAAGGCACTACTGAAGATATGGTAAGTCAATTTAATGAATATAAAAGTAATATTATATATCATGTTTCCCCGAAAATAAGACATGGTCTCATTTTCTTTTGACCCACGAAATAAGCACTTGACCTTATATTCAGGGGGATCTTATTATTTTTGAGGTGCAGGAGGTGGCGAGCGTGGTCACCTCATAGCTGCTGCTGTATTGCAATATTTTGGGAATGGCTTATTTTCAGGGCATGGCTTATTTTTGTGCATGTGTTCAAAAGCGCCGATTGGGCTTATTATTCAGGGAGGTCTTATTTTCAGGAAAACAGGGTAATATAATTGAATTGTTGTTCAATTTGAATATTACCTGACTCTGATTGTGGGCAGCTCACAATGTATTACCATAATTATCCAGTACAAATAACAACCAATGGAATCTAGTCAGTGCATACCGAAAGAAATAAAAATAACAAAATCACACTCAAACTCAAGCCTATACATCTTCGCCATGTAAAAAAGATGAGGAAAAAAATAATTAGGAGACTGGAGGCTAAAACATATGAGGAACAGTTGCAAGAACTGGGTATGTCTAGTTTAATGAAAAGAAGGAACGGGGGTGACATGATAGTAGTGTTCCAATATCTCAGGGGTTGCCACAAAGAAGAGGGAGTCAAGCTATTCTCCAAAGCACCTGAGGGCAGGATAAGAAGCAAGGCTCATAGGGTGGGGGCTGTTGGAGAAAAATCTGTAATATTTTTGTTTCATCTCATGTGTGACTTACAAGATTTCAAGATGAGAAGGCAGGATATTACCGTATATACTCGAGTATAGGCCGACCCGAATATAAGCCGAGGCACCTAATTTTACCACAAAAAACTGGAAAAGTTATTGACTCGAGTATAAGCCTAGGGTGGGAAATGCAGCAGCTACCGCTAAATTTCAAAAATAAAAATAGATACCAATAATGTTTTTGAATATTTATTTCAAAGAAAAACAGTAAACTAGCGGTGTATCCAATGAAATACTTCACTCACCTCATGATGCTGATGTCCCGCTGTGATGATGATGTCCCGTGCAGCCGCGGGAGCGATGTCCCGCCTCCTATGACACACGGCACAGTGATTCCTATCATTGGATCACTGTACCAGAGGAGGTGGGACATCGCTATGTGGCTGCTTGCCATAACAAGGAGGAGGTGGGACATCGTTGCAGAGCGGCAGGAGGGGGAGGAAGGGGAATCGTAAGACAGCCCTGCATTACATTAGAACGTGAGGAGGGGGGATGGTGCGGTGCGCGCTGCGCGGCAAACTGACACAGAGGGAGGGGAAACTCACAGGGGCACTGGGCCATTCACGAGTGTCACCCAGCGGCATGGCCCCGCCCCTTTTTCTCCTCCATTTCGGGCAAATTTTTCACTGACTCGAGTATAAGCCGAGGCGGCTTTTTTCAGCCCAAAAAGTGGGCTGAAAAACTAGGCTTATACTCGAGTATATACAGTAATTGATTAATAATTAATATTAATTAATTAATTAATTGAGTAATAATTAATAATTACTTTTTAAAAAATATATACATCCCTCAGCTTGCAGGATCAGGTCAAGCACCCACAAACATGTTCAGCCACATTTGATGGGCAATACGCAGAAAACAGGGCTTATTTATAATCAAGTAATAAGGAAATAGAAGAGTTAAAAGTGATTGGATGCAAATTAATTATAAAAACATGATGTTTTAAAATAAATTCAAGTTGCTATTTTGTACCTGCTAAATTTTAAATCACAGCTCTAATTAGTTCTGGTTGCCTGATTTCTTCTTGAAGTACATATGTACACTACATAAACTGTTCCTATGTATGTACCTGCTCCTAGTGCTTGCCAAACACTTGTGTAAAACTTAGCAATGTTCAAATGGCTCAAATATTTCTAAAGGAACTAATAGGTATCATGGATATTCCCCTTATAAATTCATAGTGCTGTAGCAATTCTGTCTTAATTGTGTTGACAAATGGTTTATCCTTGAAAATAAAGAATATTTTTAAAAACTGAATAAACTGATTGTAAAAGTAAGAATGCATTTAAAATGTAACTTGACCTATATGAAGTATGCTCAATTGTATTTCACTCTTAAGAGCAAAAGAGGAATACAGTGTCATCTATTCCTGTCCTGAAGCAAGAACAGAGAACAGTATATTAAAAAATATTATTAAACATAAGGTTATTTGAAGGTTGAAATTGCAACTATACACAGAGTCAAACGATATAATTGTTTTAAAGCTATTGCTATGAACAGATTCTATAAGGCAGCAATTAATTAAACAATCCAAACAGGTAGACTTTAAGTTCATTTGTCTTGGTAAAAGGAATTTAGACAGGCACAACAACCTTGGTGGATAGCCAAGACTTGAAACATGCATAGAAGCACACAAGTAGGGTAGGATACAGGAAGTAAAAAAATAGATATTCCAGCCATTCCCTGTATTGCCCCACATATATTTTTATAGAATACTGACACCTACCGGCTGTCCTACCACATGGCTGTTGCTATGGAATGTGGGCCCAAAACTGCTTGTCCAGTGATTGTGCAAAAGATAATAAAGCTTCCACTTTGCATCTAAATAGTGTTTTATTTAGTAAAACATAATGTAAGTAAGTGTATCAAGCTAGGGAAAGCAAGGCTCGACATACACACATATACAAGCATGGAGAAAAAGTATAGTTACAGTAAGAAATAGTGGTCTGTCTTTTCCCAAAAACTTCATATATATTTCTAGTATGGCAAAGAGATTGGATATTAGTGGTTGATATTGCCTGATCCTACACCTAACAAATACTATTGAGAGACATGGTCTGGTAAACTAGTATGAGAATAATGTAGAGAGCTCTTTGGTAAGAGACAAGGAAAAGACAGTGTTGAAAGCATACTAGTATATGTCTTTTGGTTGCTAACCATTTTTGTCATATAGTTTATTACTAAACATTGTCAAATTAAGTAATGGTACTTTTATTTAATATAATTTCATTGGTAGCAATTAGTAAAAATAGTTGGATACAAGAATAATAATGGAAAGTCTTGGTCACAGATCTGCGTTCTAAATCAAACACCTAGTAGAACCTGGCAAATTCTTTAAAAGCGATATTTTAACAAATCTGGAAGAGAAAAGAACCACATGAAGCAACTACAAATTCTTCTGGCATACATAGTAGCTTTAGATGTGACTTCTGTTGTGTTCCTGCATATATCCAAAGGTAGTCTGAAAGAGAAATGTATGTAGATGTGGATGTAGACCTGGGAGCAACATCTAAAGAAGCTAAGTGAGTTGGGGGTGAACAAAACTGTACAGAAAGCACTTCAAAAAGAGCTGCTTAGTACATTGCTAAACATTCCAAAGTATTTCTTCTGAAGAATTTGTAAAACCCTAATATATGTGATACCTCTAAGTGGCTTGCCATTGAATTGTTCAGACTAAGAGATATTGAGTGGTCCATAGTAAACCAGCTGACTTCATGCCTAAGGCACGACTAGGACTCATAGTCTTCCTGTTTCTAACTACTATACCAAACTGTCTCTCCCTTGATGACATAGGGACAGAATATCTATGTGATCACCTGTCTCCAATTACTTTTATCCATCCTATATGATTTGACAAGATTGACATGTTCCAAGTCCCATCAACAAAACCATGTCTGACATCTCACCATGGCAATGTCCTCTTCTCTGTCCTCTCATCTGGCCTTTGGGTTTGCATTCTGCCTGAGGATTGTAGAGTCATAATCCTATTGATCTTTAGGAAGTCCCTAAAAACCTGGCTCTTTGAGGAAGCTCTGAAATGGGGCAAACTGCATTTTTATTTTTTATCTAATATAGTTGCAAATAATAGATAATATAGATAAAGAAAATAATATAGATAAATATCAACATTTGTTTGTAACTAAAACCAATTATGTGCTGTTGCAGGTTTTCCATGGAAATGTGGATAATAATACACCTTATGCAAATTCTTTCACCCCGCCAATAAAATCTCAGTATATACGATTGTATCCTCAAGTCTGTAGAAGGCATTGTACTTTGCGAATGGAACTTCTTGGCTGTGAATTATCAGGTCAGTATTCTTAGATGTTTCTTTGTGTTATTTTAAATATCCTGATGTCTTGTTATAAATTTATGTATGTCTGTATAAATATGTCAAAAACCAATATATGTTTTCATCATTTATTTAACCTTTTTAAAAACATATTTTTGTAATTCTTTAATTTATCTGTTATTCTGTTACTGGAGCACATCATTCCTATTTCTCCCCCATATTTTATCATCTTATTTCAGAGAACTAATTCTAAAGTGATCATATTTGTTTTAATACAAGAAATACAGTCAAACTCAAAATTAAAGTTAAAGCAATAAAATAAGAAAGATTCAATATACCTCCAGAGAGAACCAGTTTGATATAGTGGTTAACGCATCAGGTTAGAAACTGGGAGACTATGGGTGCTAATTGTGCCTTAGGTATTAGGCGGAACATGGGCCAGTTCCTTTCTCTCAGCCATAGGAATGAGGTAATGGCAAACCTGAAAAACCTTACTGCAGGGACTTGTCCAGGCAGTTTCCATGAATTGAACACAACTGAACAGAAGGGAAGATAAAATACAGCCAGGACTGAAAATGAAATAAAAACAAATGGTTTGGCATTTATATCATAGTTTTCTACTAATCTATCTTGGTCTATGAAGCTAATGAAGAATTAAAAACAAGTTTATTGAGTTAATTAAAATGTAGTTAAAAGAATCATTTTGTTTCTAAAACAAAACAAAATGTTCAACAGTTGTTTTTGATGAGATTTTATTTGATATTTTTTTTCATTTTCCCTTTATTTGTATGCCGCCCTTTTCCCTGGGGGGACTCAGGGCGGCTCACAGTTCAAAAAGAGGGGGGGAGGACAAACATTTTACAACATAAAGACACTACATCATTTAAAAACACAACAGTCACACAATTCGAGTGGGGTTAGGGTCTTAACCCCAGGCCAGCCGGAACAGCCAGATCTTTAGGGCGGCGCGGAAGGACTGGAGGGTGGTGAGGGTCTGAATCTCCACGGGGAGTTCGTTCCAGAGGGTCGGAGCAGCCACCGAGAAGGCCCTCCTCCGGGTAGTTGCCAGTCTACACTGGCTGGATGATGGAATTCGGAGGAGGCCTAATCTATGCGATCGTATCGGTCTAGTGGAGGTAATTGGCAGTAGGCGGTCTCTCAAGTAGGCGGTCTCTCAAGTTTTCTTGCATTGAAGATAAAATCATCAGTAAAACTATGTACTTTTAATAACATGTGCACAATAGCAGAGTTTACATTTTACTCACCTATTTGTTTTCAAGGATCTTTTTTCATTTTTTTTAGGTTGTTCTGAACCTTTGGGGATGAAATCGGGACATATACAGGATTATCAGATCACTGCTTCCAGTATCTTCAGAACACTCAACATGGATATGTTCACATGGGAACCCAGGAAAGCTCGACTAGACAAACAAGGCAAAGTTAATGCCTGGACATCAGGGCACAGTGACCAGTCTCAGTGGCTACAGGTGATAATTTTGGCTTTTTATGAAGAGCAACAGATTAGATTAGATTAGATTGATGTTAAGGGGGGGGCAGATAAATTTATAGAGTTTACTATTTAAAAAAATATGATCAATGTATACTGAATTAAAAGAATTCCAAATAGTAATAGAGATGATACAAGAGCCTATGATGATATGGACATAGGCTAAATTACACCAACATCCCAAAAAAGATGTTGAGACTTTGGAAAAAGTCAAAAGAAGAGCAAGTAAGATGATTAAAGGCTTGGAGACTAAAACACATGAAGATCAGTTGCAAGATTTGGGTTTGGCTAATTAGAAAAAAGAAGAACTAGAGGGGACATGATAGCAGTATTCCAGTATTTGAGAGGCTGCCAGAAAGAGGAGGGGGTCAATTTATTTTCCAAAGCACCAAAAGACAGGAGAAGAAAAAATGGATGGAAACTAATCAAGGAAAGAATAAAGGAGAAACTTCCTAACAGTGAGGACAATTAACCAGTGGAACAGGTTGCCTTCAGGCATAGTGAGTTCACTTCATCACTGGAAGTTTTTAAGAAGAGACTGGACATTCACTTGTTTAAAATGATATAGGGACTTCTGCTTGACTAGGGGGCTGGACCAAAAGACCTCCATGGTCCCTTCCAGCTTTATTCTGATTGGTAGGCTCTACTAAGTTTTTTCCATTGAAGAGGAATAACATCAAGCCTAAAGAAGTAGTTGGAATGCCAACAATATTACCAAATATTTCTCTTTTTTATCTCTATATTCATTTGAAGAAAAGACAATATAAACATATCCAAGAATGATACCATAAGGTTCAATTTATTTGCCTTTTAATAACAAACTGTGCTTAACATTTCCTTAGGAGGAAATTAAATGATAACATCCATTAGATGTCGATCCAATAGAGACATGTTGTGAGACTGGTAGAAACAGATTTCATCAGCTTCATTTCTTCAAGACCCTCTCTGTTCTCTTAGACATGCTACAGAGCAGATCGAGGAGCCATTCTGAAATAGGTGGACTCAAGTATCAGACAGAAACAGTTTCCATGAAAAGAACTTTACTACAAAAACACCAAAAATATGATCTCCAGGGTTTCTACTTTGCTGTCTTTCTCTGCACTTTTTCTGTTGTAAAAAGGCTCCAGTCTTTAGTGCAAGGGAAATAAAGTTTTATTTATTATTTAAATGTATTGACTGCCCAACTCCAGTGGACTCTCAAGAACATAAAAAACCTAGGAAAATGTATGAAAAAATATAAAAACTAAAAAGTTAAAAGCAGTCAGTCAGAAGTAAAATAACGTAATGATAGCAAAAACAATAAAACAATATAAGAGCCAGAGGTGGTATTCAGCAGATTCTGACCAGTTCTGGAGAACCGGTAGTGGAAATTTTGAGTAGTTTGGAGAACCAGTAAATACCACCCCTGACTGGTCCTGTCCCCATCTATTCTCTGCATCCTGAATTCCAGCTGATCAGGAGGAAATTTTGCATTAACCTTCCCCTGGAGTGGAGAGGGAATGGAGATTTTGGCTTTTTATGAACTAAGCCAACTAACCCATGCCCACCAAGCCACGCCTAAAGAACCAATAGTAAAAAAAAAAAATTTTGAATCCCACCACTGAACAAGAGCTATTTTTAAAGCTTACCTTAGGAGAGGTAAGCTGTCATTAACACTGAGGGGATGTTCCAAAGAGTGGGGCTGAAATAAAGAAGGTAGACTTCCTCGGTCCCACAAGACAGCACTGTTTCATGGAGGGGACCTGGAGTCTTCCCAATCTGCTGGAACACGCTAGATGGGCAGAAACAGTTGGAGATAAGTGGTCTTTCAAATAAGCAGGCCCTATGCCATACAGGGGTTTATAGGTAATAACTAGCACCAGATGAGACACAACATCTACTTCCTCTAGTTGATTATGTGTCTAAATTGAATTCTAATTCTTTATTTGCATTTCCATAGATCTGTTATCCATATGGAGGCAGTAATGTGAATAAATCTCTGTAAATCTGGGTACTTAAATTTAATTCCAGTAAGTGTATAATCAACTTGATTGTGCTGTTAGAAGTCTATCTGAAATGAGCTGAATAATAGATAACCACAGATGCCATCTGGAAAGTTTTTCTAGCTGATTGGCTGGCTATATCATATCATGTCACAGCAATGGAAGCATTGATTCTGATTTTAATTAAATATTTTTTGAAACACATGTACCAGATCAGATATACTGAAGCAAATTGAATTATTCAGATGGAAATTCACAAGAGCCATAAAACTGTAATTTACGATTTGTCGAAGAGATTCACTACTTGGATTTGATTAACGAATTTTCCAAAAAAAAAAAAACCTTATTCCATCTCCGTATTACACATGGCAACCTGATGTTATTGACTTGTTTATTTTTGATAGCAAATTCTTTCATTAGACTGGGTGATAAGGCTCTAGATCTGTGTTTCTCTACCATTTTGGGTCCGGTAAGATTGATGCAGCACTGTGAAACTATTAAGAAGCTGTTCACATTTCTTGTTTTCAGAGATAGGATGATTTACAGAAGTTCCCATATAGGCTAATATATAAAAGTGCAACAAATCACCCTACAGAAGACTGTTTGACAGGTCACTATTCAATTTACATATTAGATACATTGTACATGGCAGTGATTTGAATCTGCTGTCGGGAAGGGAAAGGATGCTCAGCATGAAGTCTAACTGTACCAGAAATGTGCTACTAACCCCCTGAAATCATCTCACATATAAATTATGACTTATTAACTTCTTTTATTTTTTTTTACCTGTGGTTGCTAAGCATTTTCAACTGTATGATTACTGCCTTCGCTTTGAGCTTAGTAGGGAGAGAAGGGAAAAAAGAAGAGCTAGCAATGCCACGGTGTGTTTATTATCCCACACGGTGTGTTTAGATCCACACACGTCATTGTCCTACAGATAACCAGGAGGCTCCTGAACCAAATGAAAAGAGGCTGCTCATCTGCCTACAGGCTACCTTGTTTGGTCAACTGTGGAATGAAATCTGTAGAAAAAAGTAGCTATGTCGCACCTAGGCTAAAAACAAAGCATTTGTGGGAGAAATGAAAGAAACTGGTTCTGACTTGGAAAGCCATAAATAATTGGGGTGTAGTGAAGAAAAGTCATTTGCTGCCACTATTCATTGGATTCAACTGCGAAAATTCAGCTATAGCTGTTCTCAACTCATCTATCAGGAAGTAGGAGTCAAACTTTCTGGTACCTATTCCTTTCTTTACAATGCATTTCCTGTTAAGTTGACAGACCTACAGATGGTCCTTGCTTAACAACTGATTGCTTCAAGTCTGTAGAGAGTCATCCAGGTCATGGTTGTCCCAAAGGTGCTTTTTTCAGGAGGCAACTGGAGTTTCTTATTTTTTCCTTTGAAGACGTTTCACTTCTTATCCAAGAAACTTCTTCAGCTCTGAAAGGATAGTGGGGAATGGAAGGATTTATATTCCTTGCAACAGCTGGTCATTTGCATCCTTTTAGAGGCTCACTGAAGCATTTGGAAGTTTATCTGTGTCCTCAGGGTCACCTGAGTAGTACTCCTGGTTCCTGTAGTATGCAAAAAAAACCAACCTTGAAAATATATTCCTACTCCCGTACCATTAAAAGGGTGTTCATCACAATTTGGGATGAACACTCTTTAAATGGTGTGGAAGTAGAAATGGATTTCCGGTGTGGGGGAGAAAAATGCAGACTACAGGAACCAGGTGTACTACTCACATGACCCTGGGGACTCAGATAAGCCTCCAAGTGCTTCAATGAGCCTCTAAAACATGGGTGTCAAACACAATCTCATCATGTGACGTATCCTGATGCATCACAACAGTTTCTGCCTTTGCAGAGCCGGGGTAAGTGTGGCCTGTACATGGCACATCCAAGGATGCAAATGACCAGCTGTCCGCAAAGAATAGAAATCTTTCCATTCCCCATTATCCTGTCAGAGCTGAATAAGCTTCTTGGATGAGAAGAAAAATGTCTTCAAAGAAAAATCAAGAAAGTCCAGTTGCCTCTTGAAAAAGCAGCTTTGGGACAACTGATTGCTTAATTTAAATGGATCCTCTAAATGTTACTTATGGTGCAGCCCAGAGTACATTTCAGGCACTTGGCAATTGGTTCATCTTTATGACTGATAGCAGCATTCTATAGTCATGTGACTGCAATTTTTGATCTTCTTTTCCTGGTTTCCAGCCTTGTTGGCTAGCTTCTAGAAAAAATACAGCCATGTGAATTCATTGATTGCTTAACAGCCACCACAATCGCTTAATGACTGCAGCATTTGCCTAATGGCTGCGGGGGGGGGGGGGGAATCATAGAATTGGATCCTCCCATGTCAATACTTTAACTTATGACTGACATGATTCATGATGGAAATTCTGGGTTCCGTTATGCTTGTAAATCAAGGACTACCTGTAATCTCTTCAACAATAATTTTTAAAGGCTCCTAAAATTTACCTGTTAAGTAGGCATTGGCATATTGATCTCAATTGTTGTTTTAAATTATTTTAGTTTTGGCTACTTGAATACTTTGCATAGTGGTTAAAGATAGTTTGAATAGTGGTTAAAGCACCAGGCAAGACACTCTCAGTTCTAGTTCTGCTTTTACCACAAAGCCAACTGAGAGGCTTTGGGCCAGTTTGCTCTTTCTCAATTCTAGAAAATAGCCATTGGCATCCCATTTCCTCTGGGATTGGGCGGCCTTTAATTCTATTAAATACAATACAAATACAATACAATTTCTGACATTTGCCAAGAAAACTGCAAGGACCTGACCAGCCAGTTGCCAGGAATCAACTCTGGCACAAAAAGCAAATAAAGTGTCACCCAGATTTTAAATTGGGTTTTTTAAATCTTCTTCCCCTTAGCTACAACTGAATAAAAATGTATAGGGCAATTAATGTGCAAATATTTTCCCTCATCCTGAGATTATGGCTGTAGAAAATGAGTAACAGAAATCTAAATTCAACAGCATGGTTTTCCAAATGTTTTGCTCTGGTAGGCTTAATATACTTAGATTTATGTTTAATTTGTCCACTTTAAAAAGACACAACCTCCCTTTGCATTCCCTATAGAAACTGAGTTTTGTTTTTACCTGTTATTGCTCTAATGTCCCCAGCTAAAATGTAAGGATACGTTTTTGTAACACATTTCCTCTTCCCCATAATAATAAATACCAGAAGCTTTTGACTGTGGATGCCAAGAGTTTCTCAGAAGAATCTTGACTCCCCTAGACAAAAAAAGTGCTTTCTATAGAAAGTGCTGAAAGATATGCTTCATTTTTGTTGACTTTGCTAAACTCCAAAACAAAACTTGTCCAAGACAATATACACTAGTTTCATGTGGATTGTTCCATGATAGGTGATACTGTTAGTGCAGATAGGCAGGGAATTGCAATGATAGATCTTATCAATTCACCCAGAAATATTGCTTGTGTTTCAAATGTTCATCTGTTGCGAACCTGATTACGTATATAAATTGATTCCTTTTGCATTCAGAGTCTCCTGGCTACCTAAGAAAAATTATGCCCATTTTTCTTCTGCTTCAAAGTATATAAAATCTGTCTAGGGCAGGATATGCCTATTGAAAATGAATGATCATTTGCAGTTCATAAAGTATTTTGATGTGGACTCAGAAATCTTTGACATTTTTATTTTTATTGTTTATTTTTGAAGATGAAGTTAGGAACTGCTAGGCCTGTGCAAATCATGCTTTAAAAGTTCCACCATATAGAATTGTAGCAAGATAATGTTTCTATTCTACAGCTCCGTAAGATATAGAAGTCAATCAAGATTAATCGGATTGTGTACATGCATTACTATCATTGTGCATAACATCTCTTTATTGAACATCCATGTCTATATATACAAATACAAATCCATGCACACAGTGGGGAAAATCTTTAAAACTGTTTTGTCAAGACAGAACACAACTGCTTTAGCACATCAAAGAAATGATTATTTCTCCTACCAACATCTAACATACTTCTTAATGTCCAGGAAAAGGGCCTTTTCTGCTATTGTACCTGCTCTCTAGAATATTTTGCCTCCCCCACCAACCAGTGGTGGGTTCCGGATCCCGTTCCAACTGGTACGGTTGGAATGGGCCTGGCGTCGCCCACATGGATGCATGTGGTACCCGCACACACGTATACTGCATGCACATGCGTTGTAGCTGCAAATGATGTTTCTGCAAGCTTCCGCAAGCAGCTCCAGCTGCTTCTTTCTTTCTTTTTGCCAAAATCCAGATCTGTCCATTAATATTATTTATACTCTCAAGATTCTTTGCATTTTCCAAGTTCTGATTTATAACTGTGGGTTAATTAGATCTTCTTACCAGGCTTTCATCTCATCCTGCACACTCCTGCTCAATAGCTTTGGCTGGAAACCAGCTTCTTCTGCAGTCATGTTGCCATGCTGCTGCCTGACTCCGATTCGGAAAGCAAATCTCTGACCTGCGAGGGACCTACTGCACTCCCTCTGTGTCTGATGAGACAATGCTCCTTCTTCACACACACCCCAGGGGGGTTCTGATCCAAAAAGGATATCAGAATTGGTTTGTCACACAGAGTTCATGTGAGACTCTTCAGAGCTCACACACTCCTTATCTGTCCAGATGGAGAACTTCCGGTCAAATTCTTTCCTAAAATATTTGAAGGCCACCCTGGGGAGCAGCACAGTGGAGGTGGTTTATTTATTTTTATGGTTATAACATTAAATATACACTCATACATATAAGCATCACCTGAAATAAGATGAGCGGCAAATAAAATAATAAAACAAAACAAATAAGCTTAAACTTGCTCTGGAGTGGGATAGCAAGCATGGGTTGATTCACCAGAAAGAAGGCAGGATTATGATTGATTCCAAGTGAATTGTCTTGGTTGAGTTTCCTATTTCACAAGCTAGATATCCACATTGGTAGTATTATCAGAATTTGTGTCTGGATAGAAGATGTTAGTAAGTGTTGTGTAGCTTCATTATGAGACTGGCTTCTTTCTCTTGATGATTCTTCATCCAATGTGCATTGGATCTTCTGCAATGTGATTTAAAAGATCTGAAAGAACTTAATTTTCAAAGCATGTGGAAGAAAAAAAATACCATCTCTGATTCTATCACATCTTTTTTATATTGATAATGGTAGTTGTGTTAGGTGTCTAATTGTTGGGGAAATGTAATTGCACTCAGCTGCTGGTTCTTAGATTATGTTTTCATTTCACATTTTCCCTGTTAAAGTTGAAAGTGAAAAAATGACATACCTGGATTATGTGCTCAACTCAGCTTCATAATTAAAATAGCTGAATGTCTGAAAACCACTCATAAAAGTAAAGGTAAAGGTTCCCCTCCCACATATGTGGTAGTCATTCCTGACTCTAGGGGGCAATGCTCATCTCCGTTTCAAAGCCGAAGAGCCAGCACTGTCTGAAGACGTCTCCGTGGTCATGTAGCCAGCATGACTAAATGCTGAAGGTGCATGGAACGCTGTTACCTTCCCACCAAAGGTGGTCCTTATTTTTCTGCTTGCATTTTTACATGCTTTCAAACTGCTAGGTTCAGGGATGGGTTTCAATTTTTTTTACTACCAGTTATGTGGGTATGGCTAAGTGGGGGGGGGGGCATGTGACTGAGTGGGCATGGCCAACTTGATATCACTCACACTCATGCCCACTCAGTCATATGACCCCCCCACCTAGCCATGCCCACAGAACCAGTGAACATTTCTGTGCTGCCTTGCCATGTTATTCCTTCCCCACACACACACAAGAGGAGGAGGAGGGTAGCTGGAGCCTTGGTGCAAGAGCAAAGCAGCACCAAGGCTCCAGCCCTTCACACCACATTTGTGCATAAGGCAGCCTTAGCTCCCTGCTGCTTTGGGCTGGAATGTGCGCCCTCCACACTGAGGAGGCAGAAGGCAAGGTGGCTCACCGTTTGGCCTCCTGCTTCTCCAGCCAACCCAGGTGGAGGGCGGTCAGCTTCTGCTCTGGCCTTGGAGACAGATCCAGCTAGGATTTGCAATCAGGGAGGAAAAAGCGTTTCAGGCAGTGGACGGTTCCAGGCTGCGATGTCATCCCCCTTTTCCTCCCTGATTGCAAAAATGGGGCATCATTCCTCCTGGCGAGATCCATCTCCCAACAAGCCCCTGCACCTTAACTGCCTTGGTCATAGGCTGATTCTGCATGTCCTGTTTTTGGAATAGGGAGGAAAAAGAGCATGCCCTTCTCCTGCTTCTCCACCTTCTCTTTCTTCCTGGCCAGATTCATTTCCCATTCCCAGCAAACCCCTGCACCTTTTTTGCCTCAGTCATAGGCTGATTCTGCATGCGCCGTTTTTGGAATAGGGAGGAAAAAGAGCATGCTGTCTCCCAGGCCAGGAGCAGAAGCCAACTGCCCTCCGCCAGAGTTGTCTGCAGAAGGGAGAGACCGAGCAGCAGCTTGCCTTACACCTCTCACATAGCACTTGCTTCACCTGCTCTTTCTTGGGTGGTTCCAGGCAGCCAAAATTGCCACGCTATTACCCAAAAATGTTGATACTGCCATCTCTGCTACCTGGAACTTCCCGAGAAGGAGAAGATGAAATGGGCATTGCAGAGATTGCAGTGGCTGGAAAGGAGACATTTCGCTTTTGGGGCTGGTGCTCAGCTCAGCTAGGTTTATAGGTTTTAGGTTTTATTTGCATTTGTAGGCCGCCCTTTTCCCTGAGGGGACTCAGGGCGGCTCACAGAAAACCAGGGAAAGGGGAAATACAACATTGAGACAACAACACATAATAAAATAATGAGCAACATGCATACAACATTCGGGCGGGGTAGAAATCCTTATCCCCAGGCCTGACGGGCGAGCCAGTTCTTCAAGGCAGTGCGGAAGGCCTGGACGGTGGAGAGGGTACGAATCTCCACGGGGAGCTCGTTCCAAAGGGTCGGGGCTACTGCTGAGAAGGCCCTCCTCCTTGTGGTTGCCAGCCGACACTAAGCTCCCAGGAGGGCTTAGGCAGTGGTGACAGTGGTGGCTCCTCACATTGCTGGAGAGTGAAGTCATCATGGCCATTGTCTCCCCCGAGGTTCCCACCGAATCTCTGAGGAAACTCTCGCTTGCAGAGGAGGGTGAGGGTGGGATATATGAAAGCCTCTGGTAACTGGGAAAGAAAGCCACACTTGGAACCTGCCAAAAACTGCCGCCTGAAAAGCGCAGCTTTCCTTTCCAGCTCCTTTCCAGTTACTCAGAGGTTTTTGTATATGCCACCTTCCTCCTCCTCCTTCTGCAAATGAGAGGTACCACAGAGACACTAGATTGGGAAGTTAAAAATTAATGGGGGGTGGAAGAAAAGAAGAGGAATGGTCTTCTCTCTACAAAGGATTTTCTCAGGATGCTAGATGTCCACTTTCTCTCTGGAAAAAACTATTGGCATCATCAGGAGCTTGGCTAGTGGAAGAAGTGTTGGAATGCAGGAGTGCCGGGTCGGGAGTCTCCCTGGAGCCTCGCACCTGCTTTTGCCCCAAGACTAAGAAAACAGGGTTGCAAAGAGGGCTGTTAACAAGCCCGTTTGTTCAAGGAGGCAGACTTGCTGAGTTGTCTTCTTTGGGCTTCCCTTTTGCTGCCGCTGGCTTGGCCCAGCCATGGCTTTTTGAAAGAGAGAGAGAGAAGAGACTCAGTGAGGGAAGGAGGCACACAATAAAACAACCCCCCCCAATAAAACAACCCCCCATTTCATGGAAGAAAAGAAGAGGAATGGTCTTCTCTCTACAAAGGTGAAATGGAGCACCTTTGCCCTTGGCTATCGCACACCTTCTTTCATTCTCCTCCCACCCCAACAAGCAAAGGAGGTACCAGCCACTAAACTGCCCACCCACATTCAAACCAGGCTGCCTCCTGTTGCCCACACAGGGTCTCTGAAGAGGGAGGGAAGGTCTCTCCCAAGACCCTCTTCCCTTACCTCGCAGCACAGTTCCAGGACGGCAGGATATTCTTTCTTTCACTGATACAGGGGCATAGCCAGGCTGCCATCGCTAATGGTCTGGTCCACTACACCAAATTTTCACTACCTCTTCTGGCATACTGGAGCGTACCGGGAGGAAGCCATCTCTGGCTAGGTTGGCAGAAGCTGGGACAAGTAACAGGAGCTCACTCCATTACACACCGCTAGGTATTCGAACTTCCGAACTGCTGACCTTTCTGATTGACAAGCTTAGTGTCTTAGCCACTGAGCCACCACATCCCTTGAAAACAACTCATACTGTAAGATACATAAGGAAGGGAAAGAAGAAAGCTGTATCCATGAGCTGGAAACTTGTGTTGAAAATATATTTTTTCAAATATATTTCAATGAAACTGAATGATGAAGATCTACACTGTGTCAACCCCCGAAATGTGACAAACTGATTGTGCAGCTCACCATACAACAAGAAGTAAAAGCAATGTTAAAATTGTATCAAAAACAGGTTTAAAAAAGCAAAAAGACTAAATGAAATTGAAGATTCTCATTAAATCAAGAAATACAAAACCCAAAATAAATTATACCTGGACAGATTTTTTAAAAAATCTTCATTCAATTCTTAAACTAGGTCAAAATAATTACCAGATAAGCATCAACCCTAACACATAGCTATAAATTAGGTTTATAATAGGTATGAATTGATGTTTTGATCCAGGTTACAGTTGAGTCACATATTTCAAGTGAAAGAAAGAAATGAAATTATTTCAGTTCCCTGTTCTGTAATTTTAGAAAGTGATATGGATTTGGTCAAAGCAAGCGGTTTTAAAATCAGGATGAATTAAAGAACCTCTTGCAATATTTTTGTTTATTTGGTTGCTTATTTTTAAGTCATTCATTTGACATACTCTATCCAAAGACTTTGCCATGGTTCTTTCTGTCATGTCTGAAAAATAATCAGTTTTGCTTACTTTACATAACATTATTTTACATTAATTGCAGTAATTAGTGATGAAAGTCACTTGATAGCATCCAAGGGCAATATCCCAGCAATGCATTTGGTAAAATTCTGTGTCATTGAGTTACCTTGTTGTCTGGCAAATGATTCTGAGCAGGATCCTTATACATATTGTTTTGATTAAAATCTATATTGGTGCTTGGATTAAAATGCTAGTGCATTTTGAAAACTGCTTTTACATTATCAGAGCTTTCATTCACTATTCATTTTATGAAAATGTTTATAGTGACAATAGAATTTAAGTGTTCCATTTCAATAAAAACAGAAAAGCTTAATTTATTTTTAATGTAGCATTTAAGCTATAAAGCGCAGAACCTTGGAACAAGCATTAGATTTATTCCAGATAGCTAGCTACAGTGATATAATTACCAGGACAGCTAAAGAAAAGTCTTCTAAAACTTTATTTTGCAAGTAATATCTGCTGGATACAATGAAATAGCAGTAATTTGATGTGATTTCATTTAATTTATTCATTTTAGGTGCCGCCTGATTCCAAACTTTTCTGGGTGGCTTACCACATAATAAACAATAAAATACAACATGAATAATGAAAGAAAATAATGAAAGAACAAGAAAAACAATGAACAAGAGTATGAACAAGATAATAGTCTGATTAATAAGACATTAAAAATATTATTTTTATTGACTCCAGATTCTGTTTTCCTTTCATGACAATATATTAAAAGGAGATGACGTATTACTGATTATAAAAGGAAACTTAATTGTAAAATGTCTGGCATTTCAAATAGTATTTAAAATGTCTCTTTTATGTGATAAGGACTTAATAAAAATATTTGACACCTTTATTTTTATGTGCAGCTAGATTAAGGTGACCAGACGCCCCTATTTCAGCGGGACAGTCCCTCTTTTGAACAATTTGTCCTGCATCCCGGTTTTTTTTTTTTAAAGTCCCAATTTTTTTTAAGTTATGAAAAAGCCTCCAGCCGCCTTGAGGCTCCCCTAGCAACTGGGAGCGTATATTCTTCGAGCCGAGCACATTCCTGCCCGTGCGTCCTTGGGAGCTGTTGCCAATGGCTGAGGGAGGAGAACACTTTACTCCATGTGGAGACCACGGGCTTCCCTCATGGATTTTTTCTTCTTCTATTGCTTTGAGCAGCCCCTCCCCCCCTCTCTGTCTTGGACAGCCTCGAGGCTGTCCCCCTCCCCCTCCCCCAAACTGCTGCTTCGCCTCGGCTGCTCGGGGCTTCTAAATTGGCATTGTGTGTTGTTTGGGGAGGGGATTACTGTGCTATAGAAACACAGCGTATGTCTCACATGGCTGATAACCTGGTCTCTATACAGAAGAGGTAATTTTAAAAACTTCGGAGCGAATCCAGAAAGAGGGGAGAAAGAGGCTGAAGGAGTGTTTGCACAGGAGGGGGAATTTATAAACAGCCCAGTGAATCCAGAGGAGGAGTGTGTGTGTGTGTGTGTGTGTGTGTGTGTGTGTGAGAGAGAGAGAGAGAGGGAGAGAGAGGGAGAGAGAGAAAGGCAGGCTGAAGGTGTGCACAGGAGGGGGAATTTGTAAATGGCCCAGTGAATCCAGAGGAGGAGTGTGTGTGTGTGTGTGTGTGTGTGTGTGTGTATGTCTGTGTGTGTGTGAGAGAGAGAAGGGGGGGCTAAAGGTGTGCACAGGAGGGGGAATTTATAAATGGCTCAGTGAATCCAGAGATGGAATGTGTGTGTGTGTGTGTGTGTGAGAGAGAGAGAGAGAGAGAGAGAGTGAGAGAGAGAGAGAGAGAGAGAGAGAGAGAGAGAGAGAGTGAAGGTGTGCACAGGAGGGGGAATGTATTCTATTTTATTTTTCTTTATGTACACTGAGAGCATATTCACCAAAGACAAATTCCTTGTGTGTCCAATCACATTTGGCTAATAAACTATTCTATTCTATTCTATTCTATTCTATTCTATTCTATTCTACTCTACTCTACTCTACTCTACTCTACTCTACTCTATTCATTTCTATTTCAATTCTAATAAGGAGTTTAGCTTCTCTCTCTTGAAAATGTAAGCTAGCATAAGGCATTATAATGCAAGCTAGCTTTAGCTTTCAAACAGTTCATTTAGTGACCAAAGTTACAATGGCATTGAAAAAAGTGACTGATGACCATTTTTCATACTTAGCGACCATTTTTCACACTTAGCGACCATTTTTCACACTTAGCGACCGTTGCAGCATCCTCATGGTCACGTGATCAAAATTTTGATGTTTGGCAACAGATTCATATTTATGATGGTTTCAGTGTCCTAGGGTCATATAATCGCCTTGTGTGACTTTTTGACAAAATATAAAATTTTTAATCAAGCCCCCCCCCCCGCCCCCCCGGTCAATGATGTCCCTCTTTACCAATCTGAAAATCTGGTCACCTTAAGCTAGATCTAATATTAATTATAAACTTTGAAAGACCAATCCTATATGAACACTTTGTAAAGCAACAGAAGTAATAGTCTCTATTGCACTAGAGTAGCATTTCTCAAACTCGATAACTTTAAGATATGTAGCCTTCAACTCCTAGAATTCCTCTTGTAGGTTTGTTGGTGTGAGAACAATCAAAAGTGGGAGCAGTGTGTACATTGCCTGGACTTGTGCAAAATAAATGTAGCATATAACTCTAGTAATAAATAAGAATTTCCTAGCATGGTATTTAGTGCTGGGAGTTCCAGAAGTTTTGTCTCAATATTAGGTTCCTATTGAAACCTGTACCAGATACTTTTTCTCTAATCTTATTTTCATATTATTTGAGTTTGGCAAGAAATTTTTAAAAATCTCTTTTTATTTTTGACATTTTTTTTAACGTAGCTTGTTTAGACACATCATTATTTGCATACAAAAGCATTTGTTTAGGTGTCCATTTCTGATAATAACCTTCCTATGTGTACATACTCCTTCACATTTTCTTTCTCTATGTTACCTCTATTTTTTGAAACACTGTAATCCCCTTCCCCAGAACAAGTAGCTCTTTCCATCCTTTTCTTTCTCAAAAGCTGAAGATCATTTTCAGCAAGACTTTACAGACTTTGGATGGTCCATATAGTTGTGTGCGGCTGACTGGAAGGTCAGCTTTTCTCACAATATCTCAATACAAGGTATCTATATTAGTTGACAAATAATATCAAATAAATCATTGCAATTTGCATGTTGTGATTTAGATATTTGTGTACTTGTGTGTGTGTCTCTTTATACACACCTTTCTATGTACTTTTTCATTGTATCATCTTTACTCAAAAGTAAATATCTATCATATTGTTCCCCACCTAAAAAGGAATGTTTAGATAGAGAAAATAATCAGGCTACAGCTCCATTTCTATATTTGCAGTGAACACGAAACTGTTCTCCCATTTTAAAAAAATCAAATATTTCTAAAGAAATTCCTGTTCCATTGAGTCCAATTTGGCCCTTGTACATTAATCCTACATGAGGATTTCTCAACCTAGTCAGGAATTTGAGAAGCCTCCTGGGAAATTCTGGGAACTGGTCCACACGTCTTAAAGTTGCCAAGGTTGAGAAACACTGCCCTGTACAATTTCCTGCTCTGTGGTGTCCTTGATACGCTCTGAGTTTGATTGTTTGCTTACAAATGTTTAATTACCCAACTAAGTAATGCACAGAGCACTGCTCCTAGGATGATCAGGAACTGGTTTATTTCAGTTAGAACCATGCTAGACAAAAGTTTCTAAATTGGAAGTTGGTAAGACTACAAAGGGCAACAGTTTATAATTTAACAACAAATACTATTTAAGAAATTCATAATCCACAACATTAGTCCTTGGTTTTGTCTGGCTGTCTATTTATGTCTGTCTTTTGTCCATCCATCTGCCATCTAATCTGTGATGTCCCTTATATTTTTAATAAACTCAATGGGCAGACTTGATGGACCACTGGGCATTTTTCTATCGTCAATTTCTATGTTTCTATTTTATTGTGTGCATTATCCTTTTATCTATGCCAAAACTATTTTATTATCTAGATATTTCTTTTAAAAAGTATAATCTGATTATCAGGGTGCAACAATTTTAAGTATTGTGTCTGCATTTGCAACTCTTCTAGTATTTTCTGCTATTCAGAGATGTATATGAATAGGCAACTATTTACACTGAATATACATGGTGGCTCAATGGCTTAGATACTGACCTTGTCTATCAGAAAGGTAAGCAGTTCGGTGGTTCGAATCCCAAGTGCTGCATAATAGAGTGAGCTCCCATTACTTGTTCCAGCTTCTGCCAACCTAGCAGTTTGAAAGCATGTAAAAATGTAAGTAGAAAAATAGGGAAAAATGGGAAGGTAACAGTGTTTTCGTGTGCCTTTGGCATTTAGTCATGCTGGCCACATGATCATGGAGATATCTTCGGACAACACTGGCTCTTTGGCTTTGAAATGGAGATGAGCACTACCTCCTAGAGTCGGGAATGACTACCACATATGTGCAAGGGGCCTCTTTACCTTTAAATGTTGCAATAGTGTAACCAAATATGCCAACTGCATGAGTACCTTTACCTGCATCTATTATTACCCATAATGGGTTTGTTTTCTACCCAAATATAATTTTATTGTATCACCATCGATTATTTCTATTCTACTCTATGATATAGAATTAGCAATAAAGAGACACAGTGTTGTAGATGTCTTCTCAGTCTTTTTTTTAAGGAGAAGCTATGCTTATAGGCTTGAATTTTGTTTCAGTTACAAAATTCAAAATATCTTAAGTGCTCACCTGGGATTTTTTGGCACAACTGCACTTGTAGGGAAAGAAATTTACTATGACGAAATGGTTAGCTGGAATTAAAAACAGAATGAATTAGGAATTATAGAAAGAGATAAAGGAGATGAGTTCCAAATCAGAAACTACATTATTGGATGGCATTGCATCCTACAAGTGACTTGCATCTTACTGTACTTAATAATAGTCTTTTTCAGTCTTATTATAAGAATTTAATATGGCACATCATATTACAGATTTAGAATTATATCTATATTTTGCAAATCAACTTTATGCTTCTGCTACACTAGTTTGCATAAGGAGTATAAAAGAAAGCAGATGAATTGTTTTCGTGAAGATGGGATGTGTATAATAGTTGTCCATTTGTATCATTATGCTATTATGAGATTAACCAACATATACAAATTTGTATTATAAAATCCTGGATGTTTTAAGACTATCTATCATCATAAGTATCAGTTTTGTATTGTTTTATCTTAGTCTGCTTTCTGGCAAAATTAAGACAAAATAAAGGCAAATTTTGTGCCTAACTGGGAAATTATAAATGGAAGACATTTGTCATTTTCTTCTTGCATTACCAATAAAATCAAGGCAAGAGGTTGAGAAGGGGTTATCAGTGACAAATCTCCCTTTTAATTAATCTTAATTTTAAAACAACTATGTCAAAGATCTTTTTAGAAGTCAATAATCAAAGAAATATTATACAATACAATATAATAGCAGAGTTGGAAGGGACCTTGGAGGTCTTCTAGTCCAACCCCCTGCCTAGGCAGGAAACGCTATACCATTTCAGACAAATGGCTATCCAACATCTTCTTAAAGACTTACAGTGTTGGGGCATTCACAACTTCTGGAGGCAAGCTGTTCCACTGATTAATTGTTCTTAACTGTCAGGAAATTTCTCCTCAGTTCTAAATTGCTTCTCTCCTTGATTAGTTTCCACCCATTTCTTCTTGTTCTACACTCAAGTGCCTTGGAGAATAGTTTGACTCCGTCTTCTTTGTGGCAACTCCTGAGATATTGGAACAGTGCTAGCATGCCTCCCCTAGTCCTTCTTTTCATTAAACTACCCAGTTCCTGCAACCATTCTTCATATGTTTTAGTCTCCAGTCCCCTAATCATCTTTGTTGCTCTTATTTGCACTCTTTCTAGAGTCTCCACATCTTTTCTACATCATGGCGACCAAAACTGAATGCAGTATTCCAAGTGTGGCCTTATCAAGGCATTATAAAGTGGTATTAACACTTCACGTGATCTTGATTTTAACCCTCTGGTTATGTAGCCTAGAACTGTGTTGGCTTTTTTGGCAGCTGCTGCCCACTGCTGGCTCATATTTAAATGGTTGTCCACTAGGACTCAAAGATCCCTCTCACAGTTACTACTATTGAGCAAAGTACCACCTATACTGTACCTGTGCATTTCATTTTTCTTGCCTAAATGTAGAACCTTACTCTTTTCACAATTGAATTTCATTTTATTAGATAGTGCCCAATGTTCAAGTTCGTCAAAATCCTTCTGTATTTTAAGCCTATCCTCTGGAGTGTTGGCTCTTCCTGCCAGCTTGGTGTCATCTGCAAATTTTATGAGTTCCCCATTTATTTCCCCATCCAAATCATTGATGAAGATGTTGAAGAGTACTGGGCCTAAAACAGAGCCTTGGGGTACTCCACTGCATCCATGTAGATGCAGTTCCATTGAGGACTATACATTGAGTGCAGTTGATCAACCAGGAACGAATACGTCTGGTGGTAATGCTGTCTAATCCACATTCTTCTACTTTATCTAGTAGTAGGTTATGGTCTACTTTATCAAATGCCTTACTGAAGTCCAAGTAAACTATATTGACGGTGTTCCTCTAGTCCACTAATTTTGTCATTTTGTCAAAGAATGCAATAAGATTAGTCTGGCATGATCTGTTTTTGACAAGCCTATGTTGGCTTTTGATTATTACTTTGTTTACTAGGTAATTCGTTGCTTGATTATCTTTTCCAGAATCTTTCCTAGTATTGTGATCAGGCTGATAGGTTTGTACTTTCCTGGATCTATTTTTTTTCTTTTTTCTTTTTTTGAAGATGGGAACCACATCAGCTCTTTTCCAGTCCTATGGCAGTTCCCTGGTGCTCCAGGATCTGTGAAAGATATAGTTCAGTGGCTCTGAGATCTCGTCTGCCAGTTCCTTCAGAATCCTGGGGTATAATCCATCCGCTCTTGTTAATTTGAACTCGTCTAGGGTAGACAGGTGCTCACTTACCATTTTCTTCCCTATTTCAATTTGTGTTCCTAATCTGATTTTTGTGGTGCTGTTTTTGATAGGTTGGACTGTTTTATCCCTTTGTGTAAAGACAGATCCAAAAAATGAGTTAAATAGTTCTGCTTTCTCTCTATTGCTTGTCCTTCTTGCTACTTTCTCCCAGCAATGGGCCAATTGTTTCCTATATTTTTTCTTGTTTTTAACATGTTGGAAGAAGCTTTTTTTGTTATTTTTTACTTTTGTGGCAAGCCTTTCTTCATTGTGAGCCTTAGCTTTCCTCACTTCATCTTTACAGGCTTGTGCTATTTGCTGATATTCTGCCTTAGTTATGTCCCCCTCTTTCCACTTCTTATACTTAACTTTTTTGTCTTTCAATTTGTCATAGAGTTATTTATGCAGCCATGCTGGTTTCTTTTGGGAGCTGTTATTTTTCTTCTTCATTGGTATTGTGCTAGACTGGGCTTTTGTAATCTCATTTTTCAAAATTTCCCAAGCTTCTTGAGTTGTTTCCCCCTTAAGGATTCTCATCCATGGAATTCTTCCCAAGCTCTCTCTAAGTTTATTGAAATTAGCTCTCTTAAAATCCAAGACTCTAGTTTGACTTTTTTCTACTACTTGTGTTTGCATAATGTTGAATTCCAATATTGCATGGTTACTTGTCCCCAGGGTTCCTGTGGCTTCAACACCTTCTATCATTTCCTCTCTGTTAGTGAGAATTAAGTCCAATATGGCTGATCCCCTTGTTCCTTTCTCTACTTTTTGAGAAACAAAGTTGTCTGCTAGGTTTGTTAGGAACCTGTTGGATCTTCCACTTGGTGTAGAGTTTGTTTCCCAGTTGATGTCAGGATAGTTAAAATCCTTCATTACTATTGTGGTGTGCTTCCTATATTTCTTAGTTAGCTGACTAGCAAAACGTTCATCTACTTCCTCTGTTGGTTGGGTGGCCTGTAATATTGAATGCAAATGCATTCAAGGTAGTTCTCATATAATGATGAATTATATATATCCTATAATATGTCAAGCATGAAATAATGCATCCACAATATAGCGTGTAAAATGAAATAAAATCTTTTGCTCTACCATCCCCCTTCTTTCTTCTTCTCCTCCCCTCTTCTTCCTCCTCATAGAAATTTAGATTTATATATTTCATTTATTTTTCTCTAACAAATGGAATGTATCCTATCATTCTTTTGCTTTAGCAATTAGTCAAAAACTTACCATACCTTTCATAATTCTGCCAGTATGTATGTTAGAAACATGTTATTCTATGAATTCTGTCTGTTGTAACGTTATGATATTTAGCTCATTTTTTCTGTATTTCTCTGTACAGTTGATCATTTATATGGTAATGCTTGATTACAGGTAGTCCATGTGTTCAGCAAATGTTTAAATTTACAAAGGCATTGAAAAAATGGACTTACAACCAATCTTCAAAATTGTAGTCATTGCAGTATCCCCAAGTTACATAATCAAATCTTGAGTGCTCGGTAACCAGTCCACATTTATGGCCATCACAGCATCCCATGCTCAGGTTCTCCTGCTATGCTTGAACTGCTTCTGGCTGCAGCCTATCTCCCCCATTGCTCATATCTGCCCTTTGGGTCACCCTGCATTTCATGACCAAGATGAAGAGGCCACTGTATTCTGCTCCGGCCTACCCATCACCATTGTTGGCTTTTTGTCTCTTTTGCCACACAAAGCTCACTTACAGATGTGTGATCCTTAGCTGGCAATGGGCTGAGACTGGTGAAGTGAAGTAGAACTGCCAGGAGCCTGATGGCCAGGTTGCTGGAAATGAGCCCTGTACCAACAGAGCTTCCACAGTGTGGGACATGCAACTGACCAACATTGGAAAGCCCAGGGCAGGGCAGGACAGGGCAGGGAAGTGAACAATGGTCATCTGGAGGCAGGAGAAGCATGAGGTTCCCTAATAACTACAGTCAGATCTGCCAGAACTGCCATCACCAAACAGCATAGTCAAATGATGTTTTGCTTAATAACCACTTCACTTACTGATAGAAATTCCAGTTGCAGTTGCAGTACTACATAGACTGCCTGTATTACTGATCTATACTTGATAAATGATTAATCAGTTGATAGAATAATGTCCATTCACTTCTCAAATGTTTTTCATTCATCTTATTTTGTTTCCTATGTAGATGAATATAACACTGTATATTTACATTACAAATGGTAACATCAGGCAGGGGGAAGATGAAGCATTGCCATACCATAAATGTATTCTATGTATACTAAAAACAGCAGTTTGTTTGCATTAATTTCTAGCTAAGATACTGCATCAGCATTCCATATATAGTACTTACAGTGAAAACAACTGACAAACAAGGTAAAAATCCCAGATTGTGAGATACATGTTTGTTATCTGCTGCAAAATATATAGTTGTCCTCATACAAATTATCCAAGTGAGATCATAAATTCAAAAATTATATTTTCTTGGTAATCACATAAAATATACTTTGGCTATAATACATATTTTAATATGACTGTGGCATGCTTTACCTTTCAGCAATAAAAATATGAGATTTAGGATGAAAATAGTTCTCTTAATGCTGGATTGGTTCTTCTATTTACCAGTAAATAGCATATTTCCTTTGAAATGTAATCCTTGCATTGTAAATGATATGAGTGGATTTGATGAGTTATAGTCCTGTTGGTTTATGTAGCATGATGTATGTAGAAAACTTGTGAATAGGATAAGACTGAATCCATTGGTTCCTCTCCCATTCAACATGAAATTATTAAGTGTCTGAAAAGAACTGTTTCAGAAATCTACAGAGTTTATGCTTGTATATCTTGCCTTTTCAAAGAATTATGACTGCTTATGGATTATAAAATATTGCTGGAAGATATAATTCAGATTTGCAGGACCAAAATAGGATGAATTTTAATATGTGAGAATAAATTACATTGTCATATCTACTAGTAATTTTTATGTTTCATAATTTTAGATAAGAAAAGAAAGGTGTGGGGGGGGGGGGACAAGAGCCAGGATAAAAACAGATACAAAACTATGTAAAGCATTCTTTGCTTCTTTAAAATACTGAAATTGTGTTTCTAATAGCAGTTCTAAATATCATGCAATTCAGAAGTGCATTGGCGCAGTGGCTAGAGTGCAGTACAGCAAGCTACTTCTGCTGACTGCTGGCTGCCTGCAATTTGAGTGTTCGAATCTCACCAGGCTCAAGGTTGATTCAGCCTTCCATTCTTCTGAGGTGAATAAAATGAGGGCACAAATTGTTGTATGCTGACTCTGTAAACCACTTAGAAAGGGCTATAAAGCACTATAAAATGGTATATAAGTCTAAGTGCTATTGCTATGCTTTTCTAATGCTGATAAGTGCAAAGTATATTATTGAAGCTAATTAAGGATTGAAGCTAATGTAGGATTTCCTAGTGGACACCACTAGGAAATCCTACAAAACTATTGACTGCATTCAATGAGAATAAATGATAATAAGGCAATGTAATACTATTTCTGTACTGTTGCCTTGGAAAATACACCATCTATTTACTCAGCAAAAGTTGAGGCCTTTGTACAAAGGACAACTGGCCTACAAAGGAATATTTACTGTTAGTTTATATGAAACAATCGGTTTGGTCTAGAGGTTAAGGCACCAGGCTAGAAACTGGAACAACTGGAGTTTTAGTCCTGCCTTAGATATGAAAGCCAGCTGGTGAGTTTAGGCCAGTTCCTCTCTCTCAGTCCAACTCATCTCACAGTGTTGCATTTGCAGGGAAAACAGGAAGAGGAAGGAGTATTGTTTATGTTTGCCACTGTGAGTTATTTATTTTAAAAAAATACAGGTGGGAATAAATAAATAAACAAACAAACAAACAAACATGTAGCAAACTACTTTTGAAGGTTAAGTGCCATGTGCAAAACCATAATAGATATGGAATGTATGCCGGTTATGTCATAGATTGATCTGCATCATGTACTTCTTTGGCTTCCTGTCATAGATAGATTACCATCGTTATCCTTTGCTTTACTAGATAGATTTTGATTCCATTCATTTCACACATCAATAACTTATGTGTGTCACCTTCAGGAGGATATCTAACAATACCAAGCCCAGTATTATATGTTTAATTTACATTGCAAGTTCATCAGGCAGAATGCTGATCATGATTGATGGCATCAGCCAGAATTAAAGCAAGGGAAGAAGTGAGTCAACAACAGTGGTAGAAGACAAAAAAAAAAAAAAAGAAGAGAGCAGGTCACTTTCATTTTACTACATACCCAGAAAAGAAATGGAACATACGGATGACAGCTACACATTTTTTCTATTTCCAAATGGTCTTCCATAATCTCTTTCTGTCCTTTGGAATGGTGTTTCTCAACATTAGCATGTGTGGCCTTTATCAAAAGCATGCAATCCTGTTCTTGGCATCCTACTTATAGTATTCAAACAGTTTATATAATTCATGTCAGCTAATGTTTTATGCTGTTTAGAAAAAAACAGATTGTCTTGTAAATAAGTACATCTTTTGTGTTGTATTTGTGCACTGATCCAAAGAGACAAAGAGTGTTTAAATCATTTTTGCTAGCCTGTTTTCTGCTTATACTCTGATTCTTCCTGATGGTCCTTTTTGTTTGAAGGAAAAAAAAATCCCTGAGCAGCTTTAAAATAGCCACTTTTCATTTTTACTATGACTTGTCTTCCAGTCAGCTGTCATAACATAACACTAAGAACCCCCACCTCACTTTTTAATACACTTGTCACACTTCAAGAGTATAGCACTTAAAACCTGGTAAAGAATAATAAAACCACTTAGTCTAATGTAACTTCAGATTTGCCGTGCTGTTGAATAATATCCAACTATTTCTTTTCTTTTTACAATTCTTTATTCAAAATTATATTCTGAGGAAATTCCCATGGTTGGTTGTATTAATAGTCAAATAGTTCAATCTTTATGAAATCCAGTAATATCCATACTATAAACTACAGTCCGTAGCAAAGTATAAAATGTAATAAAATATACATATCCTAAAATACATTGAAACTTTCTGACAGAAATATTCATCTCTTGACTGCTCAAAAAGCCCAAACCATTTCCCAGTAGTTGTGATATCAGATAAACATCTTTATACAATTTCATGGGAAAAACCAACACCATTTTTATTTTTTTATTTATGTTTGTGTCCTATATATTCTGATATTTCTCCAAGAAAAAGTGAAATATAGTTTTCTTCTGCCTCCAATATTTATCTACACAATAAAATACTAAATTCATCTATTAGATTTCACAGCTGAGTGAAATTTGAACAAAGTTCTTCCCATTCTTAACCAACTATAAATAACTTATAAATATTATTAAGTTATATTGAGAACAAAAGTGTATACTAGGGCACACAAACAAAAAATACTTTTTTTATTCTGTAAGTTCTAATACATATGACAAGTCATGAATTCATCAGTATTTGCCCTCATTTATAGATTTATTGACATATAAATAAAATCTTATGTCCTATTTGTATAAAGCTTGTCAATCACTTTCAAATGCATATTGACTAGGAATAAGACAGACTGACCCATTGGGGACTATAAAATTAAAGGTCTAGATAAACAATTATTTATCATTCTACCCTGCAACCTTCTTGATGTTGTACCAGCAACCCCATAAATGTCCATTCATTCCTACAATTGTAATACCAACTTTTTAAGTTCAAACGCCCAAGGAAGTTTCTTTACAATTAATAGGATACAAGGGCTCATGTAGTTAGGACATTGATTGACAATTTGCAAGCCCACATTCAAAGTCCGAGCACTGCTGTGTGATGCTACCATCATTCCCTCCAGCTTCTGCTGACCTAGCCATTCAAAAGCATGCAAAATGTGAGTAGATAAACAGGTACCAGTTTGGTGGGATCATTATCGGACACATGAATGGAGCCTGCAACTGGACAACCCCTAGAGCAACGGTAATGTTAGCAGCTAATCCTTTCACCACGGACACACTTCGGTGCTTCCAACATGAAAGTACAGTATAATAGGGTATAGTGCTCCCGTTTTCTAGCAAAAGTCAATAATAATATTAACATGAAGCTGTATTACTAATCCTAGTTCTGTAGTTCTTATCTGATGTTTCTTGAAGCTGAATATTTTATGTTTATTAGTACAGACTAAATATGCTTAAATACAGATTTGGACAAAAAAAATACAATTAACATCAGCAGTCTGTGAGTTCATCAAAATCTTCCATTCTGGAAGAACCATATGGCAAGTAACAATAGATGTATTGTGTGGAGAAGATATCATTTCTAAGGATCTTCTTCACTATTTTCCTTTAAATGAACTTTGTATTTTGAGAACTATGTTCTTTCTTCTGCACCAAAATATATAAGCAAATTAAAGTTTAATGTTGCAGGGCATTATCCCAAACATTAAAATTAATTATTCAAATTCAATCTGGAATCCAATTTTACAGACAGATGCCTAAGCTTTACACTTTGACCATCAAAGCAGTGTGATTTTTTTTTAAAAAAAATGAAACTCTTGAAGTGAATCTGCACTGAGTAATTTAATATGTATTTTATGTGCTGTGTTCCATATTGTGCAACAAATTAAAGAAAGAAAACATGACAAATAAAATATTGCCTAGACCTCACTGGTAAAATATGTTGCTTTAGTATAACAGCATACTGTATTATGTTAATCAGCACAAAGAAAGGGTAGAAATTGTTGCCTTACATTTCTGCTATTTGTATATTAATTATTTTATAGCTTAAAATTTAGTGCCACATCGCCTCAGAATTTGGTAAAGCACTTGTGAGATTTTACAGTCCACATTAACTATTCCTATTAAACTAATTTAAATGTTTTAAACAGCATTGTTAGTATCATAAATAAAGAATAAGCACTTGAAACCATTCGTATGATGTAAATAACATGAATGGAGACGTAGCGAAAATTACATATGCAAAACAAAAGTAATTGTTGCCTTTGTTGGTTTTAAAAAAAAAATAGAACAATATCACTTTTTTATCTTCAATATATCAACAAGATTCCACTAACAGAGTAAAGCAGCAGCCTATATGTGTGTGTACATATATTCAGTGAGGCTTTACAAGAGAAGAGAACATTTTATTGCAGTTGTAAAAAAAATAGATGGATCATGCATGTTATCTCTTCAAGACTTCAGTAGAATGAGATAATATTGTACATCACTGAGTGTTACCAATGAGTGAGATGGGCAACCTCTAAATTTGATAACTAAAAATAAATAAAATAAATTATTATCTCAATATAAGCCATTGATTTTTCCAGACCAACCTGAACCATTGCTTGGGCAAGAGATCAATTCTGTCTACCTCTTTACTGCAGTCTTTCTCAGCAATAACAATAAATGTCTGTTGTGTACACTTCAATTTGCAACATTCTCAGCAAACTCTACACTAGGTGCATAATTCTGGAAGCTAAAATATTCACATACCTGAAGAACATGCAAATTGGCGCAAGCTGTTTTAGTTTGCTTCTTTTCTTTTGAGTTTATTATGTACTTGCCAGTCTAGGAGCCTGCAGTAATCTGTGATCGATTTGCCTTTGAAATACATATTGTAGAAATGGGTACAGACCTATTTGCATTTTCTCTGCTTCCTATGAAATTTGTAGGTGGTCTTGAATATTTGTAGCTAAACAATCTCCAAGAAAAGGTGCACATTTTCTTTTGCTACTGCCTTCTTGTCTTCTATTTTCTATCATCGATCACCTCTATCTTCTTTTTCCAAAAGAATAATGTTTTTCCTTGTAAAAGGGGGGCTGACATGCACACTGGGGCAGCAGTAGACATTGCTTATGTATTCATGTTGAACATAACAAAGAATCCCTTCAATTTTTTCAAGTATATCACTTGAGTACTCAAGCAGCTGAATTGATTTGGAGGGAAGCTGTTTGAATAACTGATCAAGCATTCCTGCTGTTGTGCCATATTATGCAGCTCTGCTTCTGAAGTTCAAAAACAAAGAGAAGAGATGTAAGAAATAGAAAGCAGTGAAGTGAATAAAACTCCAATAAAAAGTCAAGGACAATAAAAATTAAAAAGTGCCAGTGAAATATTAAAGAAACTGTTATGTTGGCAGCATTTTCAACTCTTCTGATATGGGTAAAGGTTATTTCTAGTGAGACAAATATTACGTCAATGCTATTCCATGCCCAAGGAGTATTACATTAGTTCAAGAGCAAGCCCAAAACCAGTAGTGTTGCTTATACAAGCTATGGGTTGATTGTCAGTCTAGAATATGAGCAAAAATTCTGCTCTGTATTATATTTCTTCTGCAACTCAAGATTGTAAGCAAGCCAGAGATGTACTTACTGAATTTAATACCTTGTGCGCATTGATCATATTCTCTATGTCTCAGCTAAAGAATATTTGAAATAAATGAAATGACTTCTTACATTTAGGTCGAGTTTGCCTTGAATCCAAATGTGGATTCATTTTCAACAAAAAAACCTGCAGTGCAAAATATTTGCTTAAAATATTTTTGGTGTCTAAGTACAGATCAGCAGTCATAAGTGCTTTAAAATCCCTGCAGCACTGGAGATTTAAAAAGGTGACAAAAACATTAAGCCTTTAATAGCTATATATAAAAAGATGTTATAATATGTTACACATGATACTAAAGCTCATAGGTTGAAACTGGAATGAAGAATAGGAATGTTCAGTATATGAACATCAATAACAGATCGTTTTGACATCTCATGACATTTATATACTGTAGTTCTAAAATTATGCTCAGTTCAAACAAACTATTGCATTGTTTTTATAATTGCATTGTTTTTATAACAAGTTTTTATAATAATGGTCCTTTTTTAGATGGAAGAGGTGTCCATTCAGTAATTAAACAAAATAATGAATCATTTTAAAGATATGTTGTTGTAATAAAATACGTTTCAGAGCCGAGGTGGCGCAGTGATTAGGGTGCAGTACTGCAGGCCACTTCAGCTGACTGTTATCTGCAGTTCAGCGGTTCTAATTTCACCGGCTCAAGGTTGACTCAGCCTTCCATCCTTCCGAGGTAGGTGAAATGAGGACCCAGACTGTGGGGGCGATATGCTGACTCTGTAAACCGCTTAGAGAGGGCTGAAAGCCCTATGAAGCGGTATATAAGTCTAACTGCTATTGCTATTGCTATAAAGCTGGATGCCTTATATTTATAACATTTGGAAAAAATAATAATGATATACAGAGTTTCACAGAAATGCTTTGTCCTAATGAAGCGTTGGTAAAAGCACACCTTCAAGGCATGTATCATGCACTCTGTTAATCAAAACAAAACAGTCAGACCATCACATGAGGAGTGTGAGTGTCAAAAAAAGTCAAGATGACAGTCAAAAATGCCAACATGTGCCCCAACAGCCCCATGTGTTATTGCTTGAGTGTAATACAACTTGGATATCCTAGCAATCGTATTTCTACTCAGTTAACATTCTCATCCTTCTCATCTATCTCTTTGTGTGTTCCAGTTCAGAACTTTCCATATTGTATCGGACTGAACTAACTAATAACAATCTGTTTTACTTCTTGAAAAGGGCTAATGTAGGATCACTGCCTTTGTTAAGGCATTATGTACGATCATATAAATGGAACCATGTGTCTGTGATGCTTCTGGTGATGCTTATTAATTTAGCAGTCACTAAATACATTGAATGAAATGTTTCTTGTTTGCGATATACATGTCTAGAACAACTTACAGTTTGTGATGCCATTGAATTAACGTGAGTGCATGCCTTGTTTTTTTTCTCACCATTGCTCTTTTTGTAGCCAGTTCATGATTTTATATCATTGATAAAGACCTTCCATTTGGACTTGCAGCTTGATTATTTGTTTGTTTGTTTGTTTGCCATATGTTTTACTAGTGAAGTGATTCAGGGGGGAGGGCTTAAAATTATATATAGTTAAACATAAAAATAATAATAAATGATAAGTATCAAATAAAAACCAAGAGGACAGACTGCATAGAGACGGGCTATTCTTTTTACCCATTTCTAGAATAGAGCATTCCCATTGAGTCCCTAAGCCAGCCAGCACAACCAGGTTCTAAAGCCCTTCTGGAAGACCAAGAAGGTGGAGATTTCTGGCAGCAGAATGTGCCAGCAAGCAGTGGCAATAGCAGAAAAGACTCTGGAAGACCAAGAGGTGGAGATTTCTGGAAGCAGAATGTGCCAGCAGGCAGTGGCAATAGCAGAAAAGACTCTTTTAGTAAATTCAGCCAGACAAAATTCCATGACTGATGGGGTCCATAACAAACCTTTCTGGTGGACAGAGTGAGTCTGACCAATCCCATATACCCTATAGATCTATACAGATCAGGAACGTGCAGGGGAGGCAGGGCCTCACCAGTGTCATGATGAAAAGAAAAGAAAAATTAAAAGGAAAAAGGCTACAGTAGTTGCTGCCAGAGTCACAGTGGATGACTCTGCTTAGTGCTAACTGCAGGGGGAGGCGAGAGAACTACGGGCCTCCTTTGCATAAGGAATTTTTTGCCTTTTAACCCTTGCTCAGAGTTAAGCAAGAGTTAAAAGGCGAAAAATTCCTTATGCAAAGGAGGCACGTGGTTCTCTGGCCTCCTGCTCTGGCAGCAGCAACTCTTGCCTAAGTTGCCTTTTTCTTTTTACATTTTCATCATGGCGGACAAGAGGAGAGTTGAAATCCTCTGACACAGCTGGAAAAAGTATGTGGGTCTGAGGGAGGGGGCAGGGGCGAAGAATTCAAAATTATTTGTAAGTAATTGTAATTTATTTTATTATAAGTAATTTTGTGTGTGTGTGTGTGTGTGTGTGTGTGTGTGTGTGTGTTTTACCCACCTCTGCTGGAGCGTGGTCTGGCACTTTTTTATTTTTTATTTTTTTAAGCCGCCGGCTTCTGGCCATACAGCGGGTCCCGTTATATGGCTGGGGTGGCGGTATGCACTTTAAAGTGCCAGTGGGCTGTATGGCCGGGCCCGGGGCGGTAGCATGCACTTTAAAATGCCAGCATGCCTCCCGGCCATAACCCGCCATAGAGCAAAACATGTCCTGCTTTATGGCTGGGAGGCGTGCTGGCACTTTAAAGTTCATGCCGCTGCTCCAGGCCCAGCCATACAGCTCACCAGCACTTTAAAGTGAATGCTGCCGCCCCGGGCCAGGCCACACAGCTCACTGTATGGCCGGGGCAGCGGCATGCACTTTAAAGTGCCGGCATGCCTTCCAGCCATAAAGCAGGTCCTGCTGTATGGCCGGGGTGGCAGCATGCACTTTAAAGTGTCAGCACGCCTCCCAGCCATAAAGCAGGACATGTTTTGCTGTATGGCCAGGGTGGTGGCATGCACTTTAAAGTGCCATGCGGTGGGCTGGGCGAGTCCTGGAAGACGGGCGGGAGATGGCACAGGCATCCGGAGCCACTTCTGTCACCGTCCCTGAGAAGCCACCGCTGCTGCCTCACTCCTCCTCATCTTCACCACATGTCACTGATACAGATATAATAGCAGCACTAGCACTTAGACTTATATACTGCTTCATTGTGCTTTACAGCCCTCTCTAAGCAGTTTACAGAGTCAGCATATTGTCCCCAACAATCTGAGTCCTCATTTTACCCACCTCGGAAGAATGGAAGGATGAGTCAACCTTGAGCCGGTGAGATTTGAACCGCTGAATTGCAGTTAGCAGTCAATACTGCACTCTAACCACTGTGCCACCTTAACTCTAATAGCAGAGTCAAAGACAGTCTTGCAACGAAGACTATCTCTTCACTGTTTTTGGCTCTGGAGTTTGGCACCTATATTGCTTGTTAAAAGCTATTGGTGTTTCTTCTCTATAAAGTATGGACTATATTTGCCTTCATGTATATGAGTCATTTGCTAATCACTATTTATCACTATACAAAGCAAGCAATCTTCTATGTGTCGACAACATAAGGTCCATTTAGAATTTATAGTCTGGCATTCTGATCCTAAAACACATTAGGATGAAATAAGATCCACTGATTTCAATGCAACATATATCAATTGGAGCATCAATTTATATGGCAATTTTCTAGCCTTTTTTATTATTGGTAACTTATGCTTGCATAATAAATAATTGAAATGCTCTAGGTTTAGACAGAGATATAAATATTACTCAAGGCCAAATTGTATGTGATGGGACAGCAACAAATTATATGTGATGGGACAATAATTTCCAGATAACATGATCCCTGAATATGTTCAATTTCAGCTGTTCTTTTTAGTGTCAGCATTACAATCCAATGTACATCCCATTTCATACTGATTGAGTGCCATTTGATTCAATAATGCTTAAAACTGTCTTTGTTTATTCAAAAGTTCTAAGTATTTTCATGATCCCTCAGTCTTATCCAACTATATTTCTGTTATAGCTTTAGGTTTACTTGTATCAATCTATTTTTCTCAGAAGCAAATAGGACACTTCGAACTGAGTAAACATATCTACAATCATGCCACACAATAGTTCAAAATCAAATAACTTCCAGGGTTAAATTTATTTTGAATCAGAATATAAAAGGGAAAAGCAGCTTCCTTCACAGGTTTTAAGAAAAATCCCAACATAAAGTGTGGCATAAACTAAAACAGAGATATAAGCTATGGAAATACCAAGCTCCAATTATTGGATTGTTTGGGGGTATTTTTTTCATATTTTTCATTAAAAATTAAAATATAATGAATTTCACCATAAAGCTTCTTAAACAAAGATTAGAAGACACTGTGTTTCAACATGACTTCAAGGCAGTCCCTAACTTACATTGTCTTTTCAATGAATGAAGGAATGTGCCATAAATATATTATTTATAATTATTCTATACCCATTGCCATTATTTCCTGAAGTTCTTGCATGGGATTTAAATTATATGTATGAATCAGGGTGACTCAGTAGCAGGGGTGGGTTTCAACCGGTTCACGCCGGTCCCTGCAAACCGGTTGGTCGGCGAACCCGGAAGCAAGTAACTTCCGGGAACGGCGAAGTGCCCACCCACCTGCCCGCGCTCCTTACCTGGTTTTGATGAGTTCTGTGCTTCCACACATGCGCAGGACACATACAGCATCTGCACAATCCTCCAGGAGCAGCTGGAGCATCGCACCGACACTAGTACACAAACGTGCACCGTGTGCGTGCACGAGGACGCCGCCGGCCCCGTTCCAACCGAACCGGTTGGAATGGGGTGAGAAACCCACCCTTGCTCAGTAGCTAAGACACTGAGCTTGTTGATCAGAAAGGTCAGCAGTTTGGCAGTTGAAATCCCTAGCACCACATAACTGAGTTAGCTCCCATTACTTGTCCCAGCTTTTGCCAACCTAGCAGTTTGAAAGCTCATAAAAAAATGCAAGTAAAAAAATAGGGACCACTTTGGTGGGAAGTAACAGCGTTCCGTGCACTTTCGGCATTTAGTCATGCCGGCCACATGACCATGGAGACGTCTTCGAACAGCACTGGCTCTTCAGCTTTGAAATGGAGATGAGCACAGTTCCCTAGAGTCAGGAATGACTCGCACATATGTGCGAGGAGCACTTTACCTTTACCTTATGTGTGAATCGCTAGCAAAAGTGAAATTGTTATACAACCATCTGGTTTACACATGATAAATAAAATTTATCTGGTTTACATATAATAAATAAATAAGTTTTTAAAGATTACTTATTTATTACATTTATATGCTGCCCATCTCCCCTACAAGGCAACTAATATAAATAAAATATATATTTATTTTGGGAAACAACATCTATATTAAAGTGGTTAAAACTTAAAAGAGAAAACTGTCTATAGAGACAACTTTTTGAAAATTGATGTTAGTAGAAATTGGTTGTTACCAAAACATGGTAAAATAAATCAAAATAATCTAGTTCAATTATGATTTAGACATAATGTTCTTATGGTCAGTTTCACCATATACAATCTGATTATGTATTTCCATAATAAGGACAACCCACTGTGAACATTGTGCACCACACAAGGTGCATGAGGAAGGGCAGCATTATTAGCAGGTTTTAAAAAAGGTTTTAATGGCACACAAACATCCATGTGCATAGCTAGAATATATTAAGAGTTTTTTATTGGTGTGCAAGTACTTATTCTCATATGTAAAATCTATTTTTAAAATATTTTTGTGCACAAGATCACCATAGATGCCAGCAGCATCCCTGCCTATGCTAATCCTACAGAAAACCTATGTTTCAAAGAATGCAAAGAAATAGGAAAAGGCTAACAACTGCCTCTGTTGAACAATTTTTTTTTGAAATCTCAAGAATAATAGATAAGCCACAGTCTCAGTAGATTTCTATGTATAGTTACTAGCATATAGTGAGTCCACTGCAGTTTTCTTACAGGAAGAGTAGAGAATGAGAAAATGATCACGAATTCCAATTTCTTCTATTGGAGAAAAACAACAATTGCTTATAAAGTGTGTTATTTTATGGGACTTCTCTGGAGTAATGTGGTAGAATTTCCTGTAATAGCATTTACTGATTGTGTGGGACTCATGAATTGAGTTAATTACTTCTTGGTAAAGCCAACATGTCCCTAAATGTGTTGTTATTTGTTCATGTGGCAATTTCAAATCATACTTGGTAAAGCCAACATGTCCCTAAATGTGTTGTTATATGTTCAAATCATACTTAGTTCCAAATCTTCCAAGAATCTTGGAAAACACAGAAATTCATGGTTAATATCCTAAATTTGAAAATGACTGTCAAAATAAACTAGTGTTCTTCAACTTAGGCAGCCTTAAGATACATGAACTTCAAGTAATTCCCCAGCCACCATGCAGGAGTAGAAGTGCACAGATTTTAAAGTTACCAAGGCTGAGAAACACTGATCTAATTTAACTCATGCCAGTGTACGTAACCAAAAGTGGAGAAGGAAAGGAATACCTATAGAGATGTCACTGCTGTCTTATCCTAGCATCTGTTACTCTTATCCACCTCGTGATAGATTGTTTCTGCCTCTGATAAAGAGCTCTGAGTTTCACAGTGGTTCTTTTTAATGTTTAATTGATATATTCTTTAGTCTTAACTGAAATCTAGAGAAAAAAGATATACTGTAAGTAAGGAGATGTTTTCCTAAGAACTAGTTATTTGGTGGTTGTAATGTACTGTATGTGCAATTGCAAAGACTTAATATAAACGAATGATATTTTAATTCTTAAACAAGGCAGCAATGCTACTGTATAATATATGTCTCCCTAGAGCCTGAGGGATGAACTCTGTTACCAGATTGGCTATCAAAGAGAACACAACTAGCTTAGAGACAGCACTTCATTAAATATTGAATACAGTCCAGATAAACAATACTATACTTCAAAATGAATCATAGCCTATGCAGTGATGAATAGAATTGCAATAGATTTATAATGAAATATACAAGTGCTGTAATTTACTAGTTTTCATTCCAGCACTTTTCATCACACACACACACACACACACACACAGAGAGACAGACAGACACACAATTTTTCTCCAAGAGACTTTATATGGAGTTTATTTTGTTTTTTTTTTAATAAAAAATTCATTGAAGTTAAACTCTTATTCCAATGACTTTTCACTTAAATAAGATTCTTTCTAAATAATTTAAGATAAAGGGATCTCTAAACTCTGTTGGATCTGGCCAAGAATGTATGCAGCCCGCTATTATATATTCACCAGTAACCTTCACCTACTTCCAAAGTCTCTCCCCTGAGAAGGGTTTCACTACCTCCTTCAGCTGTATATTTTATTTTAATTTTCCAGTTTTCTACCAGGAGAGCAACATATAATGCAATTTCCAGTTAATGAACCTACCTGGGATAGCTAGATTTCCTTAATTCTGCCGTAAACTAGATGTTGTGACGTTCCTCCCCATTTTTTTGTTCTAGAGCTCTTAAAAGTTTCCATCATTCCTTCCCTCCTTTCATCATTCCTTCCCTCCTTTTTTAGATTTCTGAGTTGGCCTAATGAACTTATTGGCCTCATAAAGGTATTGCTCTAATGTAGCAATGTTTTTCAACCTAATGGCATAAGGAAAACTTTTTGCTAATAGTTTTAATAGCAACGTAAGTGACATTAATGAAACTATGACATTCAAAGTGCTTCTTGTTTGAATTCAGAACAAGGAGCTCTTAATTAATATTTAAGGGGTTTTAAAAATTGAAAAGCTTTCTACAGTCTAATAGCAGCTGCTTTAGCTTTTTAAAAGAACAAATCCCATGTGTTATCTAAAGCAGGTTGGGTAAATTTTCTCTGCTAAAGGCCATACCTTTTCAAGGTTAATGAGATGAGTGTCACGTGCCAGATGTAGTAGAACTCTTGAAGGAAATGGAAGATTGTGCGCATCTCTTTTGAGAGCTCTTCTTTTTGCTTTCTTGTTTGCTCCTCTTCCTTCTCCTTTGTTCTTTTGGGGTTTCTGTCTGTCTTAAGCAAAGGAGGAAATATATGTTAAATTAGAGAAAAGTGTGTTTAGAATTCTGACTCATACTTTATAAAAAGGAATATACATTTTATTCAAGTGTGCACTAGAACTGAATAAGCTTGCTTATTTGTTAATATCATTGATGTTATATCATCAAATTCAGCAGTGTAATATTGATCTTTGTTCTATATATGATCAAAGTTCAATTACTTCAAATTATGTGTTTCAGAAGCAGGTTAAGATCTTGAGAAAATTGTAGTTTAATGTCTCCCTATTGAATGAAAAAAGTGGTATAACAAATGCAAGCAGAGAATGGCAACGATATAAAGCATATGTTCAATGTGAAATGCTTACCATATAAGTTTAAGACTAAAAATAAAAGATGAAATAACTTGAAAGATAAACAGAGACATTTCTGGGCACAGATGGTTAGATGCCCCATGTATAGGCTTGTATAGGAAAACACAGAAAAATAAATATGAATTCACTACTATAAAATCTCAGCAGACAGATTTCAAGCTAACATACTTAACAACAGAGATACTGAGAAAATGGCAAAAGTCCTGGTAAGATCTTGGCTAATAATTTTAAATGGAAAGATGATAGGAAAATTATTCCAATTATTAAAGGTGAGGTAGATAAAAAGTATAAAATGCCATGAATATAAACTGTCAACTTTTAAATTTTTATTCAGAGGTGTTTAGGAAACCAGAGAGTGTATCAAATGAAGATATAGAACCCTTTTAAAATATAACTAATCTACCGCTTTTAGATAAAATACAAATAACTCTTATTTGCTTCACTATCTGAGGAAGAGATTAAACTAATAATTTTAAAAACAGCAAGTGATAAAATATCAGGTTTAGATGGGTTCCCTATTGAGTTAAATAAAATATAGATCTTTTTGTGACAAAACTGCCACCTGTAAAAAGAGATATTTGATAAGGGAATTTTATCACCAGCATTTGAGACCTCTATTACAGTTATATTAAAAGCAAGTAAAGATCACACCCAATATTATTTATTAACAATTTTAACAGTATTAGCAATAGATTACAGCAAATGATATCATTTGTTATCAAGAATGATCCAGCAGGACTAATAAAAACTAGGCAAGCAGCAGATAATATCCAATTAGTTGTAAATCTAAAAGACTTGAATAAATATAAAGTTAAATTTGTAAGTTTATCAGATGTTGAAACGCCATTTGACAAAAATACACAAACAATACATATTTGCTGCACTAAATAAATTTGGATTTCTTTTGCTCACTACCACTATTGAGGAAGTTGCACTGATTGTCAATTGCGTCTAGATGTAATTAAAAGTGGGGATTGTCTTCTTTAAAGGTAAACATGGCTCAGAAACTGGATTTGTATGGAGCCACCTTTGCCCAGCAAGTTCTACTTATCCACTAAGAACCCTTCAAACTAATCTCTGAGGAGGTTTTTATACCTCCTCCATCACTACCCCTCTCTTTTTTAGCATAGTCCTGTAATTGAGTTTGATTCAGCATCAATACTGCTGGTAACCAGGAAGGCTGATAAATTTAGCTTTTCAGAAAGACTTGGTAGTTAGTTTCATTTTTTGATTAGCCCATGGGCCATCTCAAAGTTCAGAGTTCCAAACACAAATTATTACTAAAATCCGATAAAAACAATTTAAAATTAAATTGGAATAAAATACAATTTAAGATGAAATTAGAATAAAATATAATAATTTAATATATGAATAAATAAAATATGATAAAATTATATTTCAGTGACACCCCTACATTCTACCCCAATCAGTCCACATGTGCCAATCTCAACAGAACCACTTTGCTCAAGTTCTCTGCTGTATTAAGTGTTGTGTTCTAATTCTGGCTGTTTTGATATGGGGTTCCCAATGAACAAATCATTTCGTATATAGACCGAGGTACCTGTCTCTCACCTTCTTATACAGGCAACAATCAAATGGAATGTGAGTCAGATCTTCTATCTCTGCCGCTCCACAAATGCAATGATGTCCATTATAGGATATAGAATGGACTCTCCAATATCTGACCATTGTATCAAGCTGTTCAAATCTCGTTCATATAAATATCTCTCTAAGTTGTTTTGGCAGTTGTAACTTTAAATAGCTGTCTATAGAAAGACTTTGTAGTTTGATAAGAGAGCTTCACACCGTGAAGCAGGTGTTGCTTATAACCAAGAATATTATTTCTCAGCAAACACTTTTAGAGACATTTACAATGAAGCGAACTGTAAAATTAAGTAGGCAAACACACATATATTTACTTGCTTATTTATAATAATTAGAAAGTGGGCACCTATACTACATAAAATAATTCTATTTAATTCTAAAACAAGCAACAATTAATTTGAAAATTGAAAATAATTATACTGCAGTTTGAATGAGAATATTTTATTTACAAAGGACTCAGACATGAAGAGATAAAACCAGATTGTTTTCCTATCATTTTAATGGGTGATAAACAGCACTAATTATTGTGAATTGCATATGTATGAAGTACAGTTATTTAAATTGAATCAACTTCTCATTAAAACTGTGGGGAATACTAAGAAACACATTAACTTTTTTTCTGATGTCCTCATAGAATTGGTAATGACCAGAATTGCTAGATTTGTACTCAATAATGGGAAAATATCCTGCAGTTTTGCTTAATAATCTCTTGGCAAACAAATCTGTTAAGAATGTCAATCTGCTTTCAAACTGCAAGCTTTCCCAGTACAAATTTTATGAGACGCAGTTGTCTGTCAAATGGATGGAGGCAGTGTTTTAATTCCTTTCTGTATTTGGGAGACAGCCTTTTTTGTCTTTTTAAAATGAAGGTAGAAATGATGGGCTGAGAAAAGGGAGGATGACAGTGACTTGGAATAAAATTTGTAATTTGTAATTTCTATTTTTAAAAAGTCCAAGTAAAATAAAGAGGAATAGAAACTCCACATGCTAATTCTGAAGAATTAAGTGGGGAGTTTAGAAATGAATTTACATTAAAAACAGAGAAAGATCTAAGAGTCCTCCTGGACAATCATTTAATTATAAGCCACCAGTTTTCTATTGCTGTCAAAAAAAGCCAATGCAATCTTAGGCTGCATCAACAAAGAGATAGCATCAAGATCACGTAAAGTGATAGTGTCGCTTTATACTGCATTTGTGAGATCATACTTGGAATACTGCATCCAGTTCTGGTCATCAGAATAGAAGAAAGATATTGAGACTCTAGAAAGAATGCAGGGAAGCAACAGTTGAAGTTGATTAGGAGGCTAAAGCATACAATGAATCATTGCGGCAACTGTATATGTAACCTAGAATTAAGGAAAACTTTCCTATCAGTGAGTATGTGTAATTAATCAGTGGAATGGCTTGTCTTTAGAAGTTGTGGATGCTCCATCACTGGAGACTTTTAAGAAGAGATTGGACAGCCATTTTTCCAGAATGATATAGGGTCTCCTGCTTGAGCAAGGGGTTAGACTAGAACAGTTCCAAGCTCCCTTCCAACTCTATTATTCTGTAGAAATTCTGTATTTATTTCTCTGTGGTGAGCAAGTCTTCTGTGGGGTCCTTGGTGCTTTCTGAGCTTGGATTTTTCTTGTAGATGTTTCACTACCAAACTAGGTAACATCATCAATGCCAGAAGAGATTGAGGTTTGTTCTCCCATCTTTTAGTTCTTCACATAAGCTTAGTAACTGAATGAATATTTCAGGTTATGCTGCATGCATAAATAAATATTTTTCTTTAGTAATCATGATTTTAAATAATAAATGAAAATGCTATTGCAATCTATTCACAGCATGTTTTCTTTTATTTATAGCAGGTTTGTGCCATATTTTGTTCTGCTTGGAACACTGTTATTAAAATTTCTCAATACAATTCGTGCTTTCCTTTGATTTTGAGTAGTTCCATACCTTCCTTCTTCAAAAGGGATTGTTGACATTCTGATATGTAAAATTAAAAGTGTTATTACAATTTTTATTTTCCTTTTTTTAATTAAATTTTGTTTTTTATATCTTGTGAGATTGATCTACTCCAAAAGAAATACTGAAACTTCTGATTGCATAGTCAGGAAATACTGCTATAGAAATTATTTCACTCTTTCCATTTTATTCACTAGAAAAACAGCAAATGGTACAAGAGCCCCATATTTTAAAATACCAGGTTTAATATATGTGGTAACAGTAGGAACTACCAAGTTAGTAACCAAAGCAGTAGACTGGCAGAATGTGAAGACACAAAGATCCTTGGGATCCTTAGATCACTAGCCAAAACTTTGCAATAATGTTAATGTTTAAAATACTAATTCTTTTTGTAAAAATGAATTTCATAAAATTGTAAAAATGTGTATGTAGAAAACAGGATGACAAAAATGCAAAAACTATTGAACGAAAAAGATCAAAAATGCATTTTTCCCCCATTTTGTATCCAGGAAATAGTGGTAACTGAACAAGTAAAAATTGTTTTATATTAAAATTTTATCCATCTTGCATAATTGGAATTTTTGAAGGATTTTCTCTTCAGTGTTTAAAGTAATATGTTGGGGAAAAATTGATTGGTGAAAGAAAATATGTTCATTCCATTAGCCGAAAACATTTACACGTTTTTTTTACTTCTATCAGTCAGATCTTTCATAGTCTGATAAAGAAAGCAATACATTTTAAGTTTTTTTTAAGTCTGGAAACTCAAGTTATTCTAACCTATGTTTTATTTTGCTTTGATTTATAGATTGATCTTCTTGTCCCTACAAAAGTCACTGGCATCATTACTCAAGGAGCTAAAGATTTTGGTCATGTTCAATTTGTGGGTTCCTATAAAGTCGCCTATGGAAATGATGGACAACACTGGACCATATATCAGGATGAAAAGCAAAAAAAAGATAAGGTAACAAGGTGGTTGATATTTGGAATATATAGTAGGCATTGTTGTAGCATTCTTCAACCTCCAACATTCTCCAAGCTAGTAAGTTGCAGGTTAAAGTATGCTGTGTGGTTTTATGAAAAGTTCATGTTTCATGGTTAAAGGTCAATGCAAAAATTAATATAAATATACTGACATTTACTCATACTTTAATAGTAATGTGTGCAAAGTGTCAATTTAAACAGCAAACATAACATTTAAATGAATAATAAAAACTGCTATATGAAAAACCATTATAAAATTTAATTTTCAAAATTTTAAAATACTGGTTGGAACATAAAAATATATACTGAAGCAAATAATGTATATAATGATTTGAAAAATATTTCTAAAACTATTCACACATCAACTGGAAGAATTCATATAACATAAAATAATTTTATTTATCTATTTTTTCATTTACTTATTGGATTTATATAGCTTGTCATATCATTTGCATGGGACTCTGGGTGGCATACCCAAATTAAACAATCAGCATAATTCAACCATTGATTCATCAAAAACAGTTAAAAAAACTCTTCACCTTCTAAACCACTCCAAACTCGATTGCAGAAAATACGACTTCAGCAACAGAGTGGTCAGTGCTTGGAATGCTCTATCTGACTCCGTTGTGACATCCCAAACCCCCATAATTTTAACCTAAGACTGTCTACTGTTGACCTGACCCCATTCCTGGGGTCATAATGAGTGTGCATAAGTGCACCAGCGTGCCTATTGTCCCTGTCCTACTATCTCCATTTATTTGTATATTACTGTGTTTATATTTATGTTTATACTTATACCTGTTATCTTTTATGTGTTTGATAAACTAAATTAAATGAAAATAAAATAAATACTTTAGTCCCAATATCTTAGGTGAGAAGTCCCCAATATTTTCGAGCTAATGAATAGATATCACAAAATAGCTGTGATCCAAACTGCTGACAAAGTTTGCCAACTGGAAAAATTCTTTCATACCTCTTCCCCTCCTTTCTCTAAATTCCCCTCAGAATCTTAGATTTTTGTTTAATAGTTTAGAAGCTTTGAACTCTTTGTGATCCAATGAACATCATTTCATCATAAGTGCCAGTAACTACTGAGTTCTTATAACTTTCAATGTTTATTTTCAGTTATATACTTTGCGTCTTTCTTCATTGCTTTCCATTTTTTTAAAGTATCAGTTTCTTCTTCAGAGATTTTTGCCACATTTTGTTTTCAAAATATTACATTTTTTGTTCCTTGCAGTGAACATTCTTTTTTTATTTCATCTAGTAATGAATTATTTTTTGTTCTTGTAGTCCAAGGTATTTTCAACTGTTTTCTTTTTGAGCACACTATTCACTTTGTTTAGCCTTTCTGATGATCCAGCTTTCATAGCTGTGTCTAATAACTTTAAAAAAAACCATGACATTGGCAATACCTACTTTTCTTGTCAGTGTGATATCTCATCCTTTAATGTCCACACTCTCTTTGCCCTTCTTCTGAAAGCCTGGACACATTCTAAATGAGGTAATGAACTCCGATGACCTCTTCATTCTTCTGCTGAAAAATTGCTTACATGGTTGTGAGACCCAGAGGAATTTTTGCAAATAAAAGTAATGTAAGAAGCTGGCGCTTTGCTGTTCTCTATATCAGTATATCTCAAAGAACCTAACATTATTTTTAAAAAAATATAATTCAAAGAATCTATCCTTTTAAAAAAAAAAAAAAAGCATTGCTACAGTCCTACTCATTTAAAACTGCTCAAGGTCAAGAAATAAGCAGGCACAGCAGGGATGCCAAGGATGCTGCTGATTACAGTAAATTAGAATAACAGAATTTTGAAAGCTTGGCTAGGTTTCTCTCTGTTTCTCCTTATGCTACAGAAGGAGTTTTTAACCTTTTTGTACCATGAACCTTCTTGAAGTCTAGTCATATCTTTGAGTACTTTTTCGGGGGGGGGAATGTATTTAAATGCATACAATAAAATACACAGATACATAGAGAATTATAAATAAAATCAGTTATTGTCCAATACAGTTATCACAATATTTAAAAATAGCAAATATATAATATATGTAGTACTTTATTAATAACCAGACAACAAAGGTAATCCTTGACTTACAACCACAATTGAACCAAAATTTTCTGTTGTTAAGTGAGACATTTGTTAAGTGAATTTTGCCCCATTTTATGACTTTTCTTGACACAGTTGTTAAGTGAATTACTGTAGTTGTTAAGTTAGTAACCTGGTTGTTAAGTGAATCTGGCTTCCTCATTGACTTTTCTTGTCAGAAGTTTGCAAAAGGTGATCACATGACCCTGATACTGTAATTCATAAATATGAGTCAGCTGACAAGGATCTGAATTTTGATCACTATCTTTGAACAGCCACTAAATGAATGGTTGTAAGCCAACAGTTTTATTTTATGTATTTTAGGATGCAATAATTTTGGATATAATTACAATTCTATAATAATTTTAGAGATTATTAATTTTGTTAAATCAAAAACAACATTGGAGTCTAGAGGCCGTAAATTAGCTTGTCCAGCTATGTAATTGAATAAAAAAGCTAAATTTCATTTAGAGAATAGAATAACAGAGTTGGAAGGAACCTTGGAGGTCTTCTAGTCCAACCCTCTGCTTAGGCAGGAAACCCTACCCCCCAAAAAATGATTATCTAATCTTTTCTTAAAAATTTCCAGTGTTGGAGCATTTACAACTTCAGGAGCAATGGTTGAATTCAATTTTTTTTACTACCGGTTCTGTAGGAATAGCTTGGGTGTTGCATGGCTTGGTGGGTGTGGCTTGGTGGGTGGGCCAAGAGAAGGATACTGTAAAATTTCCATTCCATCCCCACTCCAGAAGAAGGATACTACAAAATCCCCATTCCTCCCAATCAGCTGGAACTCGGGAAGCAGAAAATAGATGGTGGGCAGGGCCAGTCAGAAGTGCTATTTACCAGTTCTCTGAATTACTAAAAAGTTCTGCTACAAGTTCTCCAGAACTGATCAGAACCTGCTGAATACCACCTCTGTTCCGGAGGCAAGTTGTTCCATTGATTAATTGTTCTAACTGTCAGGACATTTCTCCTTAGTTCTAAGTTGTTTCTCTCCTTGATTGGTTTCCACCCATTGCTACTTGTTCTGCCCTCAGGTGCTTTGGAGAATAGTTTGACTACGTCTTCTTTGTGGAAATCCCTTGATATCGGAAAACTGCTATCATATTACCCCTAGTCCTTCTTTTCATAAGACTAGACGTATCCAGTTACAGCAACCATTCTTTATGTTTTATCCTCAAGTTTTATCCTTAGTGAAAATAAAGTTGTACTTTTTTTTCCATCCAAGTTCACAGATCCCTGTGAACAACCAAAGCTCAGTATAGTAGCCTTTAGTAGTTGAAGGAGCCATTCATTCTTCAAAGAGAGGATGTGCAATGTAGGGATTAAGGGCCATAGAGGCTATATGTGTATGTGCCCTTGCATGTGTGCATATATACGTGTATATGTACAGTATATACATATGTTTGTGTATGTGTGTGTGTGTGTGTGTGTGTGGTTGTGTGTAGGCAGATATAGATGGTGGATAGCTATACTTATAACTATAATGAGAGAGAGAGAGAGAGAGAGAGAGAGAGAGAGAGAGAGAGCGCTAATAGGCAGGCAGGCAGGCAGGCAGGCAGGCAGGCATATAGATATACAGGTAGATATAGATAGGTATCTATTGATGAAAGAAATGTCCTTCTGGGTTCAGCTCCAAGTGGGGAAAAAGACACTGGAAACATGGAGGCTGCTTGGAAAGATGGTTTATTGTTGGACAGGACCACATGGCTTGAGCCCTGAACAGAAAAGGTGATCACATGCTTCAATGTTGGTGGAGAAGAAGAGAAGGGCTGAGGAAGGGACTTGCTAGGCTTTTTATAACCTGTTTAGTCCCACCTCTCTGTTTCCTGGTCCTGTGTAAGAAATGTATTCTGATTGGGTGTCAGACTCCCATGGGGCCATGCAGGGGCTACTCCCTAGGCTGTGTTTTGAATCCAGATTTGGTTGAGTTCTCAGATGCCATGTGGTCAGTTGAGTAAAGGGCCAATATTATCATGCTTTCCTGTAGCTGGTGAGAAGTCTTTATTATGTAGAGTGGACTAGCTTGGCCTTCTTAATGGCCCATTAACAGTGGGGATGGGCAAGAAGCTACAGGCAACTATTCTGTCTTTTAAAACATGTTTCTTTCTTTTCATATCCAGAGAAATATTCTGCCTTTTCAATATTTCCTAGGATATTTCATTTTTTCTGGGAGAGGACTGGATGATAACTTCCCACGCTACTTATATTCTTTTTTTCTCCCCCATGTACTATTGCTCACATATTTTTATATACAAACATTCTCTAGTGAAACTGTAAAGGGAAGTATTGTGAGTAATACTAAAGAGAGGACAAAATAAGTTGGTTTGGTTGGTTTTTTTCATTTCTGGATTCTCCAAAAATCAGATTTCTGTATCATTTGTGATTGGAATGATTTCTTGTGAAAATCACGTCTGCTATGAACTGGAATGATAGCTTAGATTAACAATGCTATCTGGGGGGGAAAGGTAGTACATAGAATGTATTAGACTAAAGCAGATTTATCCAAATTAAATAATAATAACAAATCCTAAATCCATAATCAGCATCATCATAGTATCATAGAACCATAACCATTGACAGAATCAATATCCTTAGCTATTCATCCAAAGCTATGGAAAAGATACTTGTCCAAAACCAAAATGAAGATATATGTTTAAGAGTAATGCAAACCATCAAAGAACTGATATTGTTTGGGCTCAACTCCAGTTGCACACTTTCCAATGGAAGCAGTGTAAAAATAAGAGTAGGTACTCCTGCTGTTTCAAACTGCTAGGTATTAATGTTTAAATTGCTACTCAGCTCCTTTGGTAATACAGACTAGTGAAGCTGCTATGATATACCATTAGAATGTTCTTGTTCTTGTTCTAAATGAACAAGAGGTTTGAATAGCGAATACTGAACATGAATGCTGTTTTTATACCTACACTGAGTGGAAATTGCTGAATTTGTTGAAACTACATTGAAAAATATATATTTTAGAAGGAAAAAACTGAGTTAAAATAGTGATCTTGCTTTTCTCAACTAGAGGTCAGTAGATCACTGCAGTTTCCGGGCCTGAATATAGTATCATACATGGTAAACAAATCTTTTATAAAAATCTTTTGCAGTCTGTGATTTGAGAAGAAAGAAAACGTATTACATTACATGAAATAAAACTCTTATTATTACAAATCTTTTCTCAGTGTTCTTGGGATGTAGCAAACAGAGAATGAACAGGCTCAAGGAGAAGATATAGTTAAAACTACTTCTTATACACTTCTTTACACAAGATGATTCTCTTTACACCTGAGAAAGTTCGCTATCCACAAGATTTATTTTGTATCCCAGTCTGTCAGTACTAAAATAACCTGATTTGACTTGAGCCCTTTCAGATGCCACGTATCAGATTTAGAATCAAATTGAAATCAGAATTTGGAAACGTAAAAAAAAGCAATCATAAGAAAGTCAGAAATGCATGCAATTTTATTAAATGTTAATATAACTTCATCCCTTTGGCAAGCACAGTAGCACTGCCCTGGCAGAGTACCTTGCAGAATTTCAGACAAATCTCCAATAATTTTAGTGCCAAATATTTGGATTTCTTTTAAGTGCAGGATAATACATTTACTGTACATTTTGGGTTTTAAATAAGTGTTATATTATTTAACTCTCTACTCCCTCCTGACATATAGCTATGGTGAATACAGTAAATGTTTGGACAAGATGCACATCTGGCACATGACATCAAACTACGTACTATAAATTACTTTTATGAAAGATTACCTGAAAATCCCACATAACATGTTTTGAGATTTTTTTAAAGGAAAAGTGACAGAGATATCAAGGCCCTGGAAGAAACAAAGTTATACAAGAACAGATTTAAGGGCATTACGGTCATAAGATAAGAAAACTAAAGTAATACATAAAAATAAACTTTAAATACTCAGAAAAAAGACCAAAACCTTTTTCATCCCAGCCTGCAGGACATAAATAATGGATATGAGTCTCACAAAAGCAGATCTGGCAACAGTAAAACCAATTAAGAAGAGATGTCATTAGTCTCCTTCATTGGATGTGTTCAGTAAAGATTGGACAGCCATCTATCTGGAGTGCTCTAGTTTGAAATTTCCACTGAGTATAAACCTGGACATGATGAACCAAACAGTCTCATCCAATTCTAATAATAGTCTCAGTCTTACAGCAGGAGTATACGGTATTTATTTTATTTATTTAATTAGACCATTTATATTGCCACCTACTCGCATACGGTGACTCAAGGTGGCTTAAAAGGATGTAAGAACAGCATATAAAAGAAATAAAAAGAATAAAAATAAAAATAATAAAATAATAATCCCCCATTCCAATAGTATAATAATATTGTAAAATAATAACAATAAAGCTGTCTTAGTAAAGCTAGTGCAGCATGGTTCCTTAATTCCACTCTACTACTAGTAAATTAAGGATGGGTAAATCAAGGGTTCATTATTTCATCCATTTTGCTACAATAAATTTCCTCTGAAGTATTTTCAGATTTTTCAACTATATTGCTCAGAGTGGGTGGGGGGAAGCTCTGCTCTGTTGGAGATCATTGTAACTACTGCAAAGAAGACAGTTTAATTGCACCCCGCAGCTATTATTGAAAGATAAAGGATGCATTTCAAACAATCTTATGCTAGGCAATTAAGCAGACTGAGTTTCCTAAAATTTACTCATAATTTGAATGGAACCTGACTATTAAAGAAACTGCTATTTTTATTAAATTGTTTAAATACTTTTAAAATTCAAAATTAAACCTTATATTTTATTTTTAAATGAAAAAGCCAACAAATAAGCCCAAATATATAGTTGTATTCTATAATATTCTTGCATTCCTGTAATATTACACTAGTTTTTGTTAAGTGGGTTTTAATAGTCTATGTTAATACTTATTCTCAGCTGATGGTATCATGGCCTTGCAATGAAAAAAACCAAAGAATGCAGCTCCATTAGTGAGGAAATAAATTAAAATAAGTGAAACTTCAAATGATTTTGGGAAAAAGATATCAGATTGTAACTTGTTTCATTTTGATACTATTATATAGATGTCACCAAGATAACAGAAAATAGTCTTGAGCCTCTGAAAAAGGTTGTTATCAAAACACCTTAAGCATCTCATTGTTTTACAAGGGCACCTTGTTATTTGATGAATTAGGATGGATGGCTATGTCACATATGGTTTTGTTCTGTATCTCATTTTCTTGGTGGATAAATTCATTTCAGCCTATTTCCACATCTGTCCCCCACCCCCCAATGACATAAATAGTACATACATGAAATATGTGTCTCTAAATATGCATATTTTGGTATATATTAATATGTACATTTGTACTTTCTTCCCAAATATATCAATTTTGGTGTTCATACTTTTAATAAATAATTTTTGTACACTAGCAAACTGCGCAGTAAAATTCTAAAAATTGCAAGTCTCCAGGCAAGGACTCTGGTTTACATTAAAAAAAAAATTCAGACCAAATGTTTATTTCTTTGCTTGTTTTTCACATTTTTGACTGTCTCCGTCAAAGAGGTACTTTTCTTCACTAATTTTGAGAGCCAGTTTGGTTTAGTGGTTCAGGCATCAAGCTAGAAACCAGGAGATTGTAAATTCTGAGGCTGGTTGGCTGATTTTAAATCAGTTACTCTCATTCAGTCAACACCATCTCACAGGGTTTTGTTGTGGAGAAAATAGGAGGAGGGAGTAGTATTAGCTGCCTTGAGTGATTTATTAAAATAATAAAGATGGGAAATAAATAAATAATAAATAAATAAAGTTTGGTTCATTGATTTCCAGTAGAATTGTAATGCTTTGATTTATTTTGTTGTTCTACTACATTGTCCTCAGCTAGCATGAACTATTCACTTTATATTATTCACCTTGGGTTTTTATTAAATCATCCAGGAAAGATTACTATGAGAGATGCTGGGCCATCCTGTAATATTTAGCTATTTAAGAAATAACTAGAAATAAATCTTTAGTTAACTCTACCATATAGAATTTAAAAATATTGCTTTCCAGGTCGAACTATAATAATAGCTTGCTATAAATATGTTCCTAAAGATTATTTCATGTTCTTGTCCAATTAATTTTAAAATATATATTTCTAAGGGCTGGCACAACCGTGTGACAATATGTGACAAACAAGGTCACCAGAGATTTTAAGCTGGAATTTTGATGTGTTGAGGCAGGACAAGGAGACAGAACAATTGACAGGCCACAAAAAATGAGTGACAATTTCTAATTGAATTATTTAATTTGCTAGTTTGACTCACTGGGAATAACTTGTTCTATTTTTCCAAGGACATTTTCAATTCTTGTCTCTGTTCCTTACAATGTTTTGTTTTATTCTTTTTTTTTTATTTCCTGCAGCTTTGCCAACATAGATTTTCTAATCCTTAAATCACTTGCATCCCATAATTATCATTTTATTCATGATGAAATAGATGCATAATGTGGTAAATCAAAAAAGACTTAAGGCAGCATGCAAAATTTAAAGTAACAATTCACAACCAAATCCAAAAATATCAATGAATTGGGAAATACACAAACAAGAACATTCTACTACCTATCTTCAATCAAGCAGAATTGCACATCTGTTTCTGGCTTATGTGAAAAGCCAAGTTTAAAGCTTTCCTGAAGGATGGTACAATTTGTGCCAAATAGAAAAGGAAAAAGGAAAAGGAAAAATTAAATAGTGATACATAATGCATATGTCTAAAATATGTGAGCTTCTGCTTGCTAAAAATCAGTTCAAGAAAGCAGCCAGTCAGAATTTGGCTAAGGAATAATTGGTTCTTCCTACAATCCATAATACTCGTATTAGCCATATCCAAATCCATAATGAGAAGGCATTTTTTTCTCTTAGTCTTTCTTATCATCCAAGTCTCAAAACTGTACACTGCTTCCTGAAAGACCTTTAGCTATTACAATCTTTGTTGTAGCTGAAATTTTCTTGTTCTTCAAGTTGAGTTTATCATCTTCCCCTAGCATTAACTATTCACTATTCCAGTACATTGTTCATCTTTGTCTCTTTTTCAGGCCAAGAAGAAAAACTCTACTATTTTCACTTCTGCACTCTAATCTATAATTTTAGTAATCTTACATCATGAAGTTATTTTTCTTTTCCTAATATGTAACAATAATCTATAATGTTACTTTACTCTTTTGCCTATTGCTATTGGCACAATCTTTGCTTTCTTTTGCCAGTCATTGTACTTCTATTTGCATATCTTTGTATTTTGTGATTATTTTGTTCATTCTATTCTGCGGTCTCCAGGTACTGATCTTATTATTACTATTGGTTGGCTACATAGTCACCGTCACATACAGTAGATCACAATTGAGTTTAGACTGGATTCCACATTTTTATCCAATTATCAAGTCCTTCCCAAGGATATGAGATAGCACTTGTTGTTTGATGTTGAAAGTATTGCTGCATGCTATAAATCAATCCAAGTAAAGTTGCTTTTTGCAATGGACTCATGATGATTTTGTTACTATCAGTATTGTTCAGTAGTGCTTCAGATATTTTGGGATTACACCCAAGGTGCTTATGCACAAAAATTTGAAATCACGACTGCCAGTTCTTTAGCTTGTGTTGCACTTGATATGCGTTCTTCCCCAAAACCTAGGATGTTTGATGCATCAGTATAGTATATGTGTGGATCTAAGCAGTGTAGCTTTTTGTAATAGATAGATGAAAATTTTTTCAATATGCAGATTTTCTCATTGGCATCCAAGATTTTTGGGTATGGCACCCAGTGTGCCAATAATTACTAGGACCATCATAGTCAGTTTATGCCATAATCTTTCGATTTCAATTTTCAGATGTTGATACTTTGTGATCTTCTTGAATTCTTTGTCTGTTATTCTACTATATCCTGGCAACATCAATTATCCAGTCATTTCTTTTTAATCCCAGTTAAATCTGTTACGTTATAAACCAGATTTATCCATTTGTATTGAGAATTCCTGCAATATTTTAAGCTTCTCATTTTCAACAACTTTTAAACTCAATTTTTGTCACTGTTACATGACAATTTTTATAGATGTCCCAGTGAATAATTTTGGTAGTTGTATTATGTCATTTTTTAAAAGATTGTGTAATCTTTTTTCATGAGCTAAGATCTAGAGTTTGGTCAGCCTCTTTGCACAATCTGCAGTTTGAATCATCTGGCAATTTTTGCATTCAGGCCTTGATTGCATTACTTTACATATTTTGTTCTTAAGCAGCCAAAATCAAGTCTTCCCATTTGTAATGTTCCAGTATGTAAGCCATTGTCACAGTTTATCTTTCTCCACAGTCCCTTCAATCTTTCATTGAAATTGACCATGTAATCCTTTTCCTTGCCAGAATTCTGTTCTTGTTTTCATTATATGGATGTTCATGTTTTGTTTCCTGCACCTTCCATAAATTCCATTTTTTAACTTGCATCAATGCTTGTTCTTGGCTGTATTTTATGTAATCAGCCTAGGTGTGCTTTTCTTCTTTGACCTGAAGTAAACCTGAAGTATAGTTTGACCTGAAGTAAACCTGTTCTTCCATTTCTGATGGGCACTTGTAATCTATCAATATCACCAGGGAGATGTAATGCATTGTGAATAGTCATTAAATTTCTTGTTTTTCAGGACAGCTTGTGTCCAGTTAATAATTCCAGCACTGTATTCAGTGGTGGGTTTCAAAAAATTTTGGAACCTCTTCTGTAGGTGTGGCCTGCTTTCCAGGTCCACTGGTGGAACCTCTTCTAACTAGTTCGGTAGATTTGACGAACCGGTTCTACCGAATAGGTGTTAACTGATAGGAACCCACCTCTGACTGTATTATACCACAATATGGCCCAGGTATTGATGACTTTGATCAGTTTTCCACTATTTATTTTTGTCTTTAGCACTTTGCTGTCTTTTGGGATGGATTCTTCATTAATCACATTTTTAACTAGTCCATGCTTGATTTTATCCACCTGTAAAATGCCCACGGATTTGTAGCTTCATCCTGATTGTTCCTGATGACATTTCAATTCTATTGGGGATCAGTTCATTGTATTCAGTACTGATTCTGTACTGACTTTCATTGTTGGTTCTTCTAACTTTTCTGTAGTTCAATCATATCAGCTTTTTCCTTTATATTTACAATTGTTGTTATTTGAGTTTCTTCTATTATTCTATCATTGTTTCTAGGCCACTATTTTTCACAATTTTTTTTCTGAATCTCATCCAGTTTTGCATCCCTTGTTCAATGACATCCGCCTCTGCCCTGGAGGTGAGGCAGGCATCATTCTCTGGCCTTCTGAAAAGGGGTTAAAACATAATCCTGTGTAGGAGGCTCATAGAATCACTCATGTGTGAGGCTGATTAATCCCCTGAGGATCCTCCCTTCCCCTTTTAACTAGTTTTAATAGCATTTAATCACTCTTGCATCTTCCTAATTTTTAAATTTTAATATATACTATTTTGTATAGTTAACCTTTTTCTGTATACCTCCCAGGATCCTTCTTAGAGGGAAATGGGCAGTTCAGAAATGTGAAAAACAAACAAACAAATATACTAATAAAATTAATATTTGATATTTTTATCTTTGGGAGAAAAATGGGATTCTTTTTTCTTTTTCCATTTCCTCATTGTTCCCAGAACTCCCCAGGTAATCATTTGCACATATTAAGTGCCCCAAGTTTTTTCTGTACACATTTCTGTAAAATGTGTAAAATAAATAAAATATTTATATTTAAATATAAATACTTTGTGGTACACCTCAACTTTATAATTTTCTACATTTAACTCACATGTTTAACCCAGTAGTTGCTTGAAATCATCACAGTTATTTTAAAAGTTTCAATCTGCATTCTCTTTCACCCTTCAGGGTTTTTTAACAATTAATTTCCCCTTTGGGGTAATGCTTGTGTGATTACCCTTCTGCAATCATCTGGCAAGGAGGAAAAGGAATATACCTCTGCACATTAGCTTATCCCACCTTAGCAAACAAAGCCTAAAATGTGACCTGTATATCATGTAGACATTTACATTTAATCAGTCTACTTTGCTGTTTGAAACGATTACCTTGTTAGCATATATTTCTTTGGAATTGATGTCATTTCATTCATTACCAGCTTTTTAAGAGAAATCTGCAAGCTGCATACCAGTGATAAAATACCATCTCAGTTTTTCAAAAGTGCACATAAACAATTTTTTTTCTTATTGTCTGCTTGCAAAATTATGCCCTTTACTGAAGTATCATTAAAGGATAATTAAATTATAAAAGTAGTACAATATTTCAGTGAACTACAGACATTACATACATATTCTATATTGCTGGAGGGATTGCCATCTATCAATATCTCTTTAAATCCATGCCATTTCATGGATGGAAGTGTAAAACTGTTTTCTTAGTTTTGAGGTATAGGTTTCAGAAATCCATCACAGCAGTGGTGTCCAAAATGTCTGTCTCCCTTACACAGAGTTTATTGACTTTTATACAGTTTTAACAAGCAAAGCAAAAGCAGGGGTAGCAACAGCATCTTATTGGTTCATTTTATTTGTCAATCTCTAACTCCATCTCAGACAGAGTAGAGGCTTCACATATCTAAAGGTTCCTGGCATTACCTGGTTCTAATAAACAGATGAGGTCACAGATGTTGAGGTAATAGGTTACTAAGATATGGCAGTTTGCTGTGCATGTCTGTACATAACCTGCATAACTCTACATCTCCCTCTTTTTTTATTTTGTTAGACAAGGCATCGTAAGAGGGGCTAGTAAAAGAATCATAATCAAAAGAAGAACATCCTTACAGTTGTTTATACAGGGCATATACTTGACTCTGACGCAATGCAGAAGAGGGTTTAGGGCAAAAAGCTGTGATACACATATTTTGCAAAAGGAGGGAAGACACTGAATAAAATAGCACAAATGATGACTAAATAATGTAGGACATTTCGCAATAAATCTGTGGGCAACCAAGCCCAAAAGCTTTCCCACCAAGATCTTAAAATATCAATTTTCAAATCAGAGGCCAAATTGTGTAAAATATTGAATTAGTACTGGATAGTTCATAATTCATCTAAAAGATTAAAACAACACATTAATTACTAAAATAGCTAAAAAGGTAACATTAATTATTTTTTCCAAATTACATACAACAACATTAATATTAAAACGAGCACAAGCTACAAGCGCTGGCACACCCACTATAGATATAGCTGGAAGAGTCACAAGTGCTGTCTAGCATGACTCCACGTCGAAGACGGCTGAAATGAAGTTGCTGTTTGGAAAGCAAAACAGGAATTAACCGACTAAAGGAACATTGGGCTTCACTAACATTAGCAGGAATGTAAATTAAAAGTTTCTTGACCATATGTAAAAACCATCTTTGCAGGAGCCAACCATAAGCATAGTAAAAGGAAATCTCCTAAAAGCTGTACAATTTAAAGCAGGTGAACTGATATGAAGACAGGGAAGTGTTTTACTTGAAGATGTACAATTAACTTCTTTTACACACATTGTTTTCTCAAAAACGGCTACTATCAGGGTATACAAAGCAATTGCATCAGGGGGCAGATCATAGGCAATCAACCTGCAACCAGATATAGTCTTATAGTTAAAGTTTTCATTCAATAGCAATTTACTCAAATCAGTGAAGTGTTGAATTACTGCAGGCAGGATTCAAACAGGAACCAAGCATGTACAAAGCAAATTTTCCATGTCATATAATTCAGATAAGCAAGAGACATCAGTGTGTATAATATTAGCTAGCTGCACCCATAGGTTTTGATTCAGTCTCTGTTCAAATGAGTTTTTGGGTGAGATGACAGCAGCTATCGCTAAAGGGAAACAATTAACAATTAAACATAAACAAATGATGACTAAGGAATTGGCAGTTAAAACCGTAAAGATGGCAGCGCATAAGTTCTTGGGGGATTGTTCCATGTGTCATTGTTGCAACACTGCCTGCACTTTGGTGGTCAGGGTTAGGGTTACTGGACAGCTGGTCCGACAAGATCGTATTGGACACTATGCTATCTGTAAAGTCACCTTGGTCATCTCTGGAACTGGATTTGAGGACTGGTATCATGATATCCTTAGCTGGATGAACATTATGTGCTAGAATCCACAAAAACCAGTAGAAGCAAGCACAGCATATCCTTGTCCCCTAAAGAAGGAGGCAAACAATTTTTTTTAACCTGTTATGTTACTTATGCCAAATTAGCCAAATTGGGGTACACCAAATTCCACAAATTAAACAAATTAAACAAATTGATTGATTGGGTACCCGAGAGCCCAAGAGCCCTCCTTTTTTATTGTTTGTGAAGACAGTCCTTAAAGGACCAATTACCACGTTCCACAATGGCTTGACCTATGGAACTGTAAGAAAGCCCATGAATTAGAACAATTTTCCAATTTGTACAAAATTGCAAAAAGGCCAATGAAAAATAGGCCATTATCAGTTTTTAAAGAAAAGAGTTTACCCAAAGCAGCAATGGTGGAAAAAAGAGAAATAACATGAGTAACTGTTTTCTCCTCCTTAAGATGTGGCCCACAGCACTCCTGAATAGTTAAAATTAATATACTTCCAGGGAGTCAGAGAGGGAACATAGGTGACATCCATTTGCCATAGTTGATTAGAGACCAAACCATGGGGATTAACTTTTGTGTCCCCAGAGGGGGATGCCCCAGAACATTGGGGGCAAGATGAAACAATCTGCTTGGCCTGGTTGAGTGGAATATGGCAAGCTTGTGCCAGCCCTCTGACATTCTGATGAAAAAAAAGAGTGACTGAAGAATAGATCTGAAAAGAAAATAGGTAAAACATAGACAACAACATCTGCTTGAATGGAACCTTCAGAGAGAGGTCCGGAAAGAAAAAAAAGAAGAAAATATAAATGCTTTCAGTCTTATAATAGTTGCTCAAAGAAAAAAAACAAAGCCATGAAATTAAGTCAATCCTGGGTGTGATGTAAGCACCTGGAAAATCAAAAATAAGTTGACACGTCTAATGAGAGTCAGAAATTTAGTTTAAAAGCTGTTGAAAAAAGATGTGAAAAGCTAAAATAGCAATGAAAAATTCTAAGTGTTGCAGGAACAACTGTATTGCAGGGTAGGAAACTTTCATGAGAGTCCTTGTAAGCAATCGCTCCTCCCATGGGAGGAGCTCCATGGGAGCGGTGAGTTTACTGGACCCGTGTCCCTCCTGGCTGGTCTCGACTAGCAGGGAGGTGACACGTGGCTGCCTCCAGAGGATTGTTAACACCTCTCTTTGGGAGGGATCCTTCCCGCACCCTCTAAAGGATGCGGTGGTGAGATCCCTCCTTAAGAAACCTTCCCTGGCTCCAGCCATCTTAAACAACTATCACCCAGTCTCCAACCTCCCGTTTGTAGGGAAGGTTGTTGAGAAGGTGGTGGCCTTTCAACTCCGATGGACCTTGGATGAAGCAGAATATCTGGATCCCTTTCAGTCGGGTTTCAGGCCTGGTTACGGCACCGAAACTGCTTTGGTCGCACTGATCGATGATCTCTGGTGGGCCAGGGATAGAGGACATTCCTCTGTCCTAGTGCTTCTTGACCTCTCAGCGGCCTTTGATACCATCGACCATGGTATCCTTCTGCAACGATTACGGGAGGTGGGAGTGGGAGGCCCCATCTTAAGGTGATTCTCCTCCTACCTCTCGGACAGGTCGCAGTCGGTGTTGGTTGGAGGACAGAGATCGACTCCTAGGCCCCTCAAATATGGGGTGCCACAGGGTTCGATCCTGTCCCTCCTCCTATTTAATATCTACATGAAGCCACTGGGTGAGATCATATGCCGGCACGGGATCAAATATCATCAATATGCGGACGATACTCAATTGTATCTGTCCGCCCCGTGCCAACTCAGCAAAGCAGTGGAAGTCATGTGCCAGTGCCTGGAGGCTGTCAGGGTCTGGATGGGAGCGAACAAGCTTGCACTCAATCCAGACAAGACCAAGTGGCTATTGATGCTGCCTCCCAAGGATATTCAGACATTCCACCTCTTAGTCTGGGGGGTGAAATTATACACCCCTCAGAGAGGGCCCGCAATTTGGGTGTCCTCCTGGATCCGCAGCTGATGTTAGAACACCATCTGTCAGCTGTGACCAGCGGGGCTTTTGCCCAGGTTCGCCTGGTGCACCAGTTGTGGCCCTACCTGGACTGGGAGGCACTTCGAATGGTCACTCATGCCCTCATCACCTCAAGACTGGATTACTGTAACGCGCTCTACATGGGGCTGCCCCTGAAGAGTGTTTGAAGACTGCAGTTGGTCCAGAATGCAGCCGTGCGAGCGATATTGGGTGTACCTAGATACACCCATGTTACACCCATCCTCTGCGAGCTACACTGGCTCCCCATTGGTCTCCGGATGCGCTTCAAGGTGCTAACTGTTACTTTTTTTTTTAACAGAACTTTTTTATTTTTCTTTAAAAAAAACACAAATATGTCATCATTTGTCAATCATTAAGACATTGAAGTACAATTTTTTTTTGATGTGTGTACCCCTCCCTCCCTCCACCCCCCCACCCCCCCTCCTCCTTCCCCCCCCCCCCGACTTCCCAGAACCCGTACACGGTATGGATTTTTAACTAACACAGTCTAAAATCTATTGAGAAAAAAGAAATAAAGAAATTAATGACATTCTAGATTGACCTTAGCTTCTTCTTACTGAACTGACTTTTAACAGTTTAAATCATTTCTGATCTTAAGCATAGGCTAACTGGAATTTCTTAGTCCCGTATTTATTTTGTATATAGTCAATCCATTTTTTCCAGTCTCGTTTATATCTCTCATTTGAATGATCTTTGAGATATGCCGATATTTTAGCCATTTCAGCTAAGTTTGTTACTTTCAATGTCCATTCTTGAATTGTAGGCAAGTCTTCCTTCTTCCAATATTGCGCCACCAACAGTCTTGCTGCAGTTATCAGGTGCAGAATCAAATTGGTCTCTACCACTGTAAAGTCAGTACATATACCTAGTAAAAATAACTGAGGACTAAACTTTATCCTTCTTTTAAAAACATTTTGCATGACCCACCATATTTTTATCCAAAATGCCTTAACCTTTTGGCAGGTCCACCATATATGATAATATGTAGCATCGAGAGAACCACACCTCCAACATTTAGGCTGTACATTCGGATACATAGAAGCCAACTTTTTAGGATCTAAATGCCATCTATAGAACATCTTGTAAAAATTTTCTCTCAGATTTTGAGCTTGTGTAAATTTCACATTTCTTACCCAGATTCTTTCCCATGTATCCAACATTATTGGTTCCTCAATATTTTGAGCCCATTTTATCATACAATCTTTAACTAATTCTGTTTCCGAATCCATCTGTATTAATACATTATATATCCTCTTTATATGCATTAAGCTTTGATCTCTTATTTGTTTAAGCAGATTATCCTCAACTTGAATAAAACCAATTTTTTGATCTATTTTCCACCTAGCCTGTAATTGCCCATACTGGAACCATGTTTGAACTACCTTCTCCTCTTTTAATACCTCTAAAGATTTTAATTGTAATACCCCCCTTTCCGAGGTAAGAAGCTGTCTGTAGGTAATTCTGTCCTGTTTTTGTGCTGTATTCATATTTTCAATTGCGTGTCTAGGAATTGCCCACATGGGTATCTTGTCATTTAATTTATATTGGTATTTCTTCCAGACCCGCAATAAAGCATTTCTTAAAATATGACTTTTAAAGTTCTTATCCAATTTTTTGTTGAATAACAGGTAAGCATGCCAACCAAATACCAGATCATGTCCCTCAATGTTCAATATTCTATCATTGGTTAAGTGAATCCAATCACTAATTACAGATAATACCACTGCATCATAATATAGTTTTAAATTAGGTAGTTTCAATCCTCCTCTCTCACGTACATCTTGCATTATTTTCATCTTTACCCTCGGCTTCTTTCCTGCCCACACAAATTTGTTGATACCCTTCTGCCATTCTAAAAGGTTCGCATCTTTTTTAAGTATAGGTAACATTTGGAAGAGAAATAAAAATTTTGGTAAAATGTTCATTTTCACTGCCGCTATCCTACCCAGCAAAGATAAGTGCAATTTCTCCCATTTTTTCATCTCTGTCTGTATGCTATGACAAAGTGGTTCATAATTATGCTTATATAATTTCCCATTTGAAGTTAAAATGTTAACTCCAAGATATTTGACTTTTTTAACTACCTCACATCCTAGCATCACTCCTAATTCTTCCTTTTGTTTAATATTCATATTTATAGCTAATATTTTGGTTTTTCCTAAGTTTATTTTAAAGCCCGACACTTGACCATATTGATTAATCATATTCATTAAAACCATACTAGATTCCTGCGGTTGTTCCAATATTATGACCAAATCATCCGCAAAAGCGCGGACTCTATATTCTTGCTGCCTAATCTTGATCCCTTTTAAACCATCCAAGCCCCGTATTTTATTCAACAATACTTCCAAAGTTATAATAAACAATAATGGGGACAAAGGACAGCCCTGTCTTGTACCTTTTCCAATTTGAAAAGAGTCTGTTAGACTTCCATTGACTATGATTTGTGCTGTTTGCTGTTGGTATATTGCTTTAATTGACTGTAAAAAATTATCTCCTATCTGCATTTTTTGCAGTATCTTCAACAGAAATTGCCAGTTAACTCGATCAAAGGCCTTCTCAGCATCCAAAAATATAAACGCAGCAGGGATCTGGTTGTTCTTTCCCAAATATTCTAATGCATTAATAATTAATCTAACATTACTTTTCATCTGCCTCCCTTGTATAAAACCTGTTTGGTCCGTATGTATCAATTGTTGAGTGACCAACATTAACCTATTTGCTAATATTTTAGTAAAAATTTTATAATCTACATTCAGTAATGAAATAGGTCTATAATTTTTGGGTTGAGTAGTATCTTGATCTTCTTTGGGTATCAAAGATATAAACGCTGTCTTCCAAGATGGAGGGACTTTACCTTCCGTTTGAATCATATTAAATAATTCTCTAAGAGGTTCTACCATTTCTAACTGTAAGTTTTTATAGTAAACCGCTGTCAAGCCATCTGTACCTGGTGCTTTCCCTGACTTTAATTGCTTAATTACCTGCAGGATTTCCCCCGAGGTTATTGGTTGATTCAATTTTTGCCTGTGTTCTTCTCTAACTGAAGGTATTTTCTCTTTGTCTAAATATTTGTCTATGTCTAAACCATTAATTTTATCCCCTTTATACAGTTCTGTAAAAAATTCCCAGAAAGCCTTTTGAATCTCTTCCTGTTGAAATACCTCCTTCCCTCTGTAAATCAGTTTAGATATATTTTGAGTTTTCCTTTTTTTCCTAATCTGATAAGCTAACCATCTGCCAGGTTTGTTTGCATTACAAAAAGTATTGTGTTTTGCATATAATAGATTAGTAGCCACCTGGTCAGAGATCAACATGTCAAATTGAGATTTTAATATGTTAATAGCTTCCTTAACCTTTGTATCGTCTGGGTTCATTGTTAACTCCAGCTCTTTTCTCTTAATTTCCTCTTCCAGTTCTGTTCGTTTTAACCCTTGCTTATTTCTATGTGTTTTATTTATATTCATCAAAACTCCTCTCATATACGCTTTGCTTGCGTCCCATACAAATTCCATAGATGTACCCTTATTCATATTCAAAACAAAATATTCAGATAGTAATTTTTTACAATCATTAATATACTTTTCATATCTAAATAAGTTTTCGTTCAATCCCCAAGACCTTCTTGCCTGCACTACCCTTCCCAACTCCATCCAAACTGGGTTATGGTCCGAAAGGATCCTAGCTGCAATCTTTGTTTTCTTGACCCTAGAAAGCAAATCATTAGTGGTTAGAATAAAATCAATCCTTGAGAGGGATTGATGCCTGTCCGAGAAGAAAGTGAAGTCACATTCCTCTGCATTTCTTTCTCGCCAAATATCTCTCAATTCAAAATCATCCATAATGTCAAAGAAAGATTTGGGTAACTTTGCTCGCATCTTGGTATTTAGGCGGGAAATCTTCTTATCTCTCTTAGTGTCTATCACTCCATTCCAGTCACCCAATAGTATACAGGAACTATAGTCCCACTGTACTAATTTAGCATGAAGATTTCTATAGAATCTATCTTGCTGTTGATTGGGAGCATAAATTCCCAAAAGTAATGTCTTTTTCCCTTCTAAGATTAAGTCTAAAGCAATATATATTCCGAAGGGATCTGCTTCTATTAATTCAGCTTTCATATCTTTTCTTAAGTATACAACTATACTATTCTTCTTTTCCATAGCAGAAGCTGCAAAATGTTGACCAAGTTTTGAGTTGATCAAATATTTTTGATCAGTTGACTTGATATGAGTTTCTTGCAAACAAATTACATCGTTCTTAAACTGTTTGAGATAATGAAATATTTTCTTCCTCTTCTGTGGAGAGTTCAGTCCGTTGACATTCCATGTTAAAATCTTAGTTGTCATCTTTGGTTGGTTGAAGCATTTTTAGAGCTTCCTGCACGGCCTGTTTAACCTTAGGTCTAGCTCCTCCCATTGCTTCCAGATTTGTTGTTGTAGATCCTTGATCGATGGCCGATGATTGTTGATGCTGTTGCTTTTTAGCTTGTTTCTCCACACGTCTAGTAGTCATGCGGCTAGGTCTTGGTTCCATAGCACCTTGCACTTCTAGAGAAGAAAGATGCTCCATCTTGTCTGGTGGTTGTGTAGTTTGCTGTCTATCCTGTCCTTCTTGTGGTCTTTCTCTAGCTCCAGATGGTGCAGGGTGTCCGGCCTTCAATATATTATAATAAAAATCTCGGGCTTTCCATACAGAGTTGAGGCGGTACCTTTGCTTATCAAATGTAAATATGATGCCAAATGGTGCATCCCATCTATACTGTATCTGACGATTTCTGAGTTCTTCGACCAAAAAAGCGTAGTCTCTCCTGGCTCTTAACATTTGAGGTGGTATCTCTTTCAAAACAACCAGGTCTTGACCGCCAATTTGAAGCTTAGTGTTATAAGATGCTTGCAGTACCATATTTCTAAACTCTCTTGTAGTAAAATATATAACGATGTCTCGAGGAAGCTGCTTCTGCTTTGCCAGCCAGGAGTTAACGCGGTAAGCTTTGTCAATTTGCCAGTCTTGATTGGTCCCTGGTCTTCCCATCAGGCGGTCAAAAGCTTCCGATAGGATCTGTTTCAGGTTCTCCTGTTTCTCCTCACGCAGCCCCCTTACTCTTAATGCGAACTCCATTTGTCGGTACTGTATCATAATAATTTCTTTTTCAGCATTTTCCACTTTTTGTTCCACCACCTCTGTTTTCAATGTCAAGTTAGCATTGGCATCATTAAGAACCTCTAGAGTATCTTCCACTCCAGAAATATGTTCTGTTAATACAGTTACAAGACTCAGCATGTCATCTCTAATTTTATCAACCTTAGCATCAAATTTCTCATACAGCTCCTGTTTAAGTCCTTTTATTTCACTTTTAATTTCTTCTTTCATTTCTTTTATTTCCTCTTTTCTCTCCTGCTTTACCACCTCTCTATTATCTCTAAACTTATCTTCCATTTTAATTGTCTGTGCATTAAGAGCCTCACTTAGATTACTCAGGAAAAATTTGTTCGTTAACACATCCCCAGCAGGGGGTGTAGAAAGCGGAGGCTGCAGCTTTGTGCCAGGCACTGAGGATGTGCCCCTGGAAGTAGAGGGTGACGACTTCAAGTTAATATTTGGTTTTGAGGCCATTTCAAAATTTATCTGCCTGCAGTTAATAAAACTCTTTTGCCTGAATATGCAGCTTTAAGTAAAGAGGCTTTTATTTTGAAGTTTAAGGCTTGGCAAAACTTTCAGTGAGTAAACATTGTAACAAGACCATTCAGCAGATTCATCACCATTTAACTTCCAAATAAGCAAGGTTAATGAAGGAATAAAATTCTTCTATTGTGAAACCAAAACAAATGATAAGCAATCTCTTTTGTTTTGAATTCTTGTGAGGATTAGCAAAAAGTGTTCGTTATTACCGGAGAAACCAGCCTGCTCGGCGCCATTTTAGAAGCCTCTGAGTAAATAATTTTTCGGAGGAGAAAAAGAAAAGAAGCTAAAATGTTGATAAGCAATTATTGTCCACAGTAAACGGATCCAGCTCGTGATAAGAATAAATCAAACAAAACTTTGAGCAGAGTGGGAGAGACCTACTTTGTCCTGCACAAGGCAGTTTGAAGTTCCCAGCACGGACAGCCGTTCTGCCTTGGGCTAGCCCCCCTTTCCTTGCAAGCACAAAAGCTGCAAAAATCGAAGAGCATTTGCCAGCAAAACAGTTTCTTCTTTCCTTCTTGCCTGAAGGATAAGAAAACCTGATAAGACGTCAGATGGAAGATCCTCTAAACAGGTACGTAGCCAGGAATTCGGAGGCAGCTGATTTTTTGCTGCCTCCACCAGCAAGCTCCTCCCAGGAAGTCCTGCTAACTGTTACTTTTAAAGCCCTACATGGTTTAGGACCTGGCTACCTGAGAGACCACCTCCTGCCACTTACCTTCCAATGACCAACAAGATCGCACAGGTTGGGCCTCCTCCAGGTGCCGTCAACCGGACAATGCCGGCTGGTGGCCCCCCGGGAAGGGCCTTCTCTGTAACTGCACCGGCCCTGTGGAACAATCTACCCGTAAAGATTCGGACCCTTACCACTCTCCCAGCCTTCCGTAAAGCCACCAAGACCTGGCTGTTCCGGCAGGCCTGGGGCTGTTGATTAATATCCAGCCTCACTCAGACAGAATGGATGGTGCTTAATTTTAATAATTACATCTTTTTATCTTAAATTTTTAAATGCTCCTTTTATCTTGCCTGTAAGCCGCCCAGAGTCCCAAGGGAGTGGGCTGCATACAAATTTTATTAAATTGAAATTGAAATTGAAATTCACCCTCCACCTGAAAAAACAGTAAAAGGTTGCAAAAGCGAACAAAACGAAAGCAATAGACAAATAGGAAAAGAAAAAGTCATTAAACACACAAGCCAAAGATTTTTAGGCAAATGATATGAAATACAGCCCACATAGTCAGTTAAATAACACTATATAGGTAAATTATTCTGAAAATAAAATTGAAAATCACATTTTGGAATAGGAAAAATAATATTAATGAAATCAGTCCAATTTCTTCAACAAACTTGGGTACATCCCAAGGTTAAAACATTTTGGGATGGGGTATTTTTGTCTTCTAATACAGTTAACATTACTGTAGGCAGTTTAATAGTAAAAAAAAAACATCAAGAGTTAGCAGACAATTTATACGATTCACAAACGGAATCCTCAAAATCTCATTAATCTTTTCAACTGTGGCAAGGGCTGTGGAAAAAAATTACAGTGAGATCGCTGGACTGTTTTCCTTTGGACAATAAATGAAATAAAGAACTAAGTAAATGTGCCAGCAAAGGAAAATACGGACAAACCCAAGTAAGAGTCCCCAGCAACTGCCATAAATTAATAGCAAAATACCTTCATGTACATTTAAACAAAGAAAAAACCGGAGCAAGAAAAAATTAGACATTTAAATCATTTTGTATTTCTGAAAGCCAATTAGGTCTTTGGGACTCCAATTAAAATATCATCCATATAATGATTTAACAAAGCCTATGCATAACACTTATGAAAAGGATTCAATTCTGCAACATATATCTGATATAAAAAGGACTGAATGTATAGATCAACCAATGAAATAACTTTGGACATTTTGCTTTTAGCTTTGACCCTTGACGAAAAGGGCTGTGGGAGGCTGCAGACATGACCCTCCCTGGATTTTGACATTCCAAATTAGTTTGACAAGAGGCTGTTCCTATATCTTGACATGCTTTAATCATATCTGCCAAATCAGGATCATTCCTGATCCAAGACCAATAATTGCCTTCTGGCTTTTGGAAGTAGCATTCTCCTTTTTTAATTTCATCAACAACTTCATATGAGCCTCAGAATTGTCTATTTGTTGTTTTAAAGTATCCTGCAATCTGTTAATAAAATCAGGATACGGATATGTAGCCTTCTGCCTGATATTAAAGAAGGCTTGCTGAGACTTGCCAGAAACAGTTATAGACTCTTTGTGATCAGGGGGCCCAGGGCGAGAGAGAAAATGACAGGCACAGAGAAGATGGACTTATCCTGATCAGAGGAAAACAAAAACAATTATTTAAGCCAATCACTTCATGATCTTGTGGAATCAATTTAGGCGAACAGACAGAAAACACCTCTTTTTTTTCTACCTGTTTTGCTAATTGTTCCTCTGACCGTGGAAAAGCAGAAAAATTAACTTCTCCGTGAGGAGCTGAAAGTCCAATTAAAGATGATTTTGGGGGAAGAATTTTTACTTGATCATAATCAGGTGGAGGCTCTATGGTCAATTGATGTCCTGCCAAAACTTTAGAGCCAAATTTTTCTACTGCTTGACGGCACTGAGACCATGGATGTAAGATCTTTACTGAAACCCGGGGTTCAAAATGTAAAATTTTCTCTATCTCTTTAGCCAGCTTCCTTATGCATGCCTCAGGTGCTGTAACACCTGACTCCTGTATCAAGAATCTAAATTCTTGTACATGTTGCCGCTGGTGAGATAGATTGCAACCCATACTTACCTCTGAGAGGTCCCATAGGACGAGAATGCACTTTAGGGTCTGTTCCAGATGGAAGGTAAGTATGTTGGCTGTTGCTCCCCCGAAGGGTTTTCTTTTGTCCCGGGTTTCGGCACCAAATGTAGGTTTCAGAAATCCATCACAGCAGTGATGTCCAAAATGTCTGTCTCCCTTACGCAGAGTTTATTGACTTTTATACAGTTTTAACAAGCAAAGCAAAAGCAGGGGTAGCAACAGTATCTTATTGGTTCATTTTACTTGTCAATCTCTAAGTCCCTCCCAGCCAGAGTAGAGGCTTCACATATCTAAAGGTTCCTGGTTCTAATAAACAGTTGAGGTCATAGATGTTGAGGTAATAGGTAACTGAGATATGGCAGTTTGCTGCACATGTCTGTACATAATCTGTATAACTCTACATTGTGTGTATCTTTGAAATTATCTTTGGGGAAGTTTCCATCATAGGATCCTTATCCATCTCTCTTATCTCTTTAAAACCAAGCTTGCTAACAATTCCCCAGCCTGCAAGATGGGCTCCATCCTACCTTCCAATTTCCAACAAGATTGAGGAAACCTCTGCTTATGAACAGACAGCACATCTTTATTGTATTACATGCATCCAGAACCAAATTGAACAGCATATGCAATTGGCAATTTGCATTAAATATCAGCCCTACACTCCAGAGAATATATTGCAAAAATATATGTATACAAGAATTACTTGGTACAAAAATCGCTATTGAATTCAATGGGAATGAATTCCTTTGCCATAAGCTCTCCCCCAAGCTCTAATGCAGTATTGTTTCCCCCTCTGCCTGCCCCCCCTCTCTCTCCCTCTCCCTCTCTCTCTCTCTCCCTCCCCCTCTCTCCTTCTGTCACCCAGCAGTCACAAAGCATGTTTTATAAAACAATACTTTCTAGGAACCTAAACAAATTCACAATTCAAACACCATCAGATGCTTTCCAAAAGTCTCATGTATGGGAGTGTCCACAGGGTGTGCTAAAAAAATCTAAAGGATGACCAGCTCTGTTAGCTTTTTATGTTGCTTTGTTATCTCCCCCTTATTATTGACCACATTCTCTAGACTCTTCCTTGGTCATGGAGCCATTTCCACAGTCCAACTTTTCTTTCTAGATAGCATTCATTTAGATTGTTTTTTAAAAAAAACCTTAATCTGTTGTACTTTCGTTCTCACCATGCATATAAGCATATCATGTAACTATCACCAGCTACTGAATGTTTAGTGACATACTGTATGTACATAACAAGAATTCCTATGACCCAAATTCCTACTTTCCCTATATCACCCTCATAATTTATGGTTTCATATCTCTTCATGTACTCTTCATATTGATTCTACAAGAGTCATTCAGATCTCTTATATCCTACTCCATTCCCTTATTTCACAAACTTAACCGGTATGTGTTTTTATTTATTTCATTTCATTTGTTCATTCATGTTTTTTAATACTTAGATTCCAGATTGCAATCTTCTCTATGTCCTGCCTTCATTGCGGTTTTGGTGAATTGAAGCTTTCAGTGATGTATTTAAATAAGACAGAGAAGTTGTATTCTAACTTTCCAGCTTTAGTTGCATTTCTGCCAAGTGCAACATTTGCTTCTAATAGTAAGAACATTGGCCAGTTTTGATACATTTTCAAGAGTATTCTATAGTCCAAACGTCAATTTCAACCCAACATGCAATTCTTTGTGAGCTATAGTTTAATCCCTAATCTAAAGACTGTTTTACAAGCCAACATATTTGCTGCATCCAACCAAACAGAAAGTAATTACAGTATATTAATAAATTTAGAACATCAGTAATAGCACAATATCAATCACAATATCAATATACCAAAGACTCCACAGTTCAACCCCAAGCTACATACATTTTTTTCCATTTGTACCACATGTGGACATTAAACACTCCAGAAAGCATGCAAGTGGGAGAAAGTTGCATATAAACAAACGTCCAATGATGAAAAACTGATTGCCTATGATTGCCCACCAATATCAGAATGAAAATCTCACCTTCACCAGAACTGACATAGAAAGCAATATACCATACTCACTAGAACTGGTGGTAGATGGTATCACCTAGTTGGGTAATGAAACCTCTGTAAGTAAAGTTGAGAGACACCAAATTGAGAGACATCAAGGATCCACACATAAAATATATCTAATAATTCATAATACCATAAATATAATAATAGACCGGATTTTAAACAATCTATGAATATTTAGTGGATATATAATGGTCTTTTATTTATTTGCACATAGGCTATTAGGGATCTCAGAGAATAGCTGATCAGTTGATCAAAGTTGATAAGAGAAGGGTTTGTGACTATAGACACCTGTAAAACTACTCAACATACTTATGTTAAGAATAAATCTTCCTTAATTTGAAGGATTTGATCCCTAATAGACTGATATATTTATAAATCATAGTATTTTTTTTTATTTTCAACTAGCTGATAACCCGGCATTGCCTGCATATTTATTTATAGGGGGAAAATGTCCGGACCAAATGTAATTTCTAATGTTGGATTTTCCTCCTTACAAGAGGGAGCCCCCTTATGGAGAACTGTGAAGCTGTTACCATGACAACTCCACTATGCTGTACAGTAGAAGCCATTTTACGACAATACAGTAGAAGTCATTTTAAGGCACAACAGGCTGTATCTTAATAGAACACACACACAGAGGGGTCTTACTGCAAAGTATTTTTTTACAGAGAGTAAGTCATCTGTGTACTAAGTTGGTTAGAATTGTTCAAGGCATTCCAGAGTTATGCTAGAACATCAGAGATGGGTTTCAACCAGTTCAGCCTGGATGGGACGAACCGGTAGTGGTGGCGGTGGGAGGCTCCGCACACCCGCCCAGATGTTTCTACATATGCGCAGAAGCATCACACATGAGCGAACTGGTAGTAAAAAAAATTGAAACCCACCACTGTGGAACACACACACAGGTATAACATCCTTGAAGTGAACATTTTTATTTGTTTTGTGCACTACATTTTTTATAACTATATTTTGCTGGTTATCTTTCAGGTTTTCCAGGGAAACTTTGACAATGATACCCACAGAAAGAACGTTATTGATCCTCCAATCTATGCACGGTACATAAGGATCCTCCCCTGGTCATGGTATGGCAGAATCACTTTACGGTCAGAGCTTTTGGGCTGCACAGAAGAGGACTGATGCATAGACCTCCACTTAATAGCACAACTCTTGATATTTCTAAATATATATACATATATATATATATATATATATAAAGAAAACTCCATAGAAGAAACTGCAAAACCTGTAGGAAGTTGAATGGGCTTTTCATGAATAAGTGCTCACTTTCTGGTAGGCTGTTCTCTTTTGTAAGGAAGTCTAAGCCTGCTCTTAAAATAGTCCAATTCTGATGCATATTCTTACCTCTTTTTAATTTTTCTTTTGTTCCCTTTTAAATCTGCTCCAATTATTTCTCTGTTTTACTGTGAAAGTTCATGTTCTCTTCTGAGTTGTTCTCATTGGCTAAAATGTGATAAGAGCTAAAACAAAAAATATAAATAATTTTTGCAAGGGAAATGAACATGGTTTTACAGAGTTCATTAGTAATCTGAGAACAAGCTGATGGATGTCACTATTTCAAAACCCATGCAGTCATCTTACTTACAAGTGATACTGTGGCTTTAGCAATAAGTTTTTTCTCGGGAATGACTTCATTTGATTCTTTCCCTTGTGCCTATCATGTACTGTCATGACAAATGATACTATTTTTGAAAACAAAAATATGTGGTCTGCGGTCCTTCCATGTCACATGCTACATTTTGTAATTTCTTTTAAAAGAGCTGAGTCCACGCACTTTAGATTTCGTTTCCAGTTGTTTCGCTTTTTACTGAGCACAATGGGAACATTTCATTTAATCCCATTAATTGCTGCTGGTTTTTTTTTTTTTAGTGAGCAAAGCTGAATTTTATAGGACAAAATCTGTCATTGTTACATCATGAAGTCTATGACTTTGTAAATGAATTCAGCTTACAGGTTTCCCCCCACCCAACAATGCTGGGCTGACATGAATATGGACCAAATCTGAAGATGATTCTCAGTAAAAGAAAGTTGCATAAATAGCTTAATATGGCATCCATGTGCTTCTGTCTTTTCTTCCTTCAGAGTTGGCTTGTTAATCTATGAAGGAGCTGTCCCCAACCCTTTGGGTAAATGGGAAAGGGAGCCAGTGTGATAAAAAAAATCTAGCATTCATTCCAAAATGAACCAATGTATCTTAGTTCAGAAGTGCAACCTTGCTACAGCATTGTACATAAGCTACACTACAGAGGGACACATACAAGTGATGGGCTGGGTGCTGTTATGATCTTTCAGTTATTGCAAAATTCAGCTGTACAAAGTTATTTTGGGCACACAAGTTTGATAATCAGGCCAGGAAGAGGCAAAAGTAGAAGGAAAAGGAAGAGAAAGCAGAACAGTTTTACTGAATGCAAACATCAGACTTAATTTCAAACTCAGCATGTCTGTGGTTCTTAAGACTGTAAAGACACTGGTGGACTCAGGTATATATACATCTAATAACATCACAAAGTTAAAATTGTAACTTCAATTATTTTTAAAACAAGGAATATTTCTTTCCCTACTAAAAGATGCTATGTGTGTAGAAATTAGGCCTCTAAAAGACAGCTAACCAACCCAAGATCCCTGCTACTAGAATTCAGCTTTCACTTACACTGTAACCAAGGACAACCATTCTGACAGAACTTTCTAACAATATGGAAGAAATAAAGTTATTGGGAGAGGGTTAAGGTTTTCAAAGTGATGGTCTAGATCACAGTAAAGGTTCTTATTGTTACTGTAGCTCTTATATCTCTGGGACTTCTAACATATCAGAGATACTTATGTGACAAGAATTACTCCCAATTCCAGGTCATTCATCTTGATTAAGGAATATTGCTTTCTGTGCCTTGGATATCCTATCTGAAAATATACAGCTAGGATTCGATGCACACCAATCAATGCTAGAGTGCCATGTATCCCTAGTTTGTGATCATCCAAACAAGATATGAAATGCTGTTGCCATGGGAAGGAGGGTACCAAGATACTGCAAAAGGATGGCTGGAATAGCTTCTTGTTTCCACTTATGTCCATCTACAAAGGCAATTATATATATATAGAAAGACAGTGAGAATTTGACAGATGACTTAATCAGTGGAATTTCTCTTGCAAATGAAACTCCAGTTTGTTCAGGGGTTTCTACTAGACAGTGATCCCGGCCACTATTGCAAAGCACTTTCATTTAAACAAGGTATTTGCTGAATGTACTTTTCTTACTTGAAACTCTACATCAATCACCATCTCCATTCTTATTTTAATAAAAGATATGTGGGATGGGATGGGTTTTTTTTTAGCCTCATTAAAATAGTTCACACTAAACATTTTTATTTAATTACATTATTTCTTTGTTTCCAAATTATGGCAATATACAGTAAGTATGTGTTCTACAACCTTGAAGTATATATATATATATGAGCTACCCTATAATTATAGAGTATAATTAGAAAAAAGAAGATTATAGCCAGCACTAGCTTCCTGCAGTGGAATTAATGGTGCTACAGATTATCCTTTTTGAAAACAAAATCCCTTTCTCCATGCAACCTGAAGCTTAGGGAATTGTCTAGAGCACATTTGGGAATAAATGGGAGCATGGGAGAACACCAACAAAGGCAGGAGATGATATAGCACAAGTAGATGTAATATGTGTTAGGTAAGAGCAAGTGAATTCAGAGAAGCGTTGTGAGAGTTGTGTTGGAAAACACACAAACCAGCATACAGAGACACTGCAGTTTAAAGGCTTTTACTTTGGTGGAAATACAGGTATCAGAGTCCATCAAACAGTCCAAGTCATACATGAATAAGACAGTCAGTCATCAATGTCTTTCAGTTAAGGGATAATCCAAATAACATAGTCCATAATCATACAAACAGTACTCAAAGTTTTCTAGCAGTTGCAAAACTTACAATAGCTCACGGCACTTTCTAACAGCCAGCTTCCAAAAAACACTCAGTTCAGATCAGCCCAGCATCTAACAAACAAACAGAATTAACAGTCATTCTGGCTCCCTCTTATGGCCAATTGAGGAAACAGCAACCAATCACATTTTACAGTATGATTTAAAGAAACAGGTGTAGCATTGTTATATGATTTATATATTGCCAACCCAACTGTTACATTATATTCCTAACAATACGTTTCCCAAGTTCTTCACAGATTCTCCTATAGATTTGCTTCATGTGGTTTGGACTACATAAGTTTTTAATTTTCAGAGGATTTTTCTTAAAAATGTCATTCAAAAAAAAAGTGTACTCAAAAAAGTGTACCCAAAAAAGAAGACTGCTGTCTAGACTTTAAGAAGATCAGAACTCACACATTTAATTTGTAAGGCTTAGACAAAGATACTCAGAGATGTTCAGTAGGGGAATCTAATCAAGGTAAAGCAAGTACCGGTATCTGTAACGAATGCCAAGGTTCTGTGTATGTTTATGACTTTTGTGTATCTGTGTGTATTTTAGTTGGATTTGTGCTGCATTACAATTTCACTAAACTGTTACTGTCTTATCTGTAACTGTGTTAACATTTCTTAACAATGTTGTTTATGGAATTGTCTTTGATTGTAGTGAATAATTTTAAAGAGAAAGTCAACTCTGATTGTATTAAGGTGTGAAAGTCTGTTGGAATAAAGGTAGTAACCAAGATGGCATTGAACTATATACAGCCCCTATTCTGCATTTTAGGCTCTTATGAAAATGCTATATAAGCCACAGCCAAGCAAATCTGTTCAATTCTAAATTTCTATTCTAGAAGTTGAAGCAACAGCAATAATCTGTAGCTTGTTGTTAAGTCTTTCCTTTTATAGTGGATCTATACTTTAAAGCAGAGATTAGCTAAAGAGTGCATCTTAGATGCATTTCTTCACCCTTGGAAAGCTACCAGAGAAAGTAACAATTATATTGAAATGCCAATCAGAGGGAGACATTACATTGTAGATCTCTTTAAAAAAGGGATCTCTGTCAGTGGGGGTAAATTAAACTCTATGAAAATGTTGTGAGCTTATAATCTGTGCTTGCTGAGGCAAAAAAAGATCCACCAAAAAGTGGCTCATCGAGTGGTTATGGAGGCTGCAAGAATAGGGCTATAAATTTGCTTGTGGCAGGTTGCCCATCCTAGTTAGTAACCTCATTCCTTCTTTCAGTGTTATTGGACAGAAGGTTGCACTTATAGCCATGATGTTCAAACAATGCAAAATAAATTAATTCAGGTCTTGGCACTGAGAACAAATTCAGAACCCTTGTGCAGAGGTCTACCTCTGACTTGAAATCAGACAAATAAACTCTGGATTAACATACCAAGCAGGTAACCCATGCCAACCAAATCACTGCTATTTTTTTTTTTTTTGGGTGCCAGGTACATAGCTACTGATTTGTAAGAGAAATTGCAGCAATGATACGTTTTGGCATATGTGGATTCCAGAACAACATCGTATTAATACTGAGATTGCCTCTGATAGATCAGGGTAATAGACATATGTTTTACTCTGTAGTAGAGAGTCATATGGAGGAAATTAGTCTGGGTCTACAGCATCCCTTCAATAAGGAATGTTTTCTACATTGAGTTCCAATATGACAAACTTCTGATACCCCTGTTATCACTTCATTGCACTAATGAAATAGTTTGTGCTGCTAGTCATTATAGACATAAAATATATTAGTGCTTTATTTTTTAAAATGCAAGGAAGTGAATATTTATTTGGTTCATTATTAACATGTGTTATATAATTTACACTGCATAAAATGTCATGTTCAAATGTAGTAATTTACATGCATTGTTCTTTTTGAAATGATTGTGTTATTTACCTTGCTTTGTTTATTTCTGTAAACTACTTAATTATATGATTCTGAAAGTGTCTGTTTTTAGCAAATATAGGCACAATTTGTTGAAAACTAATTCTTTCAAGACCTACTTAAATAATCCAGAATAACTGGATTACCTTGCTATAGCTGTATTTATGTCCTAGTACAGCTATAGAGAAACATGATCATCTTCAGAATTATGTTAAATAGAAAAGGGAAGCTTTCACTGATGCCAATGGGAGATTCCTTTGAAGTAAAACTGTCTGCTTCTCATGAGTAATTTTATTGCACCAAGGAAAGGAAGGAATTATTTTTGAATTCCCTTATCCCCCCATAATCCTGTTAATGCTACCTTACAGCTGCTATTTATAGAGAAAAAATGTGTATAGAACTGTTACACTCATATAATGAATATATTTAATTTGTCAGTCAATTAGACTTGCAAAGGATAAATTTCTCAGTGAATTGTGTTCTTTGGATCTTAAATAAGTTGACAACTAAATTGCACTTTTTAATTCCATGTGTCATTGTTTAAAATTTTCTACTGCTTTAGGATATATTCTGTAGTAAGAATGAATGTGTACATCTATTCATAATTGCTCAGTAAATGATATGGGTGAAACAGCCATCATTGATCAAATACCTCCAAACAAGTCAATCCCATCAAATAGAAAGCTTTTTCATTCAGAAATTTCACACACTCAATTCCAAATCATCAGAGTTTAATAACTGGGTACTTGAATAGTGTGTGATGTGCATATGTGTTTAAGTCAGCCCTAGGTCTATAAATTGCATCTTATTAAATAATAATTCCATCATGAAGTTTTACATATATTACATTCGGCTGGCTGTGATTTACAATTTGTTTCTGCTAAGCCAGTTCAGTAGCCAGTATTACAGTCCAAGATAAGTAGCTGGTGAATGACAACTGGAGCTTTTGGCCTAAAATAAAGAGAGCAGATTCACAAAATGAGCCAAACTAGCCTAACATCTATGTGCCTCACACAAAATGGTGAATTTAGAATGAAGTCATGCAATTACACTATCTGTAGAGTGTTTTGTACAACCTTCGGCTTATGTGTATTTTTGAGCATAAATTTGCTCTGTTCATGTGGCCTGTTTGCCCCTTCTAGTATAGTCATTCAGTATGAAAATACCATTAAATGTCTCATCAGTTTTAAGACATTCTGTGATTTATGTAAGTGCTCATCAAAATATTAGAACATAACAAGTGTAAAAGGACAAGTATAGACTCTTTACATGGAATGAGGAAACCTATCTTTTTCAGGATTCAGTAATCATGTCGCAGGATTTTGTATAGATGAAATTTATATGCATATTCAGACCTTGGATAAATGAAGCTACGAATAGGGGACGGCATCTGATCCTCCCTTTAGTTCTTCATTGTGTTCCAGAAAACATTCTGTCTGTGTATGTGGAAGCCTGAGACACTCTATTGTCCCACTTCACTTGTGATGCAGACAAGAGAGAGATATATGAACTTGCCCAATTTCAATTTATGTTATCTGAAGCCAATGGAAATTTTCCAGAAGTTGGTAGAAATTCACAACTAAATTTGATTTAAAACCAACAAGTTATTTTAGAATAGCATTTCCCAAGTCATTTCCTTTTGAGTGACTTTTATCTTAAAATCAAGAGGAGAGTAAACATTTGTTGGAACGATATAATAAAATTGTTTTTAACTTTTGTATTATCTTCAACAGTAAAACAGAATATGAGATTTAATTTCCCCTCTATTTACCCTAAAATGATTTAGTTATTTACTTCTAGGCAGATTTCACCTTTCTATAACCTTCCTAATTTGCTACTTTTATAGCCTGGGAATTAAAACATAATGCACAAGGCTTAGGATAATCTACTTAATTGTATTAAGGGCTTGTCACAAAATCAATCACAATGAAAATATCCAGTTCAAATTTTTAGATTGACTTTCTCTTTTGGAATGAAGACATACAAATTCATGCAGTTTTGAAGACTAAGAATTCTAATGAGTGTACCTGTGCTATGCCACAAATTAGGAAATACAATTTTGAAAACTGGCTTCTTATGTGTCAGTAAGTACAGAACTCATTCAGATACCTTGACAACCTGTGTAAAGTTCCAATGTATTTTGTATATACTTAAATTACGTAGAATGATGTTAAAGCAGTACAATCTTGTCTAGTCTTCAACCTTAACAATAAAACTTTTGAAAAATTAGCATGTTCTTAAAGTATTTTGAATGTACACACAGTATGCCCTGAAAAGTATACTTATGTGCAAAGGTCAAGTGTGAAAATTAAAAATGTGCAGCCATCTGACGTTGGTGGGTGGGGATAAAATAATTAATAATAATTAACAATTCCACAAAAGGCTTTCAAGCCCAGTTCAAGTGTATTATTTGAAACAAGGTTCAAGAAAAAGAACTTCATTCTCCCAAAGAATGGAGGAAAGTACAAAAAATTGTAAGTTTTTCTATTTCAGCAGATGATAATTTTGAAGTTTGAAGTTTGAAGTTTTGTTTTATTTATATGCCGCCCTATTCCCTGCAGGGACTCAGGGCGGCGAACAACTCAAACGGGGAAGGGAACATACAAATACAAGACAGATATTTAAAAATAACCAACAACCATACCTGTCGAGAGGGGAAGGGAGCTCATCAACCCCAGGCCTGCTGACACAGCCAGGTTTTAACGGCTTTTCGGAAGGCCGGGAGAGAGGTGAGGGTCCGAATCTCCGCGGGGAGTTCGTTCCAAAGGGCCGGAGCTGCAACAGAGAAGGCCCTCCCCCAGGTCATAGCCAAATGGCATTGGCTGGTAGACGGGACCCAGAGGAGGCCGACCCTGTGCGATCTAATGGGTCTTTGGGAGGTAATTGGCAGCAGGCGGTCTCTCAAGTACCCAGGTCCAATACCATGAAGGGCTTTTTTCATGTAGTCTAAAATATAAGAAAGTGAAACTTGCAAATTTCATTGATATTCTAATTAAACACTCATGACTGCTTGTTCCTTGAGATGTGGGAATAATATATGACAATACATCCATTGATTATACTATTATATTGGGACTATGTATGGAATTCTCTAAGCCCTCACATGTACCATTGAAAAATTAGTCATTTTGCCTTGGAAACCTGGACTTGACCAAATTTGATAACCTTATGATGTAAAACAATTTTTTGTTTTATCATATGAACCACGGCATACTGCAGTGTGCTATGATAGCTCCATGGATCTATCAACTCAAAGATCAAAACTTACCTGAGAAACAGATTGCTTGTACAAACAGTTTGCACGTACATTTTTTTGTTTTATCATTTCTTAAACTCTTATACTCATCGCCATATGAGTAGATTTCTGCTGATATAAATGAAACCTTTCCCTTCCATTTGTAAGAGACATCTGCATTTGAAGGGAATTCTTCCAGAAGGCAGGCAGGCATGACAGACAAGCCAGCTTATATACTGGATTTCCTACCAAAAACAAAACAGTGAAAATAACTTTTCAAGGTTGAGTCCTTGCTATACTCTGCTTAGAACACTGAATTCCACCTCCCTGTGTCTCTTTCCTGGGATTTGTCATTTGTTTATTGGGCTGCTGGTCTCAACCAGTGCCAAGCCTGGGACAACATTTATGCTTGCTGCTTTGAGAGACACTTTGCTTCTTAAAATTCTGCCTATGTTTGCTAGCACCAGACTGTGGCAAGCATTCAGCTTCATATCTTTTTGCTGGCAGTCAAGAGTGCTGATCCAGAAAATCCCAATCCAAGGAAGGGTACAACTGTTAAATTATGTGCACCTTTGCAAAACCCTCTTGGCCATTATTGTCACGCCTTTGACCAGGAGCTTTGAATTCAGGACTATCTTCAATTTGTTGGAATCAATGAATAGTTGATAATACAAATAAAATTTCAGAGGACAGCCATCTCTAATGCCATTGACCAAAACATCTCTGTCACCAAGCAACTTTGATTGGATTATACTGTACATTATGAAGTTAAATACATAGTTATAGAAGTTTATTTATGTATGTAACATACATAAATAATGAAGATCTTCCTGAAAACAATACTATTGAGGTTGTTCCTGGTCCTTATGAAGATGAAGAATAATAGTCTCTTTCTATTACATATCAGAAAATATTAGCTTTATTATTTTATTCAGAAAATGAATTTAAGAATACAGCACACTAGGAAACATCTCAAACAGGAAGGTATATTTGCCAAGCACTTGACCTCATATAGCTAAGTAAGGACTGACAAAAATATGCGAACATTAACATTTGGATTGTGATTCTTTTATTTCTAATAGGCAATGAGACAAAGAAGGTTCTCAATAAAGTAGGGTGCAGTACTGCAGGCCACTTCAGCTGACTGTTATCTGCAGTTCAGCTGTTCAAATCTCACCGGCTCAAGGTTAACTCAGCCTTCCATCCTTCCGAGGTGGGTGAAATGAGGACCCAGACTGTGAGAGCAATTTGCTGACTCAATTTGCTAAAAATCTGTAAACCGCTTAGAAAGGGCTGAAAGCACTATGAAGCTGTATATAAGTCTAATAAATAAATAAATAAATATTCTTTTCCCCCAATGAAATTTATTTGAGTTGCATGTTTTGTAAGATGGGCAGCTATATAAATTTTAAAAATAAATATGTTTACCTAATATTTTAATTTGTGTGTGTGTGTTTATTCAAACTTATTATTTTAGTTGTTTATTTCTTACTACTACAAATCCTGATGTTTGTTCCTTACTGATGTTTTCAGGAGGATACCAGACAAGTCAATGGTCCTGGCAGCACAGTGAAAGCCTTGTCCCTTTAGTATATGTGTTCACAGTGATTTCTGATTAAATTTAATGCCAATTTGCTCTGCACACTACAATTGTACAGTTGCCTAGAAATGCATCAGTGGGTTTAGTAAAAGTCTATTGCCAAGTCAATAAATTAAGCATTTTAGTTTCAATTAAATCATCACAACAGTGTAGACTCCATAGGTTAAATGAAGGATAGGAAGAAAGGAAGTGCTGCCACCAATTCCCCTCAATCTGCCTCTGAAATGAAAGAAAATAAAAATTCAGACTGCAGATTTTTATTTTTATCACCTTTATTATTTTAATAACTACTATTTCCCTGAAATTAAGACCCAATCAGAAAATAAGCCCTAGCATGATTTTTTCAGGATACTGGTAATATAATCCCTACTCCCAAAGTAAGTCCCAGTTAAGATCATCAGCCAGATGGATGAATTTAGGACCGCATTTCCCCCAAAAGACCTAACCAGAAAATAGGCCCTAATGCATCAGCCTGGAAGATGATGATCATTCATTGGCTTAAAATGCATTTCTTTCCAGAGGGACTGTCCCCACTAGTGTTGACTGACAATTCCCTCTCCGCCTGGAAACAGGCAATTGATCACAAGCTGGGCTCTTATGGGCTCTCACCGGTATTCTTGATGTCTCTAGGCTTTGATCAAGCAAAGCAAGTAGTAATTAATAGAATGAAGGACATGGAATTCCAAGAAGAACTAAATAGGTTGCCTCTCCACAGTAGGGACAGAATCAAACAGGGTGTGTGGGAATTGGCAAGATATCTAAATGACCTGATCTTCCCAAAACAAAGAATAGCTTTCTTCAGAGCCAGATTTAACATTCTTCCTTCAGAACTCCTCCAGGGCAGGTATAAGAGAACACCAATAGCAGAACGGGTTTGTATATGTGGTAAAGGAGAAGTGGAAGATAATTCACATGTTCCATTACACTGCGAGCTATACAGAGCTTGTAAGTCTGCATATATTCTTCCCTTATTAGACAGATTGCCAGGGAGGGCAGACAATTTTTATTTAGGCTTTCTCCTCCAGGACACTAATCCGGTCACTATGTATGCAGTGGCAAAGTTCTGTGCTGCTGCAATGTCCATAAGAAAAAAAATGGCTACAGAAGTATAGTTGTCATCTTGTACCAATTATCTGGACATATCTCTAACAATCTTTGGAACATTGTATTTACTCCTATACTTAACAGCGTTGCACCCAGGTAAACTAGGAAGTGATCCAAACAATTTTTAGATTTTTTAGATTTTATTAACATTTGTAGGCCGCCCTTTTCCCTGAAGGGACTCAGGGCGGCTCACATAAAATCAGGGAGGGGAAGTACAAACAATGACATAGACACATATAATAAAAGTAATAAGCAACATACATTCATCATTCGGGAGGGGTAACTATCCTTGTCCCCAGGCCTGACGGGCTAGCCAGTTCTTGAGGGCTGTGCGGAAGGCCAGGACGGTGGTGAGGGTACGAATCTCCACGGGGAGTTCGTTCCAAAGGGTCGGGGCTACTACTGAGAAGGCCCTCCTCCTTGTAGTTGCCAGCCGGCACTGGCTGGCCGATGGAATACGGAGGAGGCCCAATCTGTGTGATCTAATTGGTCGCAGGGAGGTGATTGGCAGGAGGCGGTCTCTCAAGTATCCAGATCCACTACCATGCAGGGCTTTATGAGTGACTAATAGCACCTTGAAGCGCACCCGGAGATCGACAGGTAGCCAGCGCAGCTCGCGGAGGATAGGTGTTATGTGGGTGAACCGCGGTGCACCCACAATCACTCGCGCGGCCGCGTTCTGTACCAGCTGAAGTCGCCAGATGCTCTTCAAGGGCAGCCCCATGTAGAGCACATTGCAGTATTCCAGCCTAGAAGTCACAAGGGCCCGAGTGACTGTTGTGAGTGCCTCCCGATCCAGGTAGGGTCGCAACTGGCGCACCAGGCGAACCTGGGCAAATGCCCCCCTAGTCACAGCTGTCAGGTGGTGGTCAAACGATAGCTGTGGATCCAGGAGGACTCCCAAGTTACGAACCCTCTCTGAGGGGCATAAAATTTGACCCCCCAGCCTGAGTGATGGAATATTGGTCGAATCTTTGGGAGGGAAACACAACAGCCACTCGGTCTTTTCTGGGTTGAGCACAAGCTTGTTAACCCTCATCCAGTCCATAACGGCCTCAAGACCTCGGTTCATCACGTCTGCCGCTTCATTGAGTTGGCACGGGGCGGACAGATACAGCTGGGTATCGTCCGCATATTGATGGTATCTGATCCCGTGCCTACGGATGATCTCTCCCAGCGGTTTCATGTAGATGTTGAATAGTAGGGGGGATAAGACCGAGCCCTGAGGCACCCCATAAGTTAGGGGCCTAGGGGACGATCTCTGCCCCCCCACTAACACTGACTGCGACCTGTCCGAGAGGTAGGAAGAGAACCACCGCAACATGGAGCCTCCCACTCCCACCTCCCGCAGTCGTCGCAGAAGGATACCATGGTCGATGGTATCGAAAGCCGCTGAGAGGTCAAGGAGGACCAGGATGGAGGAATGTCCTCCATCTCTGGCCCTCCAGAGATCATCGGTCAATGCGACCAAAGCAGTTTCTGTGCTGTAACCGGGTCTGAAGCCTGACTGGAAGGGGTCAAGATAGTTTGCTTCCTCCAAGGACCGTTGGAGCTGAAAGGCCACCACCTTCTCAACAACCTTCCCAAGGAAGGGAAGGTTGGAGACTGGGCGATAGTTATTAAGAACAGCTGGATCCAAAGATGGCTTCTTTAGGAGGGGTCTCACCACCGCCGCTTTCAGTGCGGCGGGGAAGTTCCCCTCCCGAAGAGAGGCGGTCACAACCGCCTGGATCCAGCCTCGTGTCACCTCACTACTGTTAGTAACCAGCCATGAGGGACACGGATCCAGTACGCAGGTGGAGGCACTTACAGCCCTCATGGCCTTGTCCACATCCCCGGGGGTAACATCCTGAAACTCAACCCAGAGATGTTCCACCTGATCCTCTTGTGCCTCGGCTGGAACTGCGGGGATGGAGTCCAAGTCCGACCGAAACCGAGCAATTTTGTCCGCTAAGAATTGGGCATAATCCTCAGCTCTGCCCTGCAAGGGTTCCCCCGCTTCCCTTTTATTTAATAGGGAGCGGGTTATCTTAAACAGGGCGGCTGGGCGGGACTCAGCGGACGCAACCAAGGTGGCTATATGAGATCTTTTCGCTGCCCTAAGTGCCCTGGTGTATTCCTTGGTGCAGGTGGTTACCATTGCTCGGTTCGATTCGGACTTATCGGACCTCCATCGGTGCTCTAGGCATCTCCTCCGGCGCTTCATCTCCCGGAGTTCCTCGGTGAACCAAGGGGGTCTCCGGGATCCGCTGACCCGGAGGGGCCATAGTGGCGCAATCCGGTCAAGAGACTCCGATGCCGCCGAGTACCAGGCAGCAGCCAGAGTCTCCGCCGAACTGTGGGCGAGGGTATCAGGAATAACCCCAAGCTCCGTCTGGAACCTCATAGGGTCCATCAGTCGCCTGGGGCGGAACCACCTGGTCGGTTCCTCCTCCCTACGGTGGGGGTTTGGCCTCCGGAAGTCGAGCCTCAGTAGGCAGTGGTCTGACCACGACAGGGGTATGGTCTCACTACCCCTCAGACCAAGATCACACATCCACTGCTCCGAGAGAAATACGAGGTCGAGCATATGACCCGCTGAGTGGGTTGGGCCCCGAATTACCTGGGTCAAGCCCATGGCTGTCATGGAAGCCATGAACTCCTGCGCCCCATCAGAGTGTTCACCGAGCGATGGCAAATTAAAGTCCCCCAGAACCATAAGCCTGGGGAACTCAATTGCCAGCTCGGCTACTGACTCGAGGAGCGAGGGGAGGGCTGCTGCAACGTAGTTGGGAGGCAGGTACGTTAGCAGCAGACCCACTTGACCCTTGAGGTCCAACTTCACCAGCAGAGTCTCACACCCGACAAGCTCCGGAGCAGGGACCCTACGAGGTACTAGAGACTCCCGGATAACAACAGCCACACCGCCACCCCTTCCCTGGGCTCTCGGCTGATGAAGCACCTGAAATCCTTCTGGGCACATCTCTACAAGGGGGACTCCTCCTACTGTGCCCAGCCAGGTTTCAGTAATACATGCCAGGTCTGCCCTCTCGTCTAAAATTAAGTCCCGGACGAGAGGAGCCTTGTGAACAACAGACCTGGCATTTAGCGACAACAGCCTGAGGCCAGGGTCCTGACTACCCGCGCCATCTGGCCTCGGAGTGGGACTCATAGGGCCGGAAGGAGGGATCTCTGTGACGTAGCGAACCCTCCTTCCCCGGTAATGGCCAGCCCTAAAGTCCCCGCCATATCTGCCCCTCCCTGTTATGACCGTAATGCCCCGACCCACTCCCGTGGGCGTGGTTCCCTCAGCCACCCCTATGGCTCCCGCATTCCCCGGCAGGCCCTCCGAATCAGTCACACTCATATATTCACTCAGTCAGTCCCCACGTGGTAATTAAAACACAAAAATACAGCAAAATGGAATAATAAAAGTGGGCTCATTCATTCTATCACTAGCAATCCCATGCACTCACCATACCAATAAAAAATTAAGCTTAAAAAATTAAAAATTACGGAGCACTGCAACAGTGCGCTATCAGGCGGTGATGTAACAAATGAGGAGGGAGCTGCTCCGTTCTTCTCCCTCTTCTATGTCCCAAAGGAAAGTCCACAGCTGGAAGGCTAGAAATTGATGATATACAAGGCAGTCGCATGTGGGGGGGGGCAAGGCAAAAATGCCTGATGTTTGTAAGCAGAGTCTGTCCAGTCTTGTCCCTCTTAAGGTCCCAGAGGAGGTCAGCAGTCCACGTAGAAGACAGTCTCTTTCCTGAGGTTATATAAGGTCCATAGTCCAATGGGCCAAAGTCTGAAGCTGGCCCCAGCTGCTCAAGGCAGAGGGGGAGAAAGCACCAGTTTCCTTGGTGCCAAGGCCTTGTCCCTACAGCTGCCATCATCTATTGCTCCTAATAGGCAATCGATGAGATGGTAAAAAGTCAGAAAAAACTCCCCAATGACAGGGGGGAGCGACAAGGAGCAATGCCTGAGGCAGCTGTGATGATAAAGGGGCCAGAGGATGGGGGGGGAGGAGGAGCGTTCAGGCCTCTTTTCTCTTCAGATCAAGCATAGAATAATAATAGAGCTACTCAAGACTCAATCTGAGAACTTGTATATTATTTTCCATTTTTAACGTCAATACCTTTTAATTATATCTTAATGTCAGTATTTTTTAACATAGTGTAAAAACTAATGTGTATTGCTGGTCTTTGACCATAATAAAGATTTACTTACTTGCTTACTTACTAGCCCTAATGCATCTTTTGAAGCAAAAATTAATTATTTTTGGGAAAACTTGGTAAAGTAGGACAAACATACCTAATTCTTTTCCTTCTTTCTATTTTTACCACAACAACAACTCTATGAGGTGGGTTGGTTGAGAGAGAATGACTAACCCAAAGTCACTCAGCTGGCTTTCATGCCTAAGGCAGAATTAAAACTCACAATCTTTTGCTCTCTATAATGGTGCCTTAACCAGTAGACCAAACTGGGTCTCTGGTTCTTCATTCATTGTAATAAATAGTTGGCTAGACTGACATTTCAAACATTTTCTCACAATGTTCAATAATATAATTCTGTTATCTAATCTTACAGCAAGCTTCTTATACAGCATTTATATAACAGATCTAATATTTCTCCTCTTTCACACTCACATTCCATTTATTTTTGCAATACTACAATAGTTTTGTGAATAATAGCAATAGCAATAGCAATAGCAGTAGACTTATACCGCTTCATAGGCCTTTCAGGCCTCTCTAAGCGGTTTACAGAGAGTCAGCATATTGCCCCCAACAATCTGGGTCCTCATTTTACCCACCTCGGAAGGATGGAAGGCTGAGTCAACCCTGAGCCGGTGAGATTTGAACCGCTGACCTGCTGATCTAGCAGTAGCCTGCAGTGCTGCATTTAACCACTGTGCCACCTTGCTGCATTTAACCACTGCGCCACCACAGAAATAAGGTTTCTGTGCATCTGATGTTTCAAATGCAATGCATTTATTATTTTCTAGCATTTAAGATTAAGTTTGTTCATGCTACACAAGTATTGCAGTGAAGTTATTTCCCAACAATATAATTTAGTTAAAAACAGCTTGCAGTGTAAGCAGAAGATGAAGATGTCTTGTTCTGTTGAAAACTGATACATCATGTTTATCTAAAACGATATATCAGTAAATAGGACAATAGGTGCATTTTTTAAATCTTCTATTGACTAGATAACCAAATCAGAATCCACTAGAAAAATACATAAACATGTTTTAAATCGATTAGACTGCGTTTAGACTTTAAGCATTTTCTCTCAACATTCAAGAATTGTAACAATAATAAGATCTCCAAATTATACCAATTTATTAAACATTGTATTAGATATAATTTCCAGATGTTGCCATAATTTAATAAACATATTCCAAGATACAGTAGGTAGCAGCATAAAACACTCAATAATAAAACACATATCTTAACAAAATGGCAATATATTAGAATATGGAATTCAACCCAGAAATGATCAACTAATATCTCGATTCTGTCTTAGATAGTCCAATTGCGCATCCTTGCAGTCATACATTGCACTAATTGGAATTCCCATTCTCATGGGCAGAATCATATAGAGGAATGGTGCAGTGGCCTACAGGTGGAGCTCTCGCCTCACAATCAGCAAGATTCGATCCTAGGTAGCAGCAGATATTTCTCTCCCTGGGTACAATGAGTCATTATCCACTGCAAACTCTGCATTGGCGCCAGGAAGGGAATCTAGCCAATAAACACTCAGCTCCATTGCCCTGACTCCACTCCAATATCACTATAAGGTAATTAAAAGACAAAAAAATAATAATTGACAGAACCATGTAGAAAACATAATAACCCCGATGATATATTTTGTGTGTGTGTATGTGTGTGTGTGTGTGTGTGTATATATACACACACACACATACACACATTGTTTATATATATATAAACAATCACACAGACATATGTTGTTGTTGTTGTTAGTTGCGAAGTTGTGTCCATTCCATTGTGATCCCCATGGACAACGTTCCTCCAGATCTTTCTGTCCTCTACCATCCCTCAGGGTCCATTTAAGCTCACTCTGACTGCTTCAGTGACTCCATCCAGCCACTGTATGTATGTATCTGTATCTGTATCTGTATCTGTATCTGTATCTGTATCTGTATCTATATCTATATCTATATCTATATCTATATCTATATCTATATCTATATCTATATCTATATCATCTATATCTATATCTATATCTATATCTATCTATATCTATATCTATATCTATATCTATATCTATATCTATATCTATATCTATATCTATATCTATATCTATATCTATATCTATATCTATATCTATATCTATATCTATATCTATATCTATATCTATATATCATGTATATGTATATGTTATATTTATATGTTGTATTTGTATTTGTATTTATATTATTTGTATTTATGTTTATGTTTATATTTATATTTATGTACGTACACACACACACACATATTGTGTGTTTGTGTGTGTGTTGTACATATATACATATATGTTACACTTTCCAAATTCTAATCAAGATCGGCATATATATGTGACCTCTGTGTACATATTTGTACTTTCTTCTCCTGTTGTATCTGTATGTATATTGTATGTATATACTTAGGAACATTGGGAAGCCTTGATATAAAAGTGGGCCTCAACTTACAACCACAATTGAGCCCCAAATTGCTGTTGGTAAGTGAGTTTTGTTCCATTTTACTATCTTTCTTGCCACATTTGTTAAGTGAATCACACTGTTTTTAAATTAGTAACACAGTTGTCAAGTGAGCCTGACTTCTCCACTGATTTTGCTCATCAGCATTACAAAAGGTGATCACATGACCCCAGGATATTGGAACTGTCATAAATATGAGTCAGTTTCCAAGTGTCTGAATTTTGATGACCACAGGGATGCTGCAACCGTATGAAAAACAGTCATAGCTCACTTTTTTCCAATGCTGTTGTAACTTTGAATGGTCACTAAGTGAATTGTTGTCGAGGACTACCTGTACTCTGCTCTAAATCCCATGACTGAAATTGGGGGTGGGGGGGGGGCTAGAATGGAGTTGCTGCCCAACTATCACTTCTATGCAGTGAGAGAATTTTTCAGAATTTTATTTTTTCACAGCTTCAAGCCTGACGCCATCCATTTTCAAACTCAATTTTTTGCCTGACAACTTCTCCTGCTATTAAAATGTCAATCCAGTTCTTCCCCCTATCGACAGAGAGATGGGCAGAGTCCCAAGCACGTTTACATATTTTCTTTCCAGTGTTCCATTGGTTTGGAAAGAACAAAAAGGCAGGGAATCCTTCCCAACCCATTTACCAGCAATGATCGTAGAAGAGCATCTGTCTTTTATTCTGTGTAATAGAGTGGGGTGACTGCCTGGGTATGTTCTCATAATCCCTCTTGTGTCTCTGTGTTTTTGTGTATTACTGTACATGTGTACTGGAAAGTACAGGGAAAAGGAGTCACTTCTGAAGGCAGATATCCTGATTAACCTTTGTAGGCTTTTTTCACTTTCAGCCACAACACAAGCAAAATCATTTTTCCGCAATGTTCCTAAATTATTACCTTCATTTCATAACCAGTCCACAAATGCCACAGGCTAGAGTTGTTGCTATTATGCTATTTCAATTCCTGACAAATAGCAGTGTTTAAGTTTCATCCATACCGTGCCCATACAGATACAATCGTCTTCTCTAGTAACCATTTTGCTGCTGTTTACTAAGAACTTGACATAATGCATGTGAAATGTAAATGAAATTAAAATTTAAACAGCAAAACATTAAAATGACATAACAGTGAATTGGAATATCATAACAGGCAGAAATCATTAGACCAATCCCTTCCCCATTAACTTCTAAATAGGGCAGGGAAAAATCTAGCAGTTGACCTTTGTTACCTAAATTAAGAAAAGAAAGGAACATGGGATAAATCCAAAATAAAAGCTATAAAAGCATTATCAAAAACTTTATGATAAAGCCATAAAGGGCACATTGCAATTTAAAAAATCAGAACTTAACATGGTAAAGGAAAAGTACTCTAAAGTGAAAGATATATTAAATCACTGTTTTTGGCTCATCCTTAAGATAATTAAGAAAAGAAGGCAAACTATGATGAGATTGATCGATATGGATGAATCATTCCATAAATCATAAGGAGCCACATTAAAAAGAGAATTCAACTTGCCCTTTACATGTCATTTACATAAGAATGATGTTGTGTTTTTTCATGCTTTTTCACTGTTGCAGCTCTAAGATAATCATAGATAATAGTTTAAAGATAAGTTTGTTTCATTTCTGCTTCAGACTAAAAATGCTGAAAAAAGTTCACATTAATATTCATAGTTATGGCACTTTTTGTTAATTAAGTGTCTGAAGAGTTCTGTTTTTCGGCAGTAGTGGTGACTGTAGTGTGTGATGCAGGATATATGCTCTTATTCAAGATCCAAGCCATGCCTCAATAAAGTCAACAGTGTAGCATCGTTTCAAGAAAATACAGATCCATGTCGAAAGGAAACAGGGCCAATGTGACATTTAAGATCCCTGCCAACAGATTTTTTCCTCTTCGTAGAACCCTCAGTTGATGTTCATATTTCATATACATACTCATAATTCCCTTTCCTTTCCTTTTCCATTTCTGGAAAATACTGTATTGCCATGGGAGAAATGCCATCTTCTCACAGATGGCTATTCATTGGAAATAAGCTCACACTGCTAATGATCACATTTTCCAAACAGTTTTAAAAACCTAAAAACAGATTGAAAAACTAGGCAGTAACCATAAAAAGTTTCATGTGGGTTGAGGAAGTTTGTTCAGCATCAGTTCAATTTCTGAACTGACCAAAGGCATACATAGATTGCACCTGTAAGTGGAAGGTCAGCAATGGAGACTATGAAAGAGAGAAGAGTATAGTGATATTCACTGCACCAAAACTGTGAAACATAAAATTCTGAACTTTTAAGCATCATTCAACTAATCTAATCTAGTCAACATAAGCCCTGACTGGGCCTCACTGATAAAGAGGTTATCTGAACACAGAAGCGAGCAGTTGAAACATGCCAATTTTGTTGTGAACATCTCCTGAGGTAATATTTGGTGTGTCAGCTCCATGAATGTTTTCAAAGAATGAGCCTCCATTTGTTCCATTCTACCCAGTTTTCTAGCTTAATAAGAACCATATGAGTTCCCTGTTAATATGAGGGTATCTACATAGTTATTTATACACATGTAGGATTCTGCCGAGATCTGCCGAGTATATGTGATTCTTGTGAGAGAAACTACCCCTGACTCTCCCCCAAATGTCTGCTGTAAGGTAGTATTCTGCTGGTTTACCGTGGTCCAGGTGAACCAGTAGTGGGAGGCTCCACCCACATGCCCAGACGTCATCATGGACGTTCTGCTCATGCGCAAAAGGTTCTGTGCATGCACAGAAGCTCCACACGCAAGCTCCCAGTTGTGAACCAGTAGCGAAGGTAAAAGAAAACCGTTACTGCTGTGTACCCACCTGGGATGGGAAGTCTTGAAGATTGCAGGTCCTTGTGGGAGCAACCAGAAAGTCAATGGTCATTTTTTTTTACATCTCTTCTTCCCAACAGAACATGTTTGTAACCATGTATCTTTTTGAATTTTTGTTTTTGTCCTTTACCTTTAAATATTAATTGGCTGTCTGAATGCGGATTTATTTCAACCCCCAGCTGGACTCTACTGGCTTTTTCTGATTTATTTTTGATTTATTTATTGCTTACACCAGTTCCTGCTTTCTCATATGAAAGCACAGCACATATCTTTGGATGGTGAAAATGTTATTATATTTTGTTGAATATTTTCACTGCAGGGAATTTGCCCTAAATATTTTAGATACACAAAAGAAATTTGTTTTTAAAGCAGAAGATTCATTGGCAAAGAATATAGACTCAGAAACAATACATAGAACACAGACTCAGAGGCAAGAGTGTGATTCTCTGGCAGTAAATTGGTTAGGAAGAAACATAGATCCAGAAAAATGGAGGGGACTTCATACACCTTCCTAAACCTTAATCCTGTGCTTTTATATAATAGTAGAGAACCCTCTGGTGAGATAAGCAATAAATAGGTCTTTTTTAAGGGATTTGAAGAAGAGTGGAGAATGAACTTATTACATTTAATTGAGTAACAATCTCATTCGGCTTTTGGGGGGATATAGATTATTTTTGGAAATTGGTCTTAATGTATCAATCAGCAATTGATCAGAGATAACCTTAAGAAACAATCATGGACATTTTATCTGAGACCATTAGGATTAATTTTGGGGATGATCTGGAATTGAAATTGTAGTAAATTTTGTACATTGATTATAATAACATATTGTTAAAAGAGAGTTTTGGAATTTCAATCTTGACTATCTTTTATTATTAATAATACTTTTACTAATGTTATTATTATAAAAACAATTATTATTGTTTACTGTTAACTATTTTGTGGTATGTTTAATAGTTTAGTAATTTAGTGGTTTAAAACACTTTTGTCCTATTTTGCAAGGGATGGGAAACTAACATTGTTGTATTATATTAATCAGCATTCAACTAGGCAGGATTGTATGTCAGTATTTTTTTCTAAGACACTTTTTGTTTTATTTCTTGTGGTGTTTTTCTTTGTTTTTTAATATTTTGGTGTTTTGTATTTTAACCTTCTTTGAATAAACTAAATATTATGAGAAAGAGAAACTAATGATGTGAAAAATGTAAGAGTGTGTCATAAAAATATTATTGGCAACAGTAGAGTTATTTACTTTAGTAGAGTTATTGGGTTCACCCGAGTCACAGTTATCTTTCTATCTTAGAATTCAGTATTTCTTTGATTGCAGGGCTATCATTATATCAAATTTGTTTATAAATCAAAATATATGAATTCGGTGAACTGGTTTCCTGCATTTGATACTCAAAATGAATAATCTAAATGTATCTCAGAATACAGGATTCATTCATCAAAGCAAATGAACTACCAGTTCAGATATTAACCCAACCTAATAATTTGTGTTCCTTTTAGGTCAGCATTTAACATTAAAGATTCTAAGTCAAGAGGCAAACTAAACAAGAAGCCACCAACAAGAACAAAAATTGACTTATTTGTGAACTTGGTGGAATTAGTATAGAACAGCACGGCCTCTGTGTAATTATATAAACATTAACTGAAAGTTATTCTTTATAGATAGATAGGCAGACAGAAGGACAGCTACATAGATATAGTCCAGTGGTGGGTTGCAGGTGGTACGCCCCAGTAAGGCCGTATTGATGCCTGCCTGGAGCACTGGGTACCGTTCCAGTACGGTGCTCCGGAGGGCCCACCCGCCCCGCCCGTCATCCTTACCTGTCTTTAAACTCTTTGGGGCTTCCGCGCATGTGCATGGCATGTACAGCTCCTGTGCAATGCTCCGCCGAGCAGCTGGAGCATCACAGAGGCATCACTGGAGGGTAAGACACATGCACATTCATGTGGAAGATACCGGCCCCATTGCAACCATACCGGTTGCAACGGGATCCGGAACCCACCACTGATATAGTGAAAGTTATGAGAGGGGGGAGGGAGGGAGAGGGAGAGAGGGAGAGAGAGATTTGAACATATTTATAATAATATGTTTGCAAGATAATAGCATATGAACTGGTTGCATTGGCCCATTCTGCCATAACTTTTAAGGTACTATATGGCTTTATTTTTTCTGCAACAAACATGTTATCCCACTCAACATCTCCATGACCTCTGAATTGCAATCTAAATTAATGCTAATAAAACAGTAGTCTCCATTGGAGAAACTGGCATGCTAAATCATTGTTGGTTAGTGTTAATTAAGTCTTCTTTATAATATTTAATTCAAAGTTTTAAATTATATACCTAATGATAAGGAAGTTAAACCTTATGAAGCTTTACTTACTGGTACTCCAATAGTAATATCCGGATTAGAGTCCCATAATTCATTGCCATTGCTCCTACTAACTTAGGCTGTGAAGTTTAAATTCAGAATATCAAAATGCTTATCTTATCAAAAATATACCATAGATTATACGTTTTGCTAACATCATTTATGGGAAAACATAATTTTATATTAAAAGTGAGGAAATAGGAATAAAAAGTCTATATGCATTTTTTTTTAAAAAATGCAAAAAGAAGATAAGGCCTATTTCTTTAAGGAGAATGGAATGTCAGAAGCCCAGGAACAGAAGAAAGAAATTAGCTAAATAAGGCAAGGTGGCCCTTTGCCATTGACTAGATCATTTATGATAGCAATAGGCCATGCTGATTGTCCTACTGACTCCAATCTTTCTGCTCTTCCATTTATATCAGCAGCTACATTATAAATAGCAGAGATGCAGATTTCCTCTTTAATCTCAGTTCTCATGCATAACCTTTTGTCATTTCCATCTTAATTAGTTCCTAGAATAGCAAAAAAAGATAGTGTTAATCAGCAGAGTGATATTAGTTATCATGCCAGCCCTTGGTTCATGATATAAGGGCCAAATGCACAAGCTATTTCTATAGTATAGCACCATAGCCTTTATATCATCACCTGTGACATGTTCTTAGTATAGACTATTTCATAACATATGGGAAGACTGTCAAATGGATTAGATTTTTACAGAGTAAGCCCATTTTTCAAAGTTTCTCACATAGTGGCTTGTGATAAAATAATATTTTGACCATAAACTACATCAGCCATCTTCTGTGATCTAAATTATAAATAAAAATCAGTATTCCCTAATAGCATTCTAAAAATTAGAGTATACAGCATGAAAATGATTAACAAAAAATAATTTCACAATTTTACTTTTAGAACTCCAAAGTCATTTGGTTTACTCAATCTAATATTAATATCTGTATTAAGAAGTTAAATAACTATCATTCTTTTATATATCCATGAACTTCATTATGAACGTATTCATAATAACAATAATAATGTCATTGTAAATTAGAACTTTGGACAATAACAATGATTTATATAATAAATCAGTATTTTTCTTATGAAGATGTAATACAAAGACATTTTTTTATTCCACCCTCATACACTTTTTTGGAACACTTGACTGTTATTATGTCTGGAGTATTCTAGATTTTGTAAAGCTTAGTCTATTGTCTGAAATTATTATGAGCCATGCATTGATGTCATGGCAACATGAATAGACTTCATGTCTTGTATTGATGATTAACCAATTGTCCTTCAAGAGAAATGGTTATGGCATAGAAGCCTAATCCTCATGGGTTAGGATAAGGCAAGACAAATGAAAATATGCTTTGTGTCTCTTTGTTTGCAGCTGAAAACAGTAGTTATTATTTAAGGACTGAGCTTATAAGAAGAAAGATGTTCCCATTATAAAATAGTCTTTCTTTGTTGCTTGTGTCTCTTCTAACCAGAGAAAAAATCATCAGAAAAACTGTTTCATAATAAATGTATTTAAAGTTTACTAGAATCAATGTAGTACATGAACAAGGCTAAATAGAAATTTTCATAGTTTCCCTAAATAGTCATGTTAAAGTACTTTAAAAAGCAATAGCAATAGCACTTAGACTTATACACCTCCCCATAGTGCTTTACAACACTCTCTTGGTGCTTTATAATATCAGCATAGTGTCCCCAACAATCTGGGTCCTTATTTTACCGGCCTCAGAAAGATGTAAGGCTGAGTCACCCTTGTGCTCCTTGAGGATTGAACTTCAGGCTATAAGCAGAGTTAGCCTACAATACTGCATTCTAACTGTGCCTTTGAACTACATTTGAATGTAGAAGAATATATAAATAATTCATATCTATGGAGATTCTCAGTCATCCAGGTCATAGTTGCCCCAAAGGTGCCTTTCAACTGAAATGGTCCTTACTGTACTTCGGATCAGATGAGCCTGACCCTAAGCAATAAGTGAAAAATTCAGAACAGCATTTTATGAGTTCAAGGAGTAAAGTAATCTTGGCAGCTTACTCAAAACCATCCACCACCAGAGGGACAGAAAATAGAATTTTTCACACATCACATACCTAATGTTAAAATGTGAGGAAAAATGATCTCTTTTTACTTGGGTTCTGTTACACTTACATATTCTGTCAATTACTGGCAGACAAACATGTCTGCATCACTGTCAAAAGACAGTGTTGGTGTTTCCCTATGCATGCTTAATCCAATGTAGGCAACATGATCATCAGCAAAATGCATATTTTAAGGGGGACCAGGCGGAATCAAAAAAGTCAAGATGAAGGCTGCAATCATTATGTGCAACAACTACATGAAAAAAACCCCCTTCATTATGTTGTTTGTGCTATATTGTCTTTTATAATATAAAAAAAATTATCAAATATAATCTTAAATATTACCATCATGAACACCCATGCTCACATCAGAGGTGGATCCCTACCAGTTCGGACCAGTAGGTAGTAACTCGGCTGGGCACGTGCCTGAACCGGTTCTATTGGCGTTGCCATAGGTTCCACCATGTTGTTTTTTACTTCTGCACGTGGGCATGCCCGAAGTGCTCCCCTGAGCGAACCAGCAGTAACAGAAGCAAGAACCAACCCCTGGCTAACATTTCACTTTTTCCTACCATCACCATCACCACTAAGGATGCTCCTGCTTATAATTTTTGAGCCTATTAGTGTACTATGGATTTACTATCTACTTTAAATCTACTAAATTTAGAGCAGCTACCAGTTGTACATGTGAAGTAATGTCTTTCTGAATTATTAATAAATTAATAATGTATTTCTGAAATGCTTTAAAACATGCCTGGAGATATGTATTCTCCCTCAAACAGATAGGCTGTGAGACCTCCCACTGAAAGTGTGAAGGGCATTTAAGCTGTTAAACAGAATGAAAAGAAAGATAAAATGATGTTTGTGGGAGGCAAGGAATAACACTAAATCAGGTGCTAGAATCACTGAAGATGGGCTGCAGCATGAGTCTGAAAGCTCGACAAATAGACAAAACTATTGGTCCCAGTGACTGACCCAGATTGAATCTTGCAACATTATACATTATATTTGCCTTCATACGTAATAATACTAAATATTAGAATGTTTATTCTTTAAAACAGTGACGGTATAGAACTCCAGCTTGGAGGTGCAAAAATCCAGCTTACTGCAAGGTGCCATGGGAAGTATACTCAGCACTATTGAGGCTGATGAATAAAGTCTTTAGTCTTAAATAAAGGTAAACTTTGCCCTTGCCAAGATCACCCAAAATCGCTTCTAGGAAGATGCATGTCAAATTCTTTTTGAAGCCCTTCTCTCAGTCCTTGGTTTACTTTCTTTTCCCCATGGTGAGTTTAAGATGAGAGCAAGAAGATGAGAAACCTCCCTGCTAGCCACATACATACAAGGAAATGGAAAAATCATTTTTTTAAAAAAAGATGCCACACTCTCTAAAGCCTCATTTCATGAATCCAAATATCTTTGCTGCTTCAAATAGCCAGAAAACATAAGAGACCCCCTTGCAGGGTCATGATTAAGTGCTCTCTGCTCACATAAGGGAGCGATTGTCTTGCTCAGTATAGAGCTGGTGAGTTGCTTCCCCTGCCAGGCATCAAGGGGAAGACATGGCACAGATGGCCTTTAGTCCCTTCCATATTTGATTTTAAAAATCCATTTTAAAGCAAAGAGTGTGGTTTGCATTTGAATTGTGCCTTGACCCAGCTGTCTCTCCCTCTTTCTGTAGGTGTGTGTGTGTGTGTGTGTGTGTGTGTGTGTGTGTGTGTATCTCTTAATGTGTGATATAGAAGGGCTTCCATAAGTAGGTCAAAACATTAATGTGGCAGTGGTGACCAAATGATCACAGTAGATCCCTTTTTACATGTGTCAACAATTCTGTGATATAAATAAGGAGAAAAGTCTGCATTCTCCATGGCTTTGTAAATCTAGATTTGGGGGAGAAATGCTTTACTTGCATTTGTTAGCTTTCCCCAAGCCCTCAGAGGGTCGCAGTGGCTCAGTGGCTAAGATGCTGAGCTTGTTGATCAGAAAGGTCAGCAATTGGCAGTTCGAATCTCTAGTAACGCGTAATGGAGTGAGCTCCCATTATTTGTCCCAGCTTCTACCAACCTAGCAGTTCGAAAGCATGTAAAAATGCAAATAGAAAAATAGGAACCACCTTTGGTGGCAAGGTAACAGTGTTCCATGTGCCTTTGGTGTTTAATCATGCTGGCCACATCACCACAGAAATGTCTTCAGACAGAGATGAGCACTGCCATCCAGAGTTGGGAATGATGACCACATATGTGCAAGAGGAACACTTTACCTTACCTTACCTCTTTTCAGAGATTCAAGCTTTTTAGTGATTTATCTGCACTATAATATTTTGTACTTTAATTATTGATGAATGGTAACAAAGGTGCCTTACTTTAGTTCCTTTTCACAACTAAATGTACAGATTTCCCAGGTGACTGTTTACTGCCCTGTGCATACAAACCCAAAGTCTTGTTTTATTTTTTTACAAGTCACAGTGCACAGTCAGAAGCTTTGAAGAGAAAAAGCAGGCTGCCATTATGTTTAACTCAAAATGGTAGTAATTGGAATGACCTAGAATTTCTCAGAACTACTTCATCTTCAGAAATATACACTTACCTTAGCTGACCTTCCTCTATAGCTGCTAATCTATGCAAATGCAAAAAGAATGGCGTACACCAGTTCCTTAGAAGCACTTGAAAATGCACTGAGTCAGAAACTGCAGTGGTGAACTGTTGTTCCCTCTAATTGGAACCCAGCTTTTCAATCCTGTTTACTCATTAAATGATCAGTGTGCCAGAATCAAAGGACTAAAACAGATTTTAGTTAACATCTTTCCACATCCTAGTTCAGTTCTGCAATACCATCATTGACAAATGAGCAACCCGCTCCTCCTTATACAGATTCACTAAAAACAGTGTCCACCAACCTCCTTAAGGCAATCTCTTTCATTGGCAAATGCTATTTAGTGTTAAAAATATTTCTAAAGTCTAGCTTAAATATATAAGTATAAGTATAATCTTTATTGTCATGATACTTAAATACAATGAAATCGATTTTAACCTCACTGGTGCAAAATTATAGCAGAAACAAAAAAAGAAAAAAAGAAAAAAACTAGTGTGTTCATGGAGTGATTGTGGTTGTATTTAAAAGTCTGACAGCCCAAGGATAGATCTTTAAACCTATTTGGTGGCTGGCTATACTTTGATGTCTTCTGCCCGATGGTAGAAGTGCAAAGAGACACTGACCAGGGTGTGACTCATCTCTGAGTATCTTCCTTACTCTGCTAAAGCAGTGAGATTTGGTGATGTTATCCAGCAATGTTCCCTCTAATTTTTTTTCAGTGTGTGCGGAAAAGTATAGTGTTTGAACGGTACATTTTCATGCCTGAGCACCTGAATTTTTTTAAGCCATAATTGCCATCAGAGCAGATGTTGGGGAGGGGGGCAAGGAGGAAAAGGGTCCCCTCAATGTCCCTCAGAACCCCAGGAAGGAAGGAAGGTGAGGAGGAGGGAAAGGAAAGGAGATGGGAAAGAAGAAAAGGAAAGGAAAAAGGAAATGAAATGGAAAAGAAGGAAAGGAAAAAGGAAAGAAAATGGGAAAGAAGAAAGGAAAGGAAAAGAGAAAGGAAAGGAAATGGAAAAGAAGGAAAGGAAAATGGAAAGGAAATGGGAAAGAAGAAAGGAAAGGATGAAGAAGGGTGGGAAAGGAAAGGGAAGGGAAAAGAAAAGAAAAAGGGAAAAGGAAATTAGGAAAGGAAAAGAGAAAGGAAAGGAAAAGGAAAAGGAAAAGGAAAAGGAAAGGAAGATAGAAGAAGGACAGAAAGGGAAAGGAAAGAGTGAAAAGGATTGGTACTGCTCAAAAATCAAGTCTCAAGATCCCGTGGACCCCTTTGGCTCAGTCCAATTCCACGCTAGTTCCCTCTCTCCCCGAAGCGAAGGGATCACAGAAAGACTGCCCAGTCCAGAAAGGGGCTTCAGATGACGCAATGCCTGAGAAACCCCAGATGTGCATAGAAACACAGGCTACAACCAGTGAATCACGTTTTCCCAGGAACCGACGAAGCCCCATAGGACCAATGGGAATTCTCCCTTCTGCAGCATCATCGGTCTCCGGGCAGAGTCTTCCTTGATTTCACCAATCACCAGATGGAGGAGAGTTCGGTGCAGAGAGAGAAGGGAGAGAGGGGGGATATTTTCAGTCACATTTAAAGAAACACTGCGCTGGAGTTTGAAACTTCTGCGCGGTGTTTTCTTGTTATGTACGCAGGCACACAGACACACAGCTTAGAGGGAACATTGTCATCCAGTGGTGTCAGAGAGCAACCAATGGTTTCTTGTGCCGAATTGATCACTCTCTGTAGGGCCTTCCTGTCCGCAGCACTTAAACCAGCATACCATACTGTAACGCAATATGTGAGGACACTTTCCATGGTGGACCATATTCTTTTGCAACTTTAAGATATATGTTCTCCTGTTTGTTTGTTAGATTTAGCTCACCTTTCTAGGAGAGATCAGAGCAGCTGCTCTGAAGTTCTCAATTTTATCTTATGTATGTACATAAATAACAGTCTGCTGAAAAGCCCAACTCTGGCTGTCAAGTGACACAGCTTTACTAAGCATATCACTTTGCTCAAACACATCTGATTTTCCCCAACAAATACTACTTTCAAGAATTTTGCTTTTTCAGTTTCCAGAATGCATGCCAATCAACTGACATTAATTTGTTTGTTCATTTTTGAGGTGTCTATGGCTATGTGCCATGAACAGTTTTACAACTTAGATGATAACCATCACTCTAACTTGTACTTAGAAACCTATAGGAAACCAGGGCACCTTACAAAATAATAATGCTACATGGGCATACTGTGATGCATACTGTAATTACCTATGCTGTTTCATTTTGGACCAATTATAGCTTCTGCATGGTCTTTAAGAGCAGCTTCATGCAGAATACATTGTAATAGTTCAGGTGGGAAGTAATCAAGTGTATGAGCAGGGCCTCACAATCCAGTAAAGAGTACAACTGGCATGTAAGAAGCAAAGGCACTCTTGGCCATAGCGGTTACCTACTCTTCAAGCCAGAATTTACAATCCAGTAGTCCAAATTATACACTAGTTGTCTCTGAGGGATTGCAATCTCGCTTGTAAGTAAATATGGAAAATCTACAGATTCAGAGAGCTTAAAATCCATAGCCCTTTAGCTTTTCTTGAGTTGAGCTGAAGTCCCATTTTTAACCTTTCAGATCTCCACTGTCTCCAAACATTGGGAGAAAACCTTGATCAGAACAGTTGGTTGGCCTGATGTATAAGAGATTACCATCCATTATAACACACTCCAATTTTTTCCTCAAAACCTAAAAACTGCTGTAAACCAGTAATTAGCTATTAGTTGATAGTTAATAATGTCAATTATTAATACTTATTAAGAATTTAGTAGCAAGAAAGTTTTTTATGCATCCTCCTTGCTTTCAATCATTTTATCAAGTTAATTATTTCAGAGGCTATAACCAGAGGCTATTTGAGCAGCCTGAGGCTATTTGGGCAGCCTATATAACCTAAGCAGAGGCTGAGGTATATAGTATGAGTTTACCATAAGTATAAAAGAAAGGCATCTTCTGCACCAGGGGTGGGATTCTACTGGTTCTAGTGACCCGCTAGCTCCAAAGATCAGCTGAGAGCAAACTGGTTCACTCCAAAGTTCAGGTGGGCCCACCTGCCCACCCCTAGGCTATACTCACCTATATTTCCTTGTTTTTTTAGCCCATCTGATAGGCGCAGAAGAGTGGGTTGCCATGCCTCAGTTGTTTTCCTGTGAACTATGCACACACATGCAGTGTGCATCAGGCACATTAGGCATGCATGCATGCAAAGTGCATGCTCAGCAAACCAGTTGTTAAACCAGTAGGATCCCACCCATTCTGCACCCCAATAGAAGTGGGGTAGTCCAACTGGTGCCTCCCTCTATGTAAGCTGCTGTTGCTGCTATGTCAGAAAATGTCTAAGTTCCTTGGCCTTCCTGTTGCAAATGAGTACTAAAATCCTCCTTGTCTTCCTTGTTCAATGTTTTATCTTGATGGGTTTAAGAACCTAAGAATTGTTTTCTCGTATGCTTTTTATATGGCTATTAATAGGGATAAAAATCCAGAGTAATAAATAGCATGAAAGAAATATAAAATGCTCTAAAATTTTGTTGCAATTTGGATATTATAGTCTCCCAAATGCCTTAGTTATGAGGAAAGATTTTTGACTCTTGCATTCTTGATTAATTTGAGAAGCAGTCTGGTGTAGTGGTGAAAGTGCTGGCCTAGAAACCAGGAAAGTATTGAGTTTGAAGCCACCTTTAGGTATGAAATCTAGCTGGGTGACTTTGGGTCAATCAGTCTTTCAGCTCATCCCTTCTCACAGGTTGTTATTATGGGGAAGATAGTTGGCAGGAATATTATAATAATTGGCCACCATGAGTTGAATACACACACATTTGATTCAAACATTAAATTTATGATTAATTGCATTTTTTTTTTAGAATAATGTAGTGTAGCTCATGGGGAACAGGTCAGTTTAATTTATTAGTACTTATAATACCTTACTATTTTAAGATAGGAATTTAAGATAGTTTTGGATCAGACGCAATTTCCCTCTACATCGTTTTCATGGAAAGAAAAGTTTATCATTATGATCGATAGAATTCTTGTAATGAAAGCTATTGAAGATACCTTAGTTGTAGACATTTTTTTTAATCACAAAAATATGAGATTTACTAATGTAAGATTATTTCATCTCTGCAACAAGAACACCCTAGAATCTTTTCTTCTGCAGCAATAGGAGAGAGTGGAGAGAATTATTTGCATCTGAAAAGACAAATCTTGTTAATGTTGCGTTGATGACAATAGAATAGCAATTCTATAATTAATTTCAATGTCATGAAGTCAAGAAATCAAAACAAAAAAATTACTCATCCAGATCCAAATATTAGGTTCTCAAAACTGAGGGGGGGAGACTTGAGGGACTTGGGAGACTTAGCTGTTATAGCTCCAATTCTGACACTTTAGCACTGAAATCACAAAGGTAGCATCCTAGTTCTGTGGTGTCCTTTTCTCCAAGTGTTAGGGTTGGCTATTAACACATGCTAAATCTGTCCCCATAGATGCCATTGCCAAACATGGTATTCAAATCTGCACATTTGATAGGTAGCCAACTATAATTGTAAAGATTATAGAAGTCCTTTGTAGGTATCGCAGAAAATGTAGAAAACCTATAAAACTTGAGTTGGAATTGCCTTTTATTATGCTATGTCTTAACTTCTCTTATAGTATCTTGTTACATATGCCTAATTTGTTGAAACTTGTATACATTAAAGACAATTCAAATATTTCCCAGACACTACCACAACACTTTTTTATGTTAAATAAAAGACTTAGTAAACAGAGAACAAAATCTGAAAAGCAAGTTGATAGTTACTTCAGTAGCTAATACAAATCATTCTCTAATCAGTCACAACTCTATCCTTCCATTTTTTTCATCATATTCTTCCTGTTCTAATATTTTTCTTAGGAGAATATTAGTTGTTGATATGTTTGCAGGCTCTCAGTTCTGAAATTGAAATGATTCATACAAAGAGAGGCATTTGAATTTGATTTTATTATATGGGTTGGCAAGGGGGGGATTAAATTCTGAAGTACCTTTTGGGGGGATGATAAGGAGCCACTATGGACTATTATATTATAGTTCCAAATATTTATGCTCATCTAATAACCCATTCTTATATAATAAATTGCCCAGATAGTGACAATTAATCTGCTGGTTGAATCCTAAAGTATATTCTAAATTTCCACTTCCAAATCATTGTCCTCTTAGGCCCACAACAAAAGCCTGCATTTGGAATAAATGGTTTCCATACCATCAAAAAAAACTGATCTGCTGTGTTGAATCCTTCCTTCCTCACTCCCAATTTCGTTTAGCAGAGCTCTCTAAACTTGTTATCACTTTACAAGTCTATCTTCCATATCCTCCAGGCTCCACTATCTAGATTGTCATCGATTTGTTCAAGCCCCTTTCATAAGAAATCCAAAACTTGGTTTGATAAAGATTATTATAAAGCAAAAGGTCCTTCTCACTGCAGTGTATGCCTTTCATTGTGACAAATCGATAGCTTCCATTCTATCACTCAGAGAGCCTAAAATAATCTATCAAGATCTTTTAAAAGGTAAGAAACAGTTAGTATCGAGAAATTATTGTGAGAAGTTAATAGCAACAGCTCAGTATAAAATCTGACTCGTTAACTGCAGGAGGGACACGGTGGCTCAGTGGCTAAGACGCTGAGCTTGTTAATCAGAAGGTGGGCAGTTCAGTGGTTTGAATCCCTAGTGGCGCGTAATGGAATGAGCTCCCATTACTTGTCCCAGCTTCTGCCAACCTAGCAGTTTGAAAGCACATAAAAAATGCAAGTAGAGAAATAGGGACCACTTTGGTAGGAAGGTAACAGCGCTCCGTATACCTTCATAGTTTAGTCATGCCTGCCACATGACCACTGAGACATCTTCAGACAGCGCTAGCTCTTCGGCTTAGAAATGGAGATGAGCACTGCTTCTAGAGCCGAGGTGGCGCAGTGGTTAAATACAGCACTGCAGGCTACTTCAGCCGACTGCAGTTCAGCAGTTCGGCTGTTCAAATCTCACCGGCTCAGGGTTGACTCAGCCTTCCATCCTTCCAAGGTGGGTAAAATGAGCACCCGGATTGTTGGGGGCAATATGCTGACTTTGTAAACCGCTTAGAGAGGGCCGAATGCCCTATGAAGCAGTATATAAGTCTAACTGCTAACTGCTAACTGCTATAGAGCCAGAAATGATTAGCACGCATGTGTGGGGAAACCTTTACATTTACCTTAGTTAACTGCACTCTTATGGCTAGGCATTTTACTCCTTTCTGCCAAATAGGTGCAGATATTTGGTAGAATTACTTTCCAGCATTTTCAACGTATAATTGCTAAATAAACTGTTGATAATTTTCAACTGTCCTGTTTGGCCACCTAAGTCTATAGTCAAGATTAAATAAATCATCATACAATTAAATTCTTGAGAAAATCTTCCAAGCGATTTCATCCCTCTATAAGAAAATAAAGATTAGTAGGCCATAGTGCTGGCTGCTTTATTTATTTTTAGCAGCGCGCCATATTTTCCATCTGGAATCAAGTCTTTGTCATCCTTTTCTATTAGAAGAAAGGAAGCAGGCTTGACCCTGCTGGTTACAGGGCAGGCCTGCTTGTTTAATACAACAAGCAAGCTATAATGCAAATTACATTTATTTAAAAATATTGGACTGGGTTCCAAATAAAAATATGCTTACTTGGGAGCAATCAGCATTCAGAGGAGACTGTTCAATCTTGGAACCTTGTTCAATCTTTCACTATTTACTGAAAAATAGTACTACCCAAAGGCTCTCTTTTTGCAGCTTTTGTGGTTTTCAAATCTGCATTTTATTTGACTTGAAGTGAACCTCTGCATCCATTCTGCAGGGTATTATTGTTATTGTTATTTCTGGTCAACTTTTTTCCTGTGAATTTAGCCTGGTCCTCAGAGACCTTTTTAGATCAATTCAGGTAAAAATAGCTAATAGCAAAGATCACTTACTAGGTCTGTCTTTGGAGACCCTTTACCAATTAGGGACTGAAAAGGGCAGGAGTCATCCTAAGCAATATATGTAGGATATTGATTTTCAAACCAATCTAAGCCTTTGTCCCACAGTCTCTAGATTTTTTTTAAAAAAATGGCTTTTTTCTCCATTCCAGTTTTGAATTTTGGTGCACCTTCAACATACCCATTAGACACAATATCTTTTTCAGTCCTGTGGGGATACACGATAAAAACAATCAGAAAACAGTCAGAAAAACATTGGTTGCTCTCTGTACAGGAAATCCCAGATAGCATCCATCTATGCCATTCTCAAAAAAAATATCCTGATAGGAAGTACAAAGCTTCTCTGTAAATTCTGTCTGATCAGGGTCAAGGAGATATTTGTCTGTGCGATATGATTCTTTATCCCCTCAATTCGTAGTACCATTAAAAGGACCAGTGGTCTAGTGCCTAAAGTACCAGGCTAGAGAATGGGGAGACTGTGAGTTCTAGTCCTACCTTAGTCATAAAACTCAACTGAGTGGCCTTGGATCAAAGTCTCTTCTCTGTCTCTGTCTCTCTGTCTCTGTCTCTCTTTGTCTGTATGTCTGTCTGTCTGTCTCTCTCTTTCTCTCTCTCTCTCTTTGTGTGTCTGTATGTCTGTGTGTGTGTCTGTGTGTGTGTGTGGTGGCTCGGCAGAAAGATTGGCAGTTTGGCAATTCGAATCCCTAGCACTGCGTAACGGAGTGAGCTCTCATTACTTGTCCCAGATTCTGCCAACCTAGCAGTTTGAAAAAAAATAAAAACCATCTTTCGTGGGAAGGTAACAGTGTTCCGTGCACCTTCGGCATTTAGTCATGCAGGGCACATGACTACGGAGACATCATCAGACAGCGCTGGCTCTTCGGCTTTGTAGCAGAGATGAGCATCACCTCCTAGAGTTAGGAGTGACAAGCACATCTGTGCGAGGGAACCTTTACCTTATCAATTTGAAGCAAATGTGTGTTTCTACTATCCCTGGCTTGCCTTGAAAGAAAAAAAGGCTTACTATTTATTTTATTTATTTTGTCAAGCATGTATTAGATAACATATATAAGTATAAACATGATTTTGAATACATGAAATGGATACAAATAAAAAGGGAACATTAAGACAGGGACGGTAGGCATATTGGTGCACTTATGCATGCCCCTTACAGACCTCTTAGGAATGGGGTGAAGTCAACAGTAGACAGTCTAAGGTTAAAGTTTTGGGGGTTTGGGGAACAAACCACAGAATCAGAATTGACCACTCTGTTGCTGAAATCATATTTTCTTCAATCGAGTTTGGAGTGGTTTACCTTATGTTTGTATCTATTGTGTGCTCTTACTATTTCAAACTGAAGGGAAGTTGGAGAAGTTCTTCAGTATTAGGAATGAACCGATTACTGTCACAATCCAGAACTTAAAAGATAGAAATAATTCCAAGAAGAAGATCATCTAAAGCACCATCCAGACAAAATGTTTGAAAGCAGATGATTTCTCTAAAGCCGGAATAGCTGAGGGAAATGATGATACTTGACAAGCTTGATATTTTATTTTCTTTCTAAAAAGATCCTAAGGTACAGAAAAAAGATTATTTAGTAGTACTATATGCCATGATCCTAGGGATATTAGATGCCACTGAGATAAGTATCAACTTTTATTATTATTACAGTTGGGTACACAGTTAGCCGGATATTTAGGCTGGGTTTGGCATTTTTATCTAGCTGTCGAGTCCTTTCCATGGACTTGAGATAGGCACAAGTTGTTTGATGGCGTTAAAAGTATTGTCACAGGATGGAAACTCTTCCAAGTAAAGCAGGCTTTTGCAATTGACCGATGCTGATTTTGTCAATGTCAATTGTGTTCAAGTGATGCTCCAGATTTTGTGGGATTGCATTCACGGTGCTTATTATTACATACACAAAAATATGAAATAATCGTTTCCGGGTTTTTTTTTGTTGATATTGACTTTCATATACCTTGAGTCCTTCCCAAGAACCTAGGATGTCACAATGTGCAGGCGTAGCATATATGCAGTTCCAAGCACTGTGGCCTTTTGTAATTAGCAGATGAAAATTTTGTCAATATGCAGATTTTCTAAGTAGCTTTCAAGATTTTTTTTGGTATGACACACAGTATGCCAATAATCACTGGGATCACCATAGCTAGTTTATGCCATAATCTTTCGATTTTTATTTGTAGATTCTGGTCCTTAATCATCTTCTCCAGTTCTTTATCTTCTGTTCTGCTATCTCATGGTATTGCCACATCAATTATCCACACTTATTTGTTTTCAATTACAGTTAAAAACTGGTGTGTTATTAGCCAAAACATTATCAGATTTTATTTGGAAATCTGCAATTAGTCATTTTTATTACTTTTTCAATGTTTCAACAATGTTTCAGGGGTTGCCACAAAGAAGAGGGAGTCAAACTATTATCCAAGGCGTCTAAGGGTAGAACAAGAAGCAATGGGTGGAAACTAATCAAGGAGAGAAGCAACTTAGAACTGAGGAGAAATTTCCTGACAGTTAGCACAATTAATCAGTGGAACAGCTTGCCTCCAGACGTTGTGAATGCCCCAACACTGGAAGTCTTTAAGAAGATGTTGGATAGCCATTTGTCTGAAACGGTATAGGGTTTCCTGCCTAGACAGGGGGTTGGACTAGAAGATCTCCAAGGTCCCTTCCATCTCTGCTATTGTATTGTATAACAATTGTTCATTACTGGCACATGGCAATTTTTGTGGAAGTTTCAGTGAATCACTTTGGTGACTGTGTTATGTTATTTATAATCAGTTTGTGCAATCTTGTATGATCTATTTTTTGTGTGTTCCTTTTTGCACGATCTACACCTTGATGATTCTTTTTTCCAGTTCTGGCCTTGATTGCATTAGTTCAAATGGCTTGTTGTTGAATAGCCAAAATCAAGCCTTCCATTTCCTTTTTTAATGTTCCAGTTGTAAGCCATTGCCAGATTGCATCTTTATCCACTTTTCCCTTGATCTTGTAGAAATTGACCATATAATGTCTTTTCTTGCCAGCATTCTGTTCTTGTTTTTAATTATATTATTTCAATATTCATGTTTTGTTTCTTACATATTAAGTAAATTCCAATTTTCAAGATGCATCAATGCTTATTCTTGGCTGTTTTTTATATAATCAGTTAATGCATGTTTTTTTTTTCCTCTTCAAGCTTGTTTGTAAACTTCGGCCTCAATTTTTGAGGGACAAATAAAATCTATCTATCGTTACTATATGGATGTAATGCACACTAAAGAGTCACTAGCTTTCTTGTTTCTCAGTGTAACCTTTCCAATTCAGTTTATGTCTCCTTAATAATTCCAGTAGTTTATCGTATCCCAGGTATAGTCTAGGTATTGATGGCTGTTTTCATCATTTAATTTTGTCTTTAGTGCATTACTCATTCTTTGGATATATTCTTTTCTACTCACATTTTTTTACTTGGAAAGAGAAATTAAGACATCAACCAGAATTAGGTGCCAGAAAAACACCACTTGTAAGCCACATATTGGCAGCTACTTAGTAGACCTCCTGGGTACCTGCTCATTAGCACTGAGATATCATGGCTCCATTCACACATGCCTTTCCCATCATGCAAAATCATCCAGTATTTTACATGGTCTCGTACACAAGCCATTTTTTATTAATTAGAAAGAGAACAAGTTCCATTGATTGCTCATCTCTGTGTGTGTGTACATGTGTGTGTGTTGTATTTTTCTTTTTATAAAGAAAAAAGAGTAAAACTAACTAACAGAATGAAAACATGAGATCAGCATTAAAAAAATATTAATATTGCCCTCATCATCTATTTAGGACTTTGCCTATAAAAGAGAAGAAAATAACCAGGATAATTTCACCACTTCACATAATCAACTTCTGCCCAAATCTTGCTACAGTAATTGATGCCACCAATTAAAGTTCTAAACATAGTCTGTCTAATTTGCAGCTATATTTAATTTCTAAAGGATTATATTACATTTCCTTGTTTAACTATTCTCAGCAATGACTGAGGGGTGTTGTGGGCAATATATTCTAAGCCTCTTCAGAACAGAGCAGATGTGTTTTTATCTATGTCCATTTTGTCATTCCAAATAGATCAACTCCATCCTCTTTTATCTAGACAAAGCTGCATGAAAGAAAGAATAAAGTGTGAACTGATATTTGGTGCTAAAAAGAACAGTAATTTAGATTTTGCTGGACTAGCCTCTGTTTATAAGATAGTTACTCTGAGTAAATGAAATAATAAACAATGAACTCTCTTTTCTAATTATCTTCAGAGAGGCCAGTGCTCATATTCATTACTTTCATTATGTTGAGATCACATTGTTTCAAAAAATAGTATGTTACTTCTTAAGTTTTCTAGGGCAAGTGCTGCACAAAGTGGTTCCTTAAGAGGCAGTTTCATGTGCCAAAGAAGTAAATGGGACATGTTGCTATAAGTTATAATTCTGTAAGTATATATAGAAGCAGCAGATGAAGATCTTGACTCCACATTTCAGATTCCAAAGAATTTCGTAAAGGTCATAAGGACAATGCACAGGAAAGCTCAATAGCTCAATAACTATGAAAAAGCATGCAAAGTCAACACTTTACATTGTCATATATAAACTAAATTCCTGAAACAGGGAAGTTTACATCCGCTCACTAAGGATTCCAGCCCCCATTTACTTTGCCCCTTAATTTATCAATCTGTGTGCAAGCGTTCGAACACAGACTGATCCTTGTAGGAACAGGATAAAAGGTTACTAACTTTGAAGTGCATGTCATTCAGAGGATGGTGTTGACTTAACTGCAGTGATATGGAAGTAGGGCCAACAGATGTCACAAGATACAGGCTGTGCCAGCTATCACAGCTCTACTGCCTGTGTTTATTGTATGCATTATGGCACCAAACGAATGGAGATACGTTGAGCTCATTAATCAGTAACTTGGAAGGGAAAACATCAGCCCACTAAAATGACAGGCATTTCCTCCTCAAAACACAGTCACATACAAAGGTACAGAGCTGCTATATGCCCTGTAAGAAGAAATAATACCTTCGGGATTAGGAAGATTTAACTGAGGAAAAAATGCCTGATATGGAAAGAAATGTTAAGGACTTCACTTTCTAGCAACACATGCTCAATCCAAACTTCCTTGTACAGCATTATAAAGTAAATAAAACAAGAAAGAAAAGTACAGCTTCCATTGTGAAGGTGTTTGTCTTATTTTTAAAAAGTGTGTGCCATTTTTTAAAACAAAGTTTTGAATGATTTATGATTGATATTGTAAAGGTTTCAACTGATGCCCTAATAAAAGCAGGAGCACCAACTCGGCAACTCGGGAGCAGGTCAGGGAAGCTTCGCGAGTTGACATTAAGAAATTAGAATAGCAGTAGTAGAAGAGAGTAGTTGCTGAGTCTGTTGATTCTCTCATACTTTGTAAACATGGGCTTTGGCTTACTTTTTAATAGGTAAACAGAATGATAATAATTTGGGTATTTGTACAACATCACCAGTTATGGTAATGAATGCTTCACTATGTTATGTCCTTTTTGTACTTTTTATGTTCTGCTACTAAGGGAGGTGGATTGGCTGGTTGATTGGGTCATTTCTAAGCATGGTAAGTCCTGATGGAATGTCAGTCTTTAAAATTATATTATCAAATAGCATACTAGCATATACATTTTGCAGTAATTTAAATAAAGTAACCTAATCATGGCCAAAGTAGATAACTTTTCACAGCAGGAATCCACTTACCTTACATTTCATTTTGTAATACTTTTTGTTATGCTGTGTTATGTTTATTTGCCTTGTCTCCACTTGCTCTTTCTGTCTCAGAAATAAAAGTTTTGTTTCATCATAAGCATGTCAGTAAAAAAAATGTGATGTCTTTTCACTCTGAAAATGTCAAGCTATTCTTTGATTATTGACTGAAATCTCATAACATTTGTGCCATGAGGCATGAAACTCATCCTATCAGTAAAACAGCTCCTTCAACATAAAGAGGCTAAATATTTATTTCAGTGGCAAAGGTCTGGAAAGGTTTGACTATTTAGATTGAGCGCTACATCCAGCTTTTCAGCTTTTGTTGATTAGATTAACAATTTTAACATTCCCTTTTCAGAAGAAGGCAATAGCAATCATTTCCGTATTGCTGCCAAGAAAATGACACAGATATGTCAGAATGTCACCAGGACTCTCCTCGAAGGAGACTGTACATTTTTTATCAGAATTAACAGATTGGTTATTATTCCCTATATTGTTCATGCACCATGAGAGAATATACTTCCATATATCTCCATTTAATTAAGTCGTTAGCCATCTGGAATAATCCAGCATTAAGAGACTATTTCCCAGTTCCTGCCCACTAAATGGGTAGAGCCAATATTATTCCGGATTTCTATCTTTAGAAACAGCAAGTAAAACATCATATAAAATACCATCGTGTAAATATTTTATAGGAAAGAAGAGACAATATTAATCAAAGAGATTTTAAAGGAAAAAATAAACTAAAATATATATTTTGAAAGAAAATAGGCACATGGAAGGAAAAAAGAGGATCAAGACATTTTCTCTCATAAGGATAATTTGAACTAGAAAACCTAGTAAGGGTTTAGGAAATAATTCATAAATGAAATTTACATAACAGTATGAGTTAGTTTTATACACTGGCTCTTATTTTAAAAGTTTCAGAAATTTATATAGGAATGACTTTTGCTGAATAATTATAAAACTCACCTTCTTGCACAAATAGCTGTTCTCTCTTCATAGACAAAAAAGAGGAAAGCAAGGCAAGCAGATTGTCATTTTTTGTTAATGGCAGCATTAATAATCTATTCAGCTGATAGACAGAATAGACAGAATTAGTTAAAGATTGTATGATAAAATGGGCTCAAAATATTGAGGAACCAATAATGTTGGATACATGGGAAAGAATCTGGGTAAGAAATGTGAAATTTACACAAGCTCAAAATCTGAGAGAAAATTTTTACAAGATGTTCTATAGATGGCATTTAGATCCTAAAAAGTTGGCTTCTATGTATCCGAATGTACAGCCTAAATGTTGGAGGTGTGGTTCTCTCGATGCTACATATTATCATATATGGTGGACCTGCCAAAAGGTTAAGGCATTTTGGATAAAAATATGGTGGGTCATGCAAAATGTTTTTAAAAGAAGGATAAAGTTTAGTCCTCAGTTATTTTTACTAGGTATATGTACTGATTTTACAGTGGTAGAGACCAACTTGACTCTGCACCTGATAACTGCAGCAAGACTGTTGGTGGCGCAATATTGGAAGAAGGAAGACTTGCCTACAATCCAAGAATGGACATTGAAAGTAACAAACTTAGCTGAAATGGCTAAAATATCGGCATATCTCAAAGATCATTCAAATGAGAGATATAAACGAGACTGGAAAAAATGGATTGACTATATACAAAATAAATACGGGACTAAGAAATTCCAGTTAGCCTATGCTTAAGATCAGAAATGATTTAAACTGTTAAAAGTCAGTTCAGTAAGAAGAAGCTAAGGTCAATCTAGAATGTCATTAATTTCTTTATTTCTTTTTTCTCAATAGATTTTAGACTGTGTTAGTTAAAAATCCATACCGTGTACGGGTTCTGGGAAGTCGGGGGGGGGGGAAGGAGGAGGGGGGGTGGGGGGGTGGAGGGAGGGAGGGATACACACAACAAAAAAAAATTGTACTTTAATGTCTTAATGATTGACAAATGATGACATATTTGTGTTTTTTTTTTTTTAAAGAAAAATAAAAAAGTTGAATATGAATAATCTATTCAGCTGAGAGCCACCATGCTTGCTTTACAACTTTTTTTTCCTTTTCCTTCTACATCAGTGTTTTTCAATTTAACAATTTTAAGATGTGTGGACTTCAAGTCCTAGAATTACGCAGCTAGTTGTTCTTGGCTGGGTTATTCTGGGAATTGAAGTCCATAAGTCTTAAAAATGCCAAGTTTGAAAAGCACTGTTAAATGGTAAAAGGTTACATGAACTTTTTCTCTGGAATCTCTGCAATCTCTCAATTTCTGCAATTCTCAAGCTATCCAAGGACACCTAAGACAGTTTTCATGTTGACTCTTCCATTGCTTATATCAGTTTCTCTGGGTCCTTTTTTGAACCAACGTCTTTCTGAAGTTGTGAGATCTTTCAGCTTATCATTTTCTTTCCTTCATCCTTGTATTTTGAACCAACTCTTTCTTGTCCCATCTTCTGCATCACCCCTGAACACTTCTGTCCTTTTCTCGCATGACAGTCCTTCAAGCATTTAACCTTTAGGTACAAGACATTTTTAATGTCTCTGACATAAGGGAAGTTAAAAACATCTAATGGCATTTTCCCTTCCAGGTCCCTTATCACTAGCATCTGTGAAAGAGAGGAAGTCAAAACAGGCAAGAATTGTGGCATTGTGGTCCAATGTAACCCTGTGCCTTTTGTGAAAAGACAAGATTTCTATCGTGATCTTGTAAGTGTCATATGTACATGGTGGATATTTCTTCCCTGTGCTCTTCCCTGGGCAGACTCTTAGTGGAATCCAGGCAGGCTGTTGAGGTACCCAAAATAAATATAATTGTTACTTCTTCACACTATATTTTCCCCTTAGCACTTACATTTTTTTTTAGTTTAAAATTGTGTACCACTCAAAGGCTCATGCTCAACTTGTAATCCATCAAGTTGCTCATGTTGTTTTTACTTGTGCCAAGTATGGTCTCACTGATCCCATATTCATGTCTTTTAATTCCTCCCATTCAAATGAAGGATTAGAGTTTATCTTTGTTTGTTTGTTTTATCAAGACCCCTTTTAAATCTTGCAGCCCTTAAGATTTATGCCTACAAACTTGATAATCATATTTTATAGTGCCTCATTTAAGTCATTCATAATTAAATTTAATAGTGCAGGACTTAGAATGAAGCTTTGGGTATATTTTAACACTTTTTCCCAGCTTGCTGTAGAACCATTAAAAGGACCAGTAATCTAGTGGCTAAAGTACCAGGTTAGAGAGTGGGGAGACTGTGAGTTCTAGTCCAACCTTAATCATAAAACCCAACTGAGTGGATTGGATCAGAGCCTTTGTCTCTGTCTCTGTCTCTGTCTCTGTCTCTCTCTGTCTCTCTCTCTGTGTCTCTGTGTGCGTGTGTGTGCGTGTGTGTGTCTCTCTCTGTCTCTGTCTCTGTCTCTGTCTCCCTCTCTCTCTCTCTCTCTCTCTCTCTCTCTCTCTCTCTTTCACTCCCTCCATTCTTCCCTCCCTCCCTCAGCCCTACTCACTTCACAAGGCTGTTGTGGGGAAATTATGAGGAGCAAGCAATATTAGATGTTTGCTACCCAGAGTTATTTGTAAAAATATTAAAAGGCAGGATATAAATGAATAAATAGCATGTATTTATTGGTAATGATTGTCAAATTGTTTTATTTATCTAACATTAACATATTGCACTCCCGATTTTACCATTTTCTCTACTCATATCTAATTAGAGGATTTTACTGAACAGGACATAGATTTGTGGTACAATTATGGATCAGCCATATTGTCACTAAGCAGGCCAGGAAATGACATCAGTGAATTTTTCAGAGAAACTTTTAGCTTTGCATGAGATTCTCCCACATCATCTAACTTAACTTTGTGGAATTATAGTGTTGCTGCTTTAAAACATTTTTTTCAAGAAAGATTTGACAAACAAGATTTTATTCCAAGCCTCACAGAGCTTTTCAAATGAAAAGTAAAGAAAATAATATTCAATTTATCTCTCCAGAGAGATATGCAAATTAATTAGATAATACTTCAAAATTGCTTTGAAGATGTAAAGTACTATAATAGTACTTAGTCAGCATGGCAGTTGTTCCGCTTCTATCTTTCAGTGGAGA